>NC_136491.1:99765251-100112751 GCF_053919585.1 Euprymna scolopes
CGCGTGCAGTTCTAAGAAAGAAGCTTTGTTCATGGAATCTACGTTTAAGTTTAGGCACAGATAGAGTGGGGTAAATTATTGATTGTGGTTTCAGTTAGATGAGTGTTTTTCGTGAAAGTTTAGCAAGGGAGTGACCATAGATTGGAGTTCAGACAAACACTTGCCATGAAAATAACAGTGAAGCAGAGAGAGGCTCGCGACGTCTCTTCTGTGAGAAGAGGTTGCAGGGAGAAGAAATGGATATCCCCTACTAGGCTATGAAGTCTATTTTGAGCTCTGTCAAGGCAGGAAAAGGTCTTTCAAGCAGCGAGCAATTCTAGTTTATCCATGTTTTAGATGTGCAGCCTTATTACTTGTTACTATATTTTTTACCACATATGGAGTGAAAATGGAGTGAAAATCTACCCGTATGAAACAAAGTAAAAATTGGAGACAACAAAAATGGGTAAAGATGACTCAAAGATGCAGTGCATATGTTGTGTGACAATAACCTCATAATAAACCTAGTGTAGAATTTAATATGGAAACTATTAATAAAAATAATAGCTTTGAATGCCATAAAATAAAAAATAAAAATATATATGTAATTACTTAATAATTCTGCCTATTTTCTTTCCACCCCATATATATATATATATATATATATATATATATATATATATATATATATATATATATATATATATATATATATATATATAGTAAAACTGGTAATTAGTAAAGACAACAATTGGTGAGAGGGGAATCTTTCACCTAACCCCCTATTAAACACACCAAATGGACTTTTATGAAGTACAATACTCATTTTTTTTTTTTAATGGAGAGTAGACAATGCATTGTGGATGCGTTATCGGCAGCTCCCGTTACTCTCGCTTCTCTTTATTTGTCCCTCAGTCCTCATTTTTAATGAGTGATTTTTCTGACAAAGGGAGAAGAAAAAGCTGTTTTCTAGGTTGGCAATATTTTGCGTGAACAGCCGCCAGGGATATCGGAAATTTTCTATTTCTATGTCTATCCTTGTAGCCATGTCACTAGTAAGGGTGCTGGAAGTAAACGTTTTCATCATTATTCGCCTGATAGTCAGGATTAACCACTAAGGAGGCTGTCCTATCAACAGGTGTAAAGTACTGGGGCTGCTGTATTGCCATGTGGTGAATGGATTCTGGACCATGCAGTAGCTTCTGGTGGGGGCCTCTCGATGCCATATTAGTGGGTAATTGTTACGGCTTTACCTTTTCATGTGCTACAAAAAAAAAAAAAATTCTTCATTTCTATTTCTCTCTTACTTTCCGTCTCTGCCCTGCTTCAGGCATGTCTGTCGACCTAGTTCACAAATCCTAAAACACCATCATGAAAAGTCTCAATAAAAAACACACGATTAAACCTGGATCTCCAACTTCTAATGTAGACCCCTACTACCAGGTCTCCTTCTCTAACATCAGGGGTCTACGTTCTAACCTTCCAGAGGTTGAAACCCAATTACAGGAGACTAAACCAGACATATTATTTCTAAGTGAAACTGGCATTGGACAGACCATTTTCCTAGATGAGTTCGTAATTAAAGGATACTCTAATTTAAATTCCAACTCTGACCCCCAAGATCGCCATGGGCATGGAATATGTGCCTATATAAAAGATGGCTTTCCATGTGGTAGGGACATCTCCAGAGAAGATCCTAACTTACCCTATATGTGCTTCCGAGTTGCACTAGCTCAAACTACTGCATTTATATTTGCTCTCTATCGCCCCCACAACAGCGGAGTTACTATCTTTAAAAGCATATCTGAGAAAATTGACCACGCCCTATCTGCTCATCCTTCGGCTAATATTCATGTGTGTGGAGACTTCAATGTTCACAATGTGGAATAGTTAACTCACTCAAACAAGACCAATGATGAGGGGAGGTTCTGTCATGATTTCTCCATTGCTTATGACCTCACTTAGATTGTTCACGAACCAGTATGCAAGTCTCCTAGACCTCTTTCTCACAACTTGCCCTGAACTGTATTCAGCTTCTGTTCTGTCTCCACTTGGATCTTCCGACCACTCAGTTGTATCAGTTAAGATAAAAATGAAATATAATAAGTCCCCAGATGTACCTCTCCATCGTACAGAATATCGATACTCTATGGCTGACTGGGATAGCTTTCACACATTGATATCAGATCTACCTTTGCGTTCCATGTTTAAAAAGGATGTGTTATCTATAGTATCAGACCTGACAGAATGGTTAATTGTAGGTATAGACCGTTTCATACCCTCGAAAAAATTCCAGCAAAAACCTAACAGCCAGCCGTGGTTCTCTCCGGAATGTGCTGCTGCCATTGCGCATAGAAATCACTTCTTTCATTGCTTCCAACGTAATAGATGTACTGAGACTAAAGCCGCTTTCAGAACTGCCAGCAACCACAGTAAAAAAAGTAATAAAGAAAGCAAGAGAGTTGTATGCTCAGTCCATCAAGTCCAAAGTAGTTGAGCAGCAGCTTGGTTCCCACCAGTTTTGGCAAACAGAATCCTGAACAGAAGCGTGTGCTCTATTCCAACTCTCATAAATGGACCTGAGGTAATCTCGTCAGCATCAGACAAAGCCAAACTCTTTGCCAAAAACTTTGCAGCTAATTCTACCCTTTGCAACCAAGGCTGCCAACCTCCAATATTTCCTCCTGTATCAGAAAACATGCTATGTGATATACAAATATCTGTACGTGATGTTGCCAAGCTAATCAAAAACCTTGATTCCAGTAAAGCAACTGGCCCTCACGGTATTCCAATTATAGTACTCAAAAGACTTCAAACAGAACTGTCGCCCTTCCTTACAAAACTGTTTAAACGTTGTCTTAAGGAGAATAGCTTCCCGTCACCCTGGAAAATGAGTAAGTTGCTGGAATCTGTGTTAAATAGAGAAGTAATCAAACATCTTAGCAAAAATAACCTTCTTAGTGACACTCAATATGGTTTCCGTTCTGCTAGTTCTACAGCAGATGTGCTTACAGTTATATCTCATAGGATTAGAAAATCTCTCGATGGCGGCTACCTTTCTAGGGCAATTTCTCTTGATATATCAAAGGCCTTTGATAGAGTATGGCATAAAGGTTTACTTCACAAGATCTCCAGCTATTGTATAGCTGGAAATGTCTTCTCAATTATCAAATCATTTCTCTCTGATAGGTTCATAAGAGTAGTAGTTGAGGGGCAGAAATCAGAAGCTCCTAGTATTAATGCTGGAGTCCCTCAGGGGTCCATCCTGGGTCCAACTCACTTCCTGATCTATATTAATGATCTTCCAAATCACATCCTTACATCATTCATAGACATCTAGTTGATGACACTACACATCTAAGACATTAAACGACCAAGTTCTCTCTAATTCTCTCTCCTCTGATCTTGAGCAAGTGGTACAATGGGGAAAGAGGTGGCTTGTTACTTTTAATGCATCTAAAACCAAGCTTTTATCTTTACATCATCAACGCTCTGATCCCCATCTGGCATCAATTGAAATGAATGGCTCTTGTCTTGGTGAGGCCTCATGTTTTGACAAGTTTCTGGGCTTGACCTTTACTCTGATCTTAAATGGAACACATACATTAATCCGTTGCCAAGGCCGCTGAAAAAATGGTAGGATTCTTCTATCGATCCAGTAGATATCTCACTGCTGATGCAATTCTCTATCTATATAAGAGCCAGGTACATCCAAGGATGGAGTACTGTTGCCACATCTGGGCAGGAGCTGCTAGAAAGGACTTATCCTGCTTTGATAGAGTTCAAAATAGACTTCGTAGCCTTGTGGGAGATGTCCTTTCCCCTTCCCTGCAACCCTTTTCTCACAGAAGAGATGTTGCGAGTTTGTCTCTGCTTTATCATTATTTTCATGGCAGGTGCTCGGCTGAGCTCCATTCTATGGTCCCCCCTTGCCAAAC
The DNA here is from genome assembly GCF_053919585.1 of Euprymna scolopes. Classification (NCBI taxonomy): domain Eukaryota; kingdom Metazoa; phylum Mollusca; class Cephalopoda; order Sepiida; family Sepiolidae; genus Euprymna; species Euprymna scolopes. The sequence goes on from NC_136491.1 coordinate 99,769,169, forward strand.
TTTAACAAGAAACACCCATCTAGCAGAAAACACTATCACTAGTTCCCCCCCCCCCACTCTTTATCTGTGCCTAAACCTAATCGTAGATTCCATGAACAAAGCTTCTTTCTTAGAACTGCATGCCTATGGAATTGTCTTCCGTTTTTCTGCTTTCCGGCTGACTACAATATGGTTGTCTTCAAGTCTAACGTAAACAAGTTTTTGATGAGCCATTCCATATAAGTTAACAAATTTACCGAATCTCCATTACTAATGGTTACTATGTTGTCCAATTTCTACTGTACACTCTTTAACCCTTATCCTCGAGTGGCCTCTTGGCCTTGATAAGTGGTGATGCCTATGTAAAAAAAAAAACCTGAAGAGATGAAGAGAGTGCTCAATACTATTGCAGAGCAAATATGTGTTTTATTTTTTTATTACCGTTTTATCTGTTTGGTTACAGAGGTTTCTGTAAGGTCTGACGAGGCTGTTGGATCGTAAACATGGTCCAACATTCGAAATATATGTAACCAAACAAATAAAACGATAATAAAAAATAAAACACACACACACACATACCCACACACACACACACACATATATATATATAAAGCTGAACGTCTGTGTGTGTGTCTGGTCACGAATAGGCTCCTATATGGTTGACTATTATAGAAAACTGATCACATATAATGATAGAAGATGTATCGATACACAGGAATGGGTATGTTTGATCTGGCATAATGATGATTCATTAAATTTGTGGGGTCTGTGTACGAGGATGATCCACAAAGTATGGAAATAAAAAAAAATTTAAATTAAAAAAAAAACGTTTACAAGTGTTTTTGATATAGATGTACATAATACTTTGATAGGTATGTTTTAAATAGGGATGGTATGATAAAATTGTGGGGTCTGTGTTCGCGCCTGGCCTCCATAGAATGGAAATAGGCACAAACTTTAATAATGACTTTTCATATCTATCTGCGTAAGTATACTTTGATAATTATGTTTCAGTTTGAAGAAATATGGTATAATAAAATTATGGGGTGTTCGTTCGCACCTGACCCCCATAGAATGGAAATATGTCACAAAGTTTAACAAGGTTTTTTAATGTAGATTCACAGAATATTGTGATACGTGTTTCAATGTGAACAGGTATGGTATAATAAATTATGGGGTTTATCTATTTTATTTTTACTTTTATCATATTTTGTTTTGGTTTTTATACCCCCAAATTCGAAGCTATCTCTTTACAACCCTTCCTTTTCATAACCTATCATACTTTCATAAATCAGAGTCCATTTTCTATTGGCTGTTTTTTAACCCTGTCAACGACGGGTACTTTTCTAGTATATATATATATATATATATATATATATATATATATATATATATATATATATATTGACAGTTGTTTTAAATTCTTTTTTCTACGAACATTTTACCTTCCTTTTAATAATATTATTTAAACTCATTCCCTTTTCCTTGTCCCCATTTGTGAATTATTCCACAGATTTCTGCCTTTCGGATTACTTTGGACCACCTTCCAATTACACAATTCCCTTGGATTTTACTTGTGGAAATTGAAACTTAACCAACTTTCTTGGATTCTGCATCTTTGGATTTTACCGTCATTGGAAATTGTACCCTTCAACAAACTATCCATTCACGTGAAACCACCTTTTTCTTCATCATATTCCCTCTGCTTCACTATTTGTTACCAAGTAAGATCTATGACTTACTTGTAGTTTCATCAAATACTTTTGCAAGAAAAATCCGATCCCGCATTTTGCTAAATCCTACCCTCTGATGAGAAGGAAAGTATTTCTTATGAAACTGCATGGATTAAGGACTATCCACTTATTTTGTGCTTCCTTTTCAAAATTAAATTTGTTTTTAACTCCTTTTCAAAGTGTTTTTTAACATATTTTATTAACTACTTGTTCTTATATATATATATATATATATATATATATATATATATATATATAGTAATTTATAAAATATATATGGCGATTAAGCTACACTGAATATTCCGCGTTTCATCCACTCTAGGATTCTTCAGGCTACATATTGAGCACTTTTGAAGTAAATGTTTAATGTTTACGCATAAATTTATACTTTTGTATATTAATTTTATGTGAGTAAATGAAGTAGTTCTATATATATATATATATATATATATGTATGTATATATATATATAAAAGGGAACTCTGTGTGTGTGTGTGCCCAATTTTTTAAAACTTTGTGCAAACATACTTTATGTGTCTGGCAGTGTTCTTAGATAGGTTTTGTATTGGGATGTCTTCAATAAGTATAGATAATCGAAAAAATTCTGATGAATGGGCGATATTGACTAAAGTTAATGCCTTATACAGCCTAACATCACAAATGTATTTGAGATGTTTTATCACTGCACAAGCACAAAAGGCCCACTATATAAAATCAACAATAGGTTCTTTGATATGACAAGGGTGTGTTGGAAATGAATGTTTCTGTTTAAAGCACAATTGAAGCATGATACTTGACTTTTGCATTTTAAACTTTAATTCAAGCTATTATATAAAAATAATTTTCTAAAATCAACAGTAGGTTCTCTACAGTGCAATGTAAACTACAATGTGTTGTGGACTAAGTCACTGTAGGGAGGCAAGTGAAGCTTCTTTCTGGTACACTGCAGTGGGTCCCCAACTAGAACTGGCAATTAATTAATTCGATTGAAAAATGGACGATTTCACTAATTTTAATGAGAATAAAATATAGGAATTTTAATGAGAATAAAATATATTCAATGATCCTTATTCAATCCCGGGCAACGTCAGATCTCTTTGCTAGAGAAAGAGAGAGGGACAGACAGGGAGATAAGGAGAGGGGGAGAACGAGTAGAAGTCTTAAATAATTATCTAATATATAAAAGGTTATATGTTTGTCTGTCTGTCTGTCTCCATATTATTAAACTCTATCTCCTCCGAAACTAAAAGTCACAGAGTGTCACTAGGGGCCTGAAATGATTAGATTTTTTATGAACCATTCTTTTATGGGTCTTTAGCCAGTTAAAATAGCTTTTAAGGGGTCAAAAATGAGTCAAAATTGAAAAAAATCGTAAGACGTTTTCTACATTAATCTTATTTTATTTTTAATTTTTTCTTTCAGTTTCGATTCTAGCTATTTTTTTTTTTTCAATTACGAATCTACGCCGCTAGTATATATATATATATATATATATATATATATATATTTCTGTAGAAATATATTTTCTTATAATATATACCAATCCTTTTTAAAAAGCTCAATGTAATTACAGAGCAATATAGTGAGTAAATGACAAAAAACTATATTCCAAAATTCATGATGTCGACCATCTTATAATTTATTCCTTTAATTGAATTAAATTATAAGATGGTCAACATCATGAATTTTGGAATATAGGTTTTTTTTCATTTACTTACTATATATATATATATATATAAAATAAGAATTACAGTTAAGTTTACTAAAATGATCCAAGATGGCAAAACTAAAGTAAATTATAAATATTAAAGAATTAATATTTATAAAGTAATCTCAACCCGATGTAAAAGCTCGATAAAACCAAATAGGATATGTCAACTGTATATTTGATCCATTTCTTTTTTACGCACATTTTATCTTTCTTTTAATAATATATTGGAATTCTTTCCCATTTCCTTGTACCTATTTGTAAATTATTCCACGGATTTCTGCCTTTTGGATTACTTTGGATCATCTCCCAATCACGCGGTTCCCTTGGATTTTACTTGTGCGAATGGAAATTTAACTAACTTTCTTGGATTCTGCATCTTTGGATTTTACCGTCATTGGAAATTTTACCCTTCACCAGACTATCCATTCATGTGAAATCACCTTTTTCTTCATCATATTCCCTTTGCTTCACTATTTGTTACCAAGTAAGATCTATGACTTACTTGTAGTCTCATTCAATACTTTTGCAAGCAAAATCCTATCCCGCATTTTGCTAAATTCTACCCTCTGATGAGAAGGAAAGTATTTCTTCAAAACTCTGCAGATTAAGGACTATCCATTTATTTAGTGTTTCCTTTTTAAAATTAAATATGTTTTTAACATGTTTTACTTGTTCTTATATATATATATATAAATATATATATATATATATATATATATATATATATATTACTGTACCGAGGCTTGAACTTTCAACTACCAAAAGACTGTCACTTAGAACTGATTATCAACTTAGCACTTTATCCATTGCGCCACAGGTCCCTATTTGACAAGATGCACTTGAAGAAGATTGAAGCTTACATCGCTTGAACCGATGTGAAAATAGCATTCAAGATGAAAAGATTGGTCTGAATAATATAATTAATACAAATTATCAATCATCCTCTCAAACATTAATCATTAATAAAAATAAAATAAAATAAAAAAAAAAAACATAATTAAAGATGTTTTCAAAAGTTTCTAAGAATAAAGACGTTTTATAAATCTAAGGGAAATAACTCTGTCACTTTATTTACTCTTCAGCGTAATGATATCGTTATTTACATGTGCTTTCATTAAGGTCTTACCTTAACAAAAAATATGATTTTACTTAGTAATTTAATTGGATCACGAAAATAATTTATATTTACGGTGAGTTAAAACTTTTCATTGCCTACTTTTTCTGTTCAAAGTCCAACTCTTTACTCTAAATTGCTGAGTAATAAAAAAAGATTTTTAAAAACATCGATGATATTAATCCAAGGGCATTTTTCGACTTCAAAACAAACTTTAATGTTCACGATTTTATGTATAAATGATATTACACATCGTATCATTTAATATCTTGTTATCGCGCGTATCTAAAAAGTTAGTTAAATTCATAAAACTTAAAAGGTGTAAGAAAGAAAATAGCTGGTTTTAATTTAACGGAACATCTGACATTGACTTCGAATGAAATTGTCTATTTTTCCCCCACTCGGCACCAGACATCGACAGAATCTATGCCATTCTTGCAACAACTTTTCCCTATTAATTACGGCGTAATATTGGTTTTGTGCAGTTCTAGGAGATTCACCCGCCCAGGCTTTGTCTTCTCTTTGAGAAGGGGTTAAGTTAGGATCAATATGCGCTAGAGTACCAACTAAAGGATTATTTTTTTAAAGTTGATTTTTAGAGGGTATTCTGCTCTGTTTTCAACGAATATCACATTTAAAATTGTCGCTGACATGATATTGACCATTATTATCCCACGTATTCGCTCTTGTTTTCACTGGTGGCATAAAACAAACATGGCGACCAGTGAAAACAATAGGGAATACATTACATAATCAAGGTCTTAATATCGTAAGACTACTTGTCGGCGACAATTTTAAATGTGATAATCGTTTAAAACAGGCCGAATACCCCTATTTTAAGTCTTTAGATGATCCTCTGGTGCACACTGACCGGGGTGTTAGTTTATTGGTAATTGCTTGAGGCGCCCCTACCGACATTGCATCGCGTGTTCAATATTCAAAGAGAAAGAATCATCAAAATCTTTATCACTAGTGCTCTTCAAGGTGCTGCCATAGGCGTTATCTGTGAAGAAGATATATTGGAATACGATTTAGATAATCGTTATTAAATTACTAGCAGAACCCATGGAATGAGACAAAGCTTGAATCAACAAATATGTTATGATAAAGCTGCTATTTTTTACTGGCTAGCGCAAAAGATTAGATTTTTGGACAGAAAAACTAATAACACATAGCAAATACGAGTTTATTAACATTTCAGTATTTTTTTTATGACCTGCCCCAGCGTAGTATAAACACTCCCAACGGCTTTCATAATAAATACCCCTCAACCTATCCATGTTTTGTTTTTGTTTTTTTTTATCAAGGCCCGGAAGCCACTCGGGGATAAGGGTTATCGCATATACAGTACTTTAGTGTTCGAGATTTGATAAAGTGTCTTACTTAAGGGGGCGGTTCATCAGGAATTTGTTTATGTTGGACTTGAAGACATCCAGGTTGTAGTCAGAATCTACGTTTTGGTTTTGGCACAGATAAAGAGCAGGGAAAATTTTTGACAGTGGTTTCAGCTAGACGGTTGTTTTTCGTGAAAGATCGGCAAGGGGGAAGTAGAGATTGGAGCTCAGACGATCACTTGCCATGGAAGTAACGATAAAATAAAGGCTCGCAACGTCTCTCCTGTGGGAGAGAGGTTGCAGGGAAGAGAAAAGGGCATCCCCCATTAAGCCATGAAGCCTATTTTGTACTCTGTCAAGGCAGGATAGAGTGTTTTTAGCAGCTCCTGCCCAGATGTGGCAACAGTACTCCATCCTTGATAGAGAACTGCATCAGCAATGAGAACGGCTTTCGAGGTTGGAGGGGAGGTTCCTCCGAAAGCCGAAGTTGGGGTGTTTATAATACGCTGAGGCACGTCGTAAAAATTTACCAACATTTCTATATAAATAGTGTCTATTGTATTTTAAATATAGAACTGACCGATTATTATAATTGTATTCTAAACAGAGACTAGACCAAAGGGAAGTTACTCTCATATTTTTCTCTAGAGTAATGAGATTGACCTTTTTAAAGCCAAATTTTGCAAACTTGGCCTCTTTTTTTTTAAGCAGTTTGGCCTTTAAAAATTGTATTTGTCCTTTTTCAAAGTGTAATGTATGGACTAACTAAAGAAAGAACAAGCAGAATATTATATAGGAAGAGAGTTGGGCTCAGGATAAATCCTGTGATCACCCACACTTAAATTATATAAACAATCATTAATCACAAATTTGGTTCGATGTGGAGGGGAACAAAAAAAACGAATAAGAATACTGTTAGATATTTGAGAAAATGCAATTTTGGTCAAAGGTGGGAGATAGCGGAGGAGGGAGTCAATTTTCAATCTTCTGAGGAAGGAAACCAGAGTTTTCCTTGGGTGGGTTGGGGGTGTCACCTGTTTCATGTAAATAGCCAGTAATTTTATCTTTGGGTGGACTTTAAACAAAAACTAATAAAAGAAAATTTTAGATATTTATGAGTATTTTAGCTTGCTGAGCGACAAACTGTCTAACTTTACCCAACACGTTGTAACTTCAGTCGCAAAGTAGGCAAAGAATAGAAAAGAACTTCAACTCGCTTTTTTTTTTTTTTTTGTACAAAGTCATTTATTTCCTCATTCTTCTGCCACATGTGACGTCTCTCGCATGATCGTTTTCTGGAAGTGCTCTCGAACATCATCCATGTCTCTAATGTGATCATCTTCTCAAAGTACTCTCTCCTTTTTATAGTCTTCTTTTTCCTTACTATAATGTCATTTTGTTCACGGCTCAGTATTTGCATATAACCGTCCGTTCTATGTAACAACTAAGCTTTCTCCTGCCCTTCAAAAAGTCCAGGGAATTTTATATATTGGCAAAAATTCACAGGTGATTAGCAATTAACTAACCTATTTCTTGAAGAGAAGGTAAAGCCTGGGCAGGTGAACTTCCTAGGACTGAACAGAACCTTACCTCAGCCATTGTCGGACTGAGTGTGAAGGATGTATCCATGACTGATACAAACCTATTTTTTAGGTCAGAAAGTAGTTTTATCAAGTAATCAATCAATTTTCTGTATTCATTCATTTCATATGAATCCGAAGATTTTATTGTTGACATTGGTTTCCCTGATATTTTTCTAGTTGGAATTTTTTCTGGAAACATATCGGGTACTTATAGAAGGGATGATATGAAGGTTGCGAACATCCATAAGTGAAAGTGTTTCTGTGGCATGAACAGTATTCGAACTTGGTACACAGAGTGTACCAAGTTTATGCCTTTAACCACTTAGCCACCATCAACACCCTTGGACTGGTGTCTAAACAACATGGAGTACTCCTTCAAGAGTCGGTTGAAATTAACACACTTTGGACACTGATTGGCTGTTGTGTGATCTCATTCTAATTTATGTTTTACTTTTCTGAATTTCAAGATTTCAACAGGACAATCAATCTGCTTCTTTCCCTTCTTTGGTCATCAGAAAATGTAGCATTGCTAAGGTGTTTTTCAAGTCCCACAGTATATTCACTCCGTCGGCAGTATCTGCTAGTCGTATTTCTGTGGCAATGTGGCAGTCAAAGTTTTCATCTTTCTCTCTCACTTGATAGCTCATGTATTCATTTGACATGGTTCTCTTGTTGGCATTGGTTTCCCTGATACATTTATTGTTATAAATTCTTTCAAGAAAGGCAGGAGGGACCATGTGAAGGTTGCCAACATCCTAAGTAAAAGTGCTTCTTTGGAACAACCTGGATTCAAACTTTGCACACCTAGACTGTCAGTCCATATCATTAACCACTTAGCCACCATCATCTCCCAATTTTCTTTATTCATAGTCTTAGAACATCATTATGAGTCATACTACATCCTACAAAATTTTATGAAAATCGGAAATATTACAGAAATAATAAACTGACAGACAATTACTAAAAGTAAACTTTTTTTTTCAATTGGCATTGCATTATATAATTAAAGAGGGAGGAATTTGATGTTATGTTTCTGAATTTTTGAGATGAGGATTGATAATCTGGATTATTTGGACTACTGTTCTCATCTTGAGTATTATTATCATGACATTTTGGTTGATGTAACCTCCAGCCTTCTTCAAGTGTATCTCATAGAACTTGAGAATCTGCACAGAATTTTGAACGGAATTCTTTATTTGATCCATTGGGTAGCATTCTCTCATTCCGTCATCCATGACGGGGTAGAAATCCAAAGTAATTTGCAATTGTATTTTCAGTGTCGCCTGCAATGAGGATTGAACTCCCGTGGATTTAATAAAGAGTTCGGTTCAGAATTCCATGTAGATTCCTGAGTTTGGCAGAAAGATTCCCAAGTTCGACAAAGTAGACCTGAAGAAGGTCGGAGGTTACATCGACCAAAATGTTGTGAAAAGAACAATCAAGATGAGTAGTTCAAATAATCCAAATAACAGATAGAATTGGGGAGTATCAAGATCTTATGAATGATGTCATCACAAGAGTTGAAGAGATAACTGTCAGCCCTTTATCAAGCAGTGAGGGTTTGAGGCAGTTGTATAATTTTAGACTGTATTGATTTTTTTTTTTCTCCACTCTCTCCACAAGCAATCTTGTGAGGAGTGGAGTCTTTTAATATTGGCTAATTAACATGTGAGATCCTGTCCAAGGAAATATAACCTCAGTAAATCCGTTAGCCATAAAAAAATGGTGTTGTCCCTTTGATGAGATTTTGTTGCAAGACCCTACATTACTTACTATTTGTATTTTTAGCGGCTTTCATCCTGGTCAGATTGAGTCAGCTTCCTCCTGAGCACAAACTGCATTTTGGGCCAGATCACAGCAAACGACTAACCACTCCTGATTCCAATGCCAGAGACCAACTATTTGTAGGCCGGATAGTATTGCCAGGTTGTCCTTAAGTGTTGTTGCCTAGGTGTGCCAGCTAGGCAGTTAGACGGGAGAGAGGGTTTTGTGAATGAGCTCTCCCTCAGGTTGATGAGCTGCATGTCCAAAGTCGAACAGTAGGGGGCGTAGGTTTAGTCTTCATCAAAGACTAAAAATCGAAACACTATCTCCACAGCGGCAGCGCAGAATGCTGCAAAGACAGTTGTTGTCGATGACTTCCAGTTTTTGCAAATACGCCACTTTCCTAGGCCACGCCTCACAACCATGGAGAAGATCCCTGCATGCGTTGATTCAAGATGACTGTCCAATCATTATTTATGCAATGATTCTAATTTCATACTTGCTTATCTAAATGTGGATGTCTCATGTTTATGGTCTTACGTAGATGGACATAGATGACCATGGCCACAGATAACATCCGTTGGATCATTTCTCACCATGTTTCTAAGAAACAAGACCATGCGACAGCATCAGACCAACATGCTCTGTCATCAACACTGTGTCACAGTTGTGCTCTAATAAAGGTTTGTTAGGCATTTACAATAGGTTACTGGTAGATGGAACAGACGGTTCTTCTTTGTTATTGTACCTATTTACTATGCCTCCCCACGAGACAGAGTTAGACACCAGGGTCGTTTTTTAACGTGGAGAAAAGGTACAAAAATAAAAATTGTCTCAGTCGTGAAGGATTTCTCCTCCACCGAAAGAGAACAAGAAATAGAAGCGCAGCATCTGAAGAACAGATACTACACTTTGATCAAAATTCGAAAATTGGAATATTGAATTTCAAGTGAAACAAATGGTATCTACTGAATTGTTATGTCACAGCAATGAAAATATCCAAAAATTACGAAAAATGATGAGATAGAAAAATATTAATGAAAATAGTTTTTGAAAAAAATTTCAAGTGTATATATACATTAATAGCATCAAGTCAAGGGAAGTAACTCTGTCTGTCTTGTTACAGTAATGGTGGATATCACACAATCATCTATTTGTACAAAGTGCATGTTTTATGTAATAATGCAGTAATATTTAACTAATTGTGACATTACAATTAGGTAGACAACATTGCTAATTGTTGAAATTGATAAAAAGAATAAGTACTTATCATTGTTTATTAAGAATGTTTTTTTTCGGTTGTCAAATTTTGCTAAAATAACAAAGAACTGAACAGATTCCATCTGGAGAAAAATAGGGTTTGAAGGGGAGTAACTCTTTGCTCAATGGACGTTCGCTCGGCGACAGACGATTTTTTTTTTTTTTTTACTAGGGTGAGAGGGTCCATTCAAGAATAAGGGTTAATGAGTGTCAGGTGGCTGATGAGGCAATACCGTAATTTTCAGTAACGGTGGAACTTGGGTAGTTTTTGTTTATTTAAGAAGAAAGTGCAACAGGAACTTGTTTACATTAGATTTGAAAATGGACATGTTATAGTCAGCTGGGAAGCAGTCACACGGTATTATGTTCCACAGAAGAGCAGTTCTAAGAAAGAAACTTGGATCATGGAATTTATGTTTAGTTTTAGGCATAGATAATAAAGGAAATTGTTTGTAGTTTTTGTAGTTAGATGAGTGTCTGCTACGAATGTTCTATGGGGTGGGGAAGTGGGAGTATATAAATGTGGTATTGTGGTGACTAATCCCTAACTGTGCATCAGACAGATAATATAATACTTAGTTCGCTGCACATTATCATAATAAAGTTCTATACAAAATTTCAGCCAGACCGGCCCAGTAGTTTTGGAGAAAAGGTAGAATGGACAGACAGACAAACTTAGGTGAATATGATATAGATATGTTATGATAAAAGATTAAGAAAATTAGATTTGAAATAAATTAATGGAATTTTAATTTTTTATTTACTGATTGTATAAAAAAAAAATTAAATTTCTGCATTTGCATATTTATTAACTTTTAATAAAAGTAATTAAAATTTTTTTTTCTTTCCCATTTTTAGTGCTTGTCATTTCCTTGTTGAATGTGAATGTCGCAACGATGCTGCTTCGTCACTTAATAAGAAACTTTGCCGGTGTGTCAAAACAATGGACAACTGTGATAGAGGGAACTTACCCTCCTGATCAAACCCGTAAAATCTCAACGACGGCAATCTGGATGGGTAAACTCGAAAAAGCTAAACAAGAAGCAAAAGAGAAAAAACTAATTCTTCATTCGGACGATTATTTCCAACAGTATTCTGACCAAAAAAAGAACCAGGCTTTATTCAAAGCTGCCGTCGATTGTTATCTTATGAAAGAAAATGTCTACCGTCGTGGCCATGTCGAATTTGTGTATGCCGCGCTGAAAAGAATGAAGGATTTCGGCTCGGCGAAGGACTTGTCTTCCTACAAGAAAATAATGGAAGTTTTTCCGAAATACAAGATGATTCCAAAGAGCACTTGGCAGGCGGAAATGATGCATTATCCGAAACAACAACAATGCGCCATCGATATCATGGAGGAGATGGAAAAAAACGGTGAGTTCTTTGCATGTAGAGAAACAACCGATCTGGTTGCAGGTTTTTCTTCAGTTTTTCCTTCTACTAAATTAGTTGCTTCAGTTTAGTTTATCTTACATCATTTAGATGCGGTTTAAAAAGAAAATGACTTTGAATGGTGCAAAGAGTGTTGACTCAGACCGTTTAATGTGAGGAGTTGAAGAAAATCACTCCAAAGTCTTAGGTTTTTGATTTTTTTTTTTTTTTTATAAAAATATTGATAATTCATGTTTGGATTATTCTGACTACTGTCACCTTGAGTGTAACTTAAGACTTCTATCCGACCATGGCTGATGAACCAAGACCATGCTACTCCTATGGGCCATAGGACCTATGGCTTAAATAAAGGATTCCATTCAGAATTCTGTGCAGATTCTCGAATTCGACAGATTTCCAAGTTCAAAATACCACACCTGAAGAAGGTCACAGGTTACATTGATTGAAACATGAAAATAAGATGAAAATTGTAGTCCAAATTATCCAAATCAGAGTTTATCTAACAAATTCATCGCAGACTATAGGATCAGCTATACCATATTCGATTTGTTGCAAATATACGGCATTTGTGCATTAATATTGTTAATAAAGATATGAACCCAGCAACTTATGTTCAATTAATTGCATACGTGTAATTATATCAGTTATGTAGTTGCTCTATAATGCTTTAGCTGGAAAAATGGAAAGATCGATTCATATTTTACCCCTATCGTAGTGAAATTACGACCTTGCAGAACTTGAAAATCAAATGCCCCCCCCCCCACAGTCCAGTACTATTTTGTAGAAATACTGTAGTTTAGGTTTCCAAAGGTGTGTGTGTAAACCATTATATACATGGTGTTGTGAACTATCACATTTACATCGTGTTGTGGACCAAGGTTCTTAATTGTTTGTGGATACAAAGTTAAAAAGAAAAATTATTTGCAGTTGTAATAAAAAAGAGTTCTTTGAATGTTTTATAAAAGAGAAAACATGCATCGGAGCTTAGTCTAGCACCTTTGATAGAAATAACAATAGAATAGAAAAAGATTAGCAATGTCACTATTGTGAGAAAGAGACTGTAGAGTAGATAAGAAAATAATTCCCCCACTAGATTGTGAAGTCGATTTTATACCTTAACAGATGTTTCACTATGTTAATCTTTACTAGGCACATTCATTGGCATAAAAAAATAACAACTAATCAATTACATATCTCGTTCATGCTTCCAGCAATAATTATACCATATTTACTCTACTTCAAAAGATATGAGTTTTGTTGTGGCCGGTGATAATCAAAACAAACACAGCAGTATAGTTAACAAAATGTATATTAGAAACAGAATATAACAGAAGTACATGTCATGATTCTGGAGCCATAACTACCACTAATCGCTGCCACAATGTTTTAGATGTAACTGTATTTATTATCTGCCTAATTTCTGAAATAAGTATATCAGTTTACCCTATAACAAAAACTCTAAAGTGAATTGCATATCAACGGTTGGGTCAAATTAATCCTGGGTATCTTGATGACAAAATGTTGTAAAGGGAGGTAAGAAATTTTTAAATGCCTTCAGTTGTCTCCCTTTAGATAATAACGAATGCAACAGTTTTCAATATATTCAATATGTCTCTATATTGGTTAGTCCAGCCATACACGTGTGTCTATTTACTCTCTCTCTCACTCACACACACACACACACACACACACACAGGATGTTCAGGACAAATTTGACATATTTTTGCAAAAGAAAGAAAACACGTCATATCTTAATTATTGATGTGTTGACCTATATTTTCATCAGCATTTTCCGATTAAAGTACTATGGTACTATTTAATGTGAACGACTTTCAAGCTGGAAGTTGCTTTTCTTTGTAAATATGCAATTACATTATTCAAATCAAACTGATTTCTCATATTTTTTCGTCTTTAGTCGTATGCGTTCTCAAAATTTAAAGTGCATCTCTAAGAGGATCTTTTGCTGAAGACAGCACGCCTAGAAACGCTGCCCTGAGCATTCATTATGGACGCCAGGTGGAATCGTCACCTGCAGTATGTGGCGTTCATAATGACACGAGAACACTAGTTTGATCCTGACAATTAACTTATTGTGGGAGTTGCTAGCAGTATGGTTGGCATCTACGTCCCTCTCCATGAAGTTACAATCATGTGAGTTGAGGTTTGATGGGTGTGGAGGTGCAGATATGTATGTAGAATCAATATTCCTTGTTTCTGGCATTACAATAATATTCATGCTTGCCTATTCATTGTCAAAATATTTTTTTAATTCAAATGGTGTAATTGCATATTTACCAAAACAAGAAACTTCCTAAAAATTGGCTAAAAAATCGGCCTTGTGCCTAATTTGCTCGGTGGGGGAGCAAATAAATACCAACAAGAAACTTCCTATTTTGAAAATCATCTGCACTAAGCAGTGTAAATCATTTTTTTTTTTTTTTTTTTGCAATATCATTTACTGGATCCGTGTTTATTATGGAGTTTAATGTATTATTTTCGGACAACTGCACATTTTCTTTTTCATTATAATTATTTTATTTAATTTATACATGAAAAATTTAAGTTTTGAACAATGGTAAGTAAACATTTATTGATTTTCTTTTCCATTCATTTTAATTTATATTTAATGGTGTAAATATTCATTTTTATTTATGTTTAATGGTGGAAATATTCATTTTAATTTATATTTAATGGTGTAAATATTCATTTTAATTTATGTTTAATGGTGTAAATATTTGTTTTAATTTGTTTAATGGTGTAAATATTTATTTTAATTTATGTTTAATAGTAATGCCTAATTTGAAGACCCCAGTGTATTATTGCATATTTTCATTTCTATTACATTTATTTTATTTATATGTGTAGAAAAAAAAATTGGCACCAACAAAAAAATAATTTTTTTTCAGCAATATTATCTACTGTATCCATGTTTATTATGAAGTTTGTTTATTTTTGGAGAAATACACATTTTCTTTTCATTATGTTTATTTTATTTAATTTATTACATGTGAAAAATTAATTTTTTTTAACAATGTTAAGTAAACTTTCATTTTCTTTTCTATTTATTTAATTTATTATAATTTATGTTAAAAAAATTATTTAATTTTTACTTTCAGTATTAATTATTTCTCTAAATAAACATATTTAATTTATTTTAAAAATATTAAACGTATAACAAAAAATAAAGTTGCTGTAAATAAATATATTTCAATGAAAATAATCAGTTTTCAGATACTCTTATGCGTTGACCAACATTTTCACTTGTGTATTCAGATTAGGCTACACCGTTTGGTGTGGACAACTTTTAAAACAGGAAGTCACTTGCCTCTGTAAAGATGCGATTACAACATTCAAATCAACCCGATTTTGTATATTCTGCCGTCTTTTAATAACTGAATTGATTCGTTTATTACAGCTGTGATTCCAGACAACAACTTTGGAATAATGCTAGCCGAAGTTTTTGGTTTAAAGACGCATGTGTTTCGCAAGTATCAGCGAATGATGTACTGGATGCCAAAGATGAGACATTTGAATCCTTATCCGATTCCCCAACATCTTCCAGATGATCCAACCTATTTAGCTGTGTTGGCACTCAAGAGGATGTGTGTGGACTTAAAGAACGAAGTCACAGTCTATTGGGTCAGGAGCCATTTTTTTTTTTTTTGTGTTTTGCTTAGTTATCTCCCTTTATTTATTAATTAGTTTTTCTTTTTTCAATTTATTACACCCGAACGAAACTGGATTTCTTTTGATTTTCATGATGATTGAGTAACATATTTTCTCTGGGAGATCTAAAAATAAAAAATTTACTTAGTTTTAAAATAAATGAAAATATACTCGACTTTTTAATCAGCAAATACAGTAACATTTAGAATGTTTGTAGCAATAACAGACTATTTTTTTGTGTGTATGGAGAATTCGATGCGTAGATTAAATTGGTCAACTATACTTACTTACTTAAGTCTTGAGCCTCTGATGGGGCATAGGCCATCCACAACTGCATGCCAACGTCCACGGTCCTGGGCGATTTGCTCCAACTCCCTCCAGGAGTAGCCAGTCAGCTTAGCATCTGCCTCCAGGTTTCTTCTCCAGGTGTTTTTTGGTCGGCCTCTTTTCCTCTTTCCCTGAGGATTCCAGGTCAGGGCCTGGCGTGTGATATTCATTTGTTGTTTCCTCATGGTGTGTCCAATCCATCGCCATCTCCTTCTTCTGATCTCTTCTTCTGCTGGTACTTGGTTAGTTCTCTCCCAGAGATCTGCATTACTGATGGTAGTTGGCCAGTGGATCCTTAGCATTCTTCGAAGGCATGAGTTTATGAAAGCCTGCACTCTTCTGATGATGATCTTTGTTGTTCTTCACGTTTCTGCTCCATACAGTAGTACTGATTTGATGTTGGAATTGAACAGTCAGATTTTTGTGCAAGAAGTGATAAGGTTGGATTGCCAGATGTTCTTGAGGGCTATGAAAGATGCTCTTGCTTTTCCGATACGGGTCTAAACATCTGTATCTGTTCCTCCCTGCTGGTTTATCACACTCCCAAGGTATGTGAAGGTCTCAACCTTTTCCAAGATTTTGTTGCCCAACTCCACTGCCTCTTTGCTGAATGTGTTGATTTTCAGGATCTTGGTCTTGTTAGGGTGTATGTGGAAGCCAACTTGAGAAGCGTGGATGGCCAGTCTAGAGGCCTTGCTCTGCATTTGTTGTTGCTTGTGGGAGAGCAGAGCGAGATCATCAGCAAAGTCAAGGTCATCCAGCTGAGTCCAGAGGGTCCACTGAATGCCATCCCTCCATCCATCTGCTGTCCACCTCATCACCCAGTCAATAGCTAGGAGAAACAAGAATGGAGATAGAAGGTATCCCTGTTGTACACCAGTCTTTATGTTGAAACTTGTGTCAACTGTCCCCTGTGTACAACCTGACAAGCCATTCCCTCGTATGACTCCCTGATAATTCTTGTCAGCTTTCCTGGGATCCCATAGTGTCGGAGGAGTTGCCACAAGGTGTTGCGGTGTATGCTGTCGAAAGCCTTGAGGAAGTCCACGAAGTTGATGCACAACGAGGAATTCGTTCAACTATAATGCACAGCATGGCGATCTGGTCTGTACATGATCTGTCCCGCTTGAAGCCCGCCTGGTGATTCCTGAGTCTAACATCCACTTCATCTCTCATCCTCTCCAACAGAATCCAGTTGAACACCTTCTCTGGTACTGACAAAAGAGTGATGCCTCTATAGTTCTCACAATTCCTAAGATCTCCCTTCTTGGGCAGCTTTATTATGTGTCCGTCTTTCCAATCTGTCGGTACCTCTTCCTGTTCCCAGATCTTCTCAAAAAGCGGCAGTAGTATGCCAGCTGTTGTTTCTACATCTGCCTTGAGGGCTTCTGCTGGAATTCCATCTGGGCCGGCTGCCTTGCCATTTTTCATCTTCTTGATGGCACGGGTGATCTCTTCTTTTGTTGGTGGATCACAGTCTATATCAATATCAGCGTCTGCTTCAGTAATGTCTGGAGGGTTCTCGCGAGCTGGTCTGTTGAGAAGTTCCTCAAAATGTTCCGCCCACCTCTCAAATTGTCTTTCAGAGTTTGTGATGGTTTGTCTTTGCTTGTCTTTAACCAGTCGCTCTGGTCTGTTATACTTATCTGCTTTTTAGTTATCATGTACAGGTCTTTCATATTGCAGTGGTAGACTGCTTCTTCCACTTCTCCTGCCAGGCTGTCTATATAGTTTCTCTTGTCTTTCTTCACGCTTTCCCTTATTTCCTTGTGGGCTCTTGTATATTCTGCTTGGGCTGTCATCTTGCTGCCCCTTGTACGGTTCTCATTGACTGCCTTTTTCTTGAGTCTTCTGGCTTGAACCTTCTGTAAGGTGTCCATAGAGATCCAGTCTTTGTGTTGCTTCTTCTTTGGCCCAAGCAATTCCTGGCATGTTTCCCTAAGGATGTCTTTTATTCCCTTCCAAAGATCGTGAGCATTGGTGTCTTTGGTGGTAAGCTTCTGCCGTACTTGGAATCTGTTACTCAGGCTCACAGTGAAGGCTTCCTGAGTCATCTGGTCTTTCAGTAGGTTGATGTTGTACCTCGTCCTACCTTCTGCCTGCCGTTCTCCTAAGTCTCAGTTTGAGTCTCGCATTCAGAAGATGGTGGTCTGATGCCGCATCTGCTCCTCTCCTCACTCATACATCTTGAAAAGACCACCTAAACTTCTTGCTGATACAGAAGTGGTCTATCTGGTTCTCTGTTACATGGTCAGGCGATACCCAGGTGGCCTTTTGTATCCTCTTTGTGGGCAAAGATGCTGCCTCCGATGACAAGGTCATTTAGTCCACATAGGTCAGCAAATTTCTCTCCATTTTCGTTTATTTCTCTGAGAGCATGTTGTCTCATCACTTCCTCGTAGCCTCGATTGTCTGATCCCACCTTTGCATTGAAATCCCCCATCAGAATGTTGACATCTTTGTCTTAAACTTGTCTAAGACTGTCTGTAGTCTGTTGTAGAAATAGTCTTTGTCTTCGTCGGCATGATCATTGGTGGGTGCGTAGCATCGGATCACATTCATCTTGATGTCCTTCTTCACGGTCATGAAGGATGCTGTTATTATCCTTAATCCGTGTGCTTCCCACTTTGTCAAAGTTTTTGTGCTGTTTTTGAAAGCATGATTGCTACGCCTTCCGAGTGTACTACATTTTCTTCTTCATGTCCTCAGTACAGCAAGAGTTCACCGGTAGCCAGCCTCGTTTGTCCAGCTTTCAGCCACCTCATCTCACTCAATCCTAGCAGGGTAATGTTGTATCGGGGCATCTCTGCTGACACTTGTGCTGCCTTCCCTGCTTCATACATGGTTTTGACGTTCCATGTAGCAATGGTGGTGGTTGTCCTGATCAATAAGAGGGTTTTCGGCACTGAAGCGTCCTTTTGGCTTTGACCACAGCACATCATTCTTTCTGCAGGTGCAGAATCTTCCTCTCCCAGAACCAAAGTTTCTTGGGTTTTTGTTGTGGATGATTTTGTAGCAAGTTCTTTTTTCTGGGGTGAGGGTGCTGGCCTCACGCCCAACCTTCCCCAGAAGGTAGGTGGAGTGCTCTTAGTCTGGCCTCTACCTGTCGACCTGTCCAGCATGGGTGGTCCTGCCAGGAGATGAATCTCCCGCTGGCTTAGCTCTTGGGGTCATTAAGCCATGCAAGCTTCCCAACCAACTTCAAGGTTCCACTCCCTTTGGGAAGTGGTCAACTGTGGACCAATCAAATTACTTGGTACGATGATAAATTGATAAGTTTCTTTTACTTCTAATTAAGAATAATAATAAATAACCATAAATCAGTATAATAATACAATATTTTCAATAACAAAAACATCTTAGCCTTCAGGCCAAGATCAAAGTGTAGTATCTGTTCTGATGCTACGCTTCAATTTTTTGTTTTCGGTTAGTGGAGGAGAAATTCTTCACAATTGAAACAATTTTTATTTTTGTTCCTTTCCCCACATTAAAAACCGACCTTTGTATCAAACTCTGCCCTCGTGGAGAGGCGAGTCAATAAAAACAAATGAATGTCTTTATGCATACATGCGCATGTTTTTATAGTGTGTCTTTTTATTCTCTTCATCACCATTTCTCTTCGCTACATTACATGAATGGCTGTCGATCATCTTGTCTGTTTAACTAAAATGAATAAAATTCTTTTGATGACAAAAGACACAAAGAAACATTCAGTGCTAATCTTTGATTATTTATTTCTTAAGCTTAACTTCCCAATTTAACTGAAATGAATGATGCAGACGGACAGGCATCAAAGTAACATTCACCTTAGATTCAAGTTTCCTACATTATTGCCGATGTCTCATTCACACGGCTTCCACTGAGAGACTGATATAAAAACTTTTTTCTCTCAACTCAAAAAACGTGACATAATTTAACTTTGTTTTGTCTACTATTTGATCTGTTGTCTCATGCCTCAATTTTATGTCACCCATCTTTCATTCAACCCTTGGAATGATTCTGTTTTACAGATTTGGGTTATTATGTAGGCAGTGTGATCCTTGTCAAATTCCATGCTAGCTAACAGTATCCTGAACAGAAGTGTGTGCTCTATCCCAACTATCATAAATGGACCTGAGCATCAGTCAGCATCAAAGCCAAACTCTTTGCCAAGAATTTTGCAGCTAATTCTACCCTTTGCGACAAAGGCCACCAACCCCCAATATTTCCTCCTGTATCAGAAAACACGCTATATGATATACAAATATCTGTTTGTGATGTTGCCAAGCTAATCAAAAACCTTGATTCCAGTAAAGCAACCGGCCTTGACGGTATTCCAATTATAGTGTTCAAAAAACTTCAACCTGAACTAGTGCCAATACTTGCAAAACTGTTTAAATGTTGTCTTAAGGAGAATTGCTTCCCATCACCCTGGAAAATCTCATCAGTATGCCTTGTATTTAAGAATTCAGGTGATCGCTCATCTCCCTCTCAGTACAGGCCAATAAGTCTCCTGTGCGTCATGAGTAAAGTTGCTGGAATCTGTGTTAAATAGAGAAGTAATCAACCATACCAGCAAAAATAACCTTCTTAGTGATACACAATATGGTTTCCGTTCTGCTAGATCTACAGCAGATGTGCTTACAGTTATATCTCATAGGATCAGCGAATCTCTCGACAGAGGCAACCTTTCTAGGGCAATTGCTCTTGACATATGAAAGGCCTTTGATAAAGTATGGCATAAAGGTTTACTTCACAAGATCTCCAGCTATGGTATAGCTGGAAATGTCTTCTCAATCATTAAATCATTTCCCTCTGATAGGTTCATAAGAGTAATAGTCGATGGGCAGAAATCAGAAGCTCACAGTATTAATGCTGGAGTCCCTCAGGGTTCCATCCTGGGCCCAACTCTCTTCCTGATCTAAATTAATGATCTTCCAAATCACATCCTTACATCATTTGTAGACATTTATGTTGATGACACTACTATATATGGTAGCACATCTAAGATCGTAAACGACCAAGTTCTCTCTGATTCTCTCTCCTCTGAAGTTGAGCACATGGTACAATGGGGAAAGGAGTGGCTGGTTACTTTTAATGCATCTAAAAACCAAACTTCTATCTTTACATCATCAACGCTCTGATCCCCATCTGGCATCAATTGAAATGAATGACTCTCGTCTTGGGGAGGCCTCATGTTTTGACAAGCTTCTAGGCTTGACCTTTACTCCTGATCTTAAATGGAACACATACATTAAATCCGTTGCCAAGGCCGCTGGAAAAATGGTAGGATCCTTCTATCGATCCAGTAGATATCTTACTACTGACACAATTCTCTATCTATATAAGAGCCAGGTACGTCCAAGGATGGAGTACTGTTGCCACATTTGGGCAGGAGCTGCTAGAAAGGACTTGTCCTGCCTTGATAGAGTTCAAAATAGATATCGTCGCCTCGTAAGAGATGTCCTTTTCTCTTCCCTGCAACTTCTATCTCACAGAAGAGATGTTGCGAGTTTGTTTCTGCTTTATCATTATTTTTGGCAAGTGCTCAACTGAACTTCAATCTATGGTCCCCCCCTTTCTAAACTTTCACAAGAAACACTCGTCTAACTGAAAACACTATCAATAATTCCCCCCACACTTTATCTGTGTCTAAACCTAAACGTAGATTCCATGAAAAAAGTTCTTTCTTAGAACTGCACGCCTGTAGAACTGTCTTCCGTTCTCCTGCTTTCCAGCTGACTACAATCTGGTTGTCTTCAAGTCCAACATAAACAAGTTCTTGATGAGCTGTTCCACTTAGTTACCAAATTTACCTAATTTCTATTACTAACAATTACTATATTGTTTAATTGACTACTGTACACTCTTAACCCTTATCCTCGAGTGATCTCTGGGCCTTGATAAGTGGTGATGCCTATGTTAAAAAAAAAAAAACTTAATTGTCACCGACATAGCTACCTTAACATGTAATAATAAGAAGAAGAAAGTAAAGAGACATTATTTTTAGTTATTCAAGAAAAATGGCTTCTATTGTATAAAGGGTAAAATGTCCATTTATATGTCCAGCTAAAACTTGAAAAATACACAACAAACACCTGTAAAATTGTTTTTTTTGTTTGTTTTAAAAATTAAAAAAATAAAAACATTCATTACGGTCAAATGGCCATTTATTTTCATCAAGAGATACACATATTTTTAATGTTATCATGTCGGTTTGCCAGCCACTAACTAAAGGGAAGTAACGCTTAAATTTTTTTTCATAGAGTTAAGACGACTTGAGTTGTGTGTGTGTGTGTTCAGAGAAAGGAATGGGCTGAATGAAGAAGAAAGTGGTAAAGGAGGGAGGGTGGAAGAAAGAAGTATAGAAGTTATGTTAGATTTTTGATCCAGCCAATGTCAGATAGCCCTACTAGTAACAAATATATCTCAGTTTATGAATTTTCAAATCAGATCAATGTGGAATAATTAGTGGTAATGGTTATGACACTATGATTCACCGATGCATATAGTTTTATTATAAATTGACTTTTTTTCAAAAAATTATTCAACATCTAAACACATAGGTAAGTTTTGTACTTGTCAAGTAAAATTACTTAAATGTATTAATTTTTCCAGAAAAAAAATGACTTTGTAAATATTTTGACAGCCGGAAGACACTGAAGAGAATCCAACCGAACAGACATTTATTGCAAGTGCACAGAGCCCGTCTCAACGTGAATTGCTGGCATTACACCCAACGACTTCACCTTTGACTGTCGAAGGAGGCTTCACTGTATGGACAAGACAAGTCTCGCAGACCTATTTTGTCCTTTTTGCAGAACCAGATGCAATAAAATATCCAAAAACCGAGGAATCAGTTGAAGATGAAGGTAATTAACTTTCACACAATTAAAAATATCCACCTTTTAAAAAAAAAATTTTTAATTAATAACATTGCTAAAATCAAAGGTGCTAGTTCATAACTTCCTTCCTTTCCATAAAAAATTAAAACTTAAAAAAAAAATAGTTCTTCGATATCAAAAACGAAAATAAAAAAAATCTGCATGATGTATATATACTGGCAACAAAATAAAAATATCATATTCCAAAAATGTAAATTGATCAATTAGTTTAATTCTTATACTAGCATGGATACCTGGCATTGCCTGGGTCGACATGAAATTCCGTTGGTTATACTAAGGATATTGAGCAGTTATTATTATATGTCAACTCAATCGTTATCTCTCTCCCCCACAACAATTTAAAAAATAAAAGAACATATACAAACGCGAAAATGTAATCACCCAAAAAAAAGAACTATGTGACAACCTCCCCACAAGAACCTATCTTCGAATATTGAGCACATTTTGTTGCCCATGCACTGGACACCCCCTCCCAAAAAAATAAAAAATAAATGAATCAAAACAACTTATCTTTTAATCAAAATGGCAGGGAGTGCCCGTGCGACCACAAAAGAATAAAAATGATCCTACTTAAAAATGGATAAAAACATTGTAATCGCCCAAAAAAGAAGTATTTCACAAAGGGATATGAAGAGAAGAAGCTATTCTCTGGATGTTGAGCACCTTTTGATTACTATATACCAGCTGGTGGGTGCCTGGCATTGCCCGTGCATTGGAAAAAATCTCCCCCCCCCCCCCCAACTTAAAAATAAATAAATGAATCAAAACAACTTTTCTTTGCATCACAAAAAAATGAGCTATGGTGTCCAGGCTTAAACGTGAAATATGAAAGAGGGGAAGAAGGCAAAGATTTACAGACAAACTATTTTGCGTACACACTATCATGACGTTGCAAAATAAGCTTTTTAAACATAGTTTTAGTTTAATATGCGTGTGTGACTTGCGTGAAAAACAGGCCCTCCTTCCAAAAGAATTAATCTTTATTTTCTAATTTTCACATATTATGGATCCAGATGGTATCAATTTTGATCCAGGCGGATGTGAATAACAAAGGTTTTTAGCAAACATACAAATACACATACAGGTCCCCTTTCTATAAGAAAATCAAATTTTATGAGCATCCAAGGGGTGACTGTCTCCTACCATTTTTTTTAATCTTAAAAAAGACAAGGAGTAAACGTAATAATTTCTACTAGATTTCTGTTGTAATGCCTACAAATTCCCATTAATCATTTAAAAATGATTTTCTTTATAAAAATAAAACTACCTGATCAATTTACATGATTTTTAGAATATATTTTTGTGCAGAAAGCCTTTCTGATTCTTTGTTATTCATACACCTATTTATCACAGTGAATGAACACACGTTTATCAGACAGAGCTTCACTTGATCTCTAATTCACCTCTTTTTTGTTTATTTTTGGTGAAAATAGAGCCATCTTTTCTTTTTTGTTAGAATGTGACCTAGTTTCAATCTGGATATGTTCAGATATGTTTGCTTATATTTTTGTTTATATTAGTTTATTTATTAATTATTATTATTACTAGTAGTATTGTTATTATTTTTTATTTTTTTATCCTAATGCAAAATTTATTTTGTGTATGCATGCATTTGCTATTTCACTTCTACAACTTAATAAATTTTGGGTTTGTTTAAAATTTAAGATAGCTAATTTATCATTGAGACATAGTCTACATTTGTTTTCTAAGTTCCTACATGAGATGGCTATTCTTCCTATTTTCCACTTAACTATTGGCAAGTGTCCATTTTCTTTGAGTTCCAAGTAATGGTTTGCTAGTGGTGCTTTTATTCAGCCTTTTCTTTGTTTATTTTTTTTATGTACTTTTGTGATCGTAATATCAGCTTGTAAAATCTATGTAGGTCATACCTACATAATATTTCTTTGTGTTGATTTGTGTTTGGGTTTTCTCTGGAAAATATTCTGGCCTGATTCTTTTGTTTAGGCATATATAAATATATATATATGTACGGCATAATCACGTTTGACACACCGGTTCCTGTCAGATCACCAAAGTTAAGCAACGATGGACCTGGCCAGTACCAGATGGGTGATCATTTGAAATTTCCAGGTGCTGTATGTGCTCTCCGCTTATCTCAGCATTGTTTCCAGTCATCCTGGACTTCTCCTTTCCACTGGACTCAAGCAGTGCCGATTCAGGAGAGGTGTGATTGGGGATTTGCACAACCCTTGCCACACAATTACATGGATAGTTGCCCCTTGAGGGGGTATCCTTTATCGTTCAAGACTTAATGGAGGTATTGATGTATATATATATATATATATATATATATATATATATTAAATAAGATACATATTGTATATGTTTGAAGCCAAAACAATGCATTGTTACAAAATAAACAGATATTTATTTTGTTTGAAATTTATGTTAAAGTTCATAAAATATATTTCGAAGGAAACCTTCATCTTCAGTATGTCTTTCTTTCTTTCTTTTTCTTTTTCTTTTTCTTTGCCATGTTGTTGTTGGAGCAGAGAATTAGCCGTTTGTTGTTTCTACGATAGTTTTTTAAGTCTCGGAACAAGATTCACGTTAAGATTTTGTTCCTTAGAAGCGCTGGTTGAATTTGAATTAAATAAGATACGTATTATATACGTTTGAAGCGAAAACAACGCATTGTTACAAAATAAATATTTGTTTATTTTGTTTGAAATTTATGTTAAAGTTCATGACAAAAATCCAGGTTATCCTCGACGGTCGTACATCTAGACAATATGATATAAATGCAGGAGTGCCTCAAGGGTCTATCCTCGGACCTCTATTATTCCTAATATTCATAAATGATCTCCCCGACAAAATTGCCTCTGAGATGGGTATATATGCTGATGACACCACACTCTATAACAGGCATGACAGGAAAACAAATGAACACATATCTAAAGAAATGGCAGAAACACTAGAGGATGACCTCCAATCTGTAGTGGAATGGGGACAAAAATGGATGGTCACATTCAATGCTGCCAAGACTAAACTTGTTTTCTTCAATAATTACAAGAAACCTTCTCTACCATCAATAGCAATGGCCAATGACTCTTTATCCTTTATCTGAAAATACATCTTTCAAACTCCTTGGCCTAATATTCACAGGTAACATGAGTTGGAACAATTACATTGAAAGCATTGCCAGGACCGCTGCGAAGATGGTAGGCTCTCTCTACCGTGCTAGAAAACTACTGACACCCGAAAGTATTCTGTACCTCTATAAGGCCACCATTCGCCCATGTATGGAGTATTGTTGTCATATTTGGGTTGGTGCATCCGCTACTAGTCTCTCGCTTCTGGACAAGGTTCAAAAGAGAGTCGCCAATCTGATAGGTCCTGAACTGTCATATTTCAGCCCCTATCCCATCGACGAAATGTTGCATCCCTCTGCCTGTTTTACAAGCATTTTAATGGTGAATGCTCTGACGAACTGCAAGCACTTGTGCCCCCACGACATAAACACCCTCAACAAACCCAACAGGTAGCTAAATCCCACCCCCACATAGTAGAGATCCCTAGATGTAAAAGATCTTTCTACTCCAGTAGTTTTTTCCCCAGAACCGCTAAACTCTGGAATTCCATTCCAGGTTTCTGCTTCCCCGACTGTACTGACATGCAGAAGTTCAAGTGTAGTGTGAACCGACATCTTGCTGCCCAACTCCCTACATAGTACCCCAGTAGCTGTTGCCCCTGACAGTAGCCCTCTACACCAAAGTGGCAATGTGCCTTGTTTGGGGTGAAAATGTAATAAAAAAAAAAATTTTTTAATATATATATATATATTTCAAAGGAAACCTTCGTCTTCAGTATGTCTTTTTTTATTTGCCATGTCCATGTTGTTGTTGGAGCAGAGAATTAGCCGTTTGTTGTTTCTACGGTAGTTTTTTTAAGTCTCGGAACAATGCATTTGGTCACGCAGGATTAACATTAAGATTTTGTTCCTTAAAAGCGCTGGTTGAATTTGAATTAAATAAGATACGTATTATATATGTTTGAAGCTAAAACAACGCATTGTTACAAAATAAACAGATATTTATTTTGTAACAATGCGTTGTTTTGGCTTCAAACGTATATAATACGTATTTTATTTTATTCAAATTTTACCAGCGCTTCTAAGGAACAAAATCTTAACACACACACACATATATATATATATATATATATATATATATATATATATATATATATATATATATTTATATATATATATATATATATATATATATTTTACCTTGTCTATGTGTTTGTATGCAGAACATTTTCTACCAAACTACTTTCTCAATTTTTACTCTACAGACTTGGAACTTGATATATAGGGAATTCAAACTAGTGGAACAAATTTTATTCCATTTTTAGCCAATAATAATAACTGTTAAGGAGGTCAGTCTTGAAAAATTGGAACTTGGCATGCATAAGTCTACTTAAAGTACTCCTCTACACTTGTGCAAATATAAATTTATACATTAAAGTCGGTTAATTTATCAAAGTTTTGATATCCATCTCTCATTAGCTCAGATGGTAACAATTAACACTTTAGTGCTTAATGTTTTGGTTTCAATTCTAGCTGATGGCACCCAAATCATTTTTTTTTTTTTTTAACTTTTGAAATCACTACAGTATATTGGGTATACTATAATAATCAATAGAGATTTGGCTCTATAATAATAAGTACAAAATCTGTAGGAATTAAAATATATTTAAGCATATTTTATGACCGGGCAATGCCGAATGGCTAGTATATATATATAATTTAATTTTTTTTTTTTTTTTAATCTTCAGACCTTTTCACATGGAACGTATTTACTGAGGAGGAGAAACCAAAGGGTCTTTACTTGCCTCCTAGTATTCACGAACAATCCGATGGTACAGTGCTGGCCATGTGTATCACAGGAACATCTTCCAAAGATTCTCTTGTGATGTGGATCCGAGCTTTACAAAGAACCAATCCAAAACTCCAAGAGATCCCCGTTGTATTCAAACTGAAGACACCAGAAACTCTGCCAGACATTATCCAACATGAAGATAATAAGAATCTACCCACGTCCACATGATAATGGTCCAGATTAGAAATTTTTTTTTTTAATTATTGTACAAAGCTATTAAAAACATTTTTAATACATTTTGTTGTTGTTTTTTTTTGTTTTCATTGATTGTTGTTAAAAAGATATATTCAAACAATATTTATTTAGGGCGGACCTGCGCAAGAGTCCCCCCCCTCCTATAAATGCATCTTTTTACCTTTTTTTTCTTTTAAAGATTTTTTCAGCGCAATGTTGTATCCCTGTGCCTATTTTAGAAGTATTTTTTTTTTTAATTTTCAGCCCAAACAAGGCATAGTGCCACTTTGAAGTAGGGGGCTACTATCAGGAACATAAGTTGCAGGGATACTATGTAGGGGGTTGAGCAGCAAGATTTCTGTTCATATTACACTTGAACTTCTGCATGTCAGTACAGTTGGGGAAGCAGGAACCCGGAAGGGAGTTCCAAAGTTTAGCAGTTCTGGGGAAGAAACTATTGGAGTAGAAGGCTTTTTTTACATCTAGGGATCTCTATTGCGAAGGGGTGGGATTTAGCTGCTTGTTGAGTTTGTTTGGGGTATTTACGTTGAGGAGGGACAAGGGCTTGTAGTTTGTCGGAGCATCCACCATTAAAATACTTGTAAAACAGGCAGAGGGATGCAACATTTCTTCACTGGGACAGAGGTTGAAGCCTAGATGAATTCAGAACCTATCAGGTTGGCGACTCTCTTTCCAGGAGTGAGAGACTAGTAGCAGATGCACTAGCCCAAATGTGACGACAATACTCCATACATGGGCGAATGGTGGCCTTGCAGAGGTACGGGATACTTTCAGGCATAAGCAACTTTCTAGCATGGTAGAGAGATCCCACCTTCTTTGCAGCAGCCTTGGCAACACTCTTGATGTATTTGTTCCAACTCATGTTCCCTGTGAACATTAAGCCAAGGAGTTTGAACAAAGTACTTTAAGGTAATGTATCTTTAGCTAATGTTATTTGTGGTTGAGAAGGTTTCTTGTAATTATTGAAGGAAACAAGCTTAGTCTTGGAAGCATTGAACGTTACCATCCACTTTTGACCCCATTCCACTACAGATTGGAAATCTTCCTGTGCTCTAATGAACTCATAACATTTGTACCCTCTTGACATGAATACTCCCAACTAATCCGACAAACAGTAAATCCTACTCCTTTATTGCAGAGTTCCCTAGTAGCAGTAGTATTGTATGGGTTACGCCTCTATACCGCTATTTTTTAGGCAGTCTGAGAAATTGTCTTCAGATAGATGGGCTGTTACATAGCCTCCTTCCAGTCAGTTGACTGGACAATGTAGAATCAGGTGGTCTGTGTAGGGGGGGGGGGGTCCTTGCATTTTGGGGAGCCTATTCTACACCACCATATGGGAATGCAGAGTTCCCTATATATCAGGAAGCTGTCTTCCCTCAAACTGCTAGACTTTGTAATTCTTCCTGCTTCCCTGACTGTACTAACATTTTGAAATTTAAATATAGTGTGAACAAACATTTTGCTTCTTGACTTACTTTATAGTGACCCCTTTAGATAAGGTTCACAGTAGTAACCCCTTAAAAGTGCAAAATGCAAATGTAACAAAAAAAAAAAAACAACAAAAAATAAAAATATACTTTCATAAACAAATACCAGTCACTGGGTGTCGGCACAAGTTTTCGGATGATTTCAATTATCTTTTCATTCTTGATTTAATCTCCAGACTTCTCTTGTCCTCGTAATGTTATTTTCTAATCGCTTACGCTTATCACCCATTTTTTGTATTCAGTTCCATTTTGTATATACGCACGTGTATATTCATACTTTATAAGTTAGTAGCATAGTATTCAACTTTTCAATCTATTCTCTTTGCTATTATGTTTTTGTTTACCAATGCTTATATAAACCATTATACACCTGTGTCAACATCAACGTCGTTGTGAACACGAGTTTTTGTTTGTCTCTCAATATAAAACCACTCAGATATCAATGTTAATTTATTAAAAAGGACATGTGGGGAAACTAATATCCCTAAACAAAAGACATCCATCCCATTAGTATTATATGTTCACTTACTAGTATGTGCATACATCCGTGCAGTCATCGTGAACCTAGTTTCTTGCTTATCTGTGAGTATAATTACTCAAACGCTGATAGGTTTTTAATAAAAGTGTATTACAAAGAAAATAACAGTCACAGAAAAAAAAATCACAGCAATATGTTACGCTTGGGGATAACTTGTCTTATTATAATTAGTTACATTTTGCACCCCCCGCCCACCCGCCCTTCCCACACACAGTTGGGTACGGCACCCTAGCCACATCTTCTTTGCTTGATGTTTCACTAGACAAAAGACAGAAACTCTGTCTGGAAGTTACGTGGTTCCATCAATTTTGATTCTGGGATCACCTCTGACCTTTAAGATGTCACTCAAACTTTTTCTATTCAAACATTAGTCCTTGTTATGTAAAAGTGTTACAGATAAAATTTACAGTTCTGTTTTCTTATTTCTACATAAATAAAGTCAGGTATGTTTTCATGTCATGTGTATAAATATTCAGTGTACATCAATTAGTAATCTTTTCAAGGGTTTATGTTACCTGTTTTTTTTTTGTTTTTTTTTTCATTTTCTTTCTTTGAAGATTGTAATGCTGGGTATGGGGCAGCCAAACCAGCTGCCAACATTGCCCCGTTTTTTATTGAAACCAACCAAGAGCTCTTTTTAGTATCCTCGTTGTTCTCTTAAGTGCAATTGTCTGGATCTCTTTTGCACTTGGTTCACCAGTTAGGTAGGACTTCAGGTTCCTCTTCAGAAGCCCTGTTGCACCTGGTATGATTGATATCTCCCTAAGATTCTTTTCATATCATACATGAGACCTTTATATTTGGTCAGTTTCTCCCTTTCAGCTCTGTCCAGAACTCCATCATTAGGGACACTCACTTCAACCAAGGTTGGCACTCTTTCTGACTTATTTTTTTTTTATTTATTTATTTATTTATTTTTATTTTTTTTTTTTACATGAAGGTCACCACTTATCAAGGCCCAGAAGCCACTCGGGGATAAGGGTTATTTTGTGTACAGTAATCAATGGGATAGTGTTGTAGTATTCATTAGTATTGGAGAGCAACATTTTCAAGGTAGGTGGCTGTAGAGATTACATGGTAGCAGATGCATATACTTCCCAAAAACAGCTATCCTGTTGTTATAAGCTCCAATTATCTTTGTGTTTCTTTTGCTTTGCATTCCTGAATTTTGCCTTCTTCCAAAATCCTTTTTCCTAACAATTGTTTAAAGGACAATGGTTTATAATGTGTTGACTTTTCTGTGACAAAAAATGAATCTTCAAAACTTCTGTAACACTTAATGAATGTTATTATCAAAATGTAATCCTTCCTCTTGCTGTACGTCCACTTTCCAATTTTCATATTTCTAAGATGGTTTGTTTTAAACAATTCCTTTAATTAAGCTTAAAGAGACAAAACTCAGCTTCGAGGTTGTTAGGGGAATGCATGAACGAGCTAATGGATATCGTAACAGACTATGGAATAATTGGTTCTATCGAATTCTGTTCTGGTCATTTGTGAGCTATTGTTAAATATTGAAGATATGTAGGCTAATAAATATAAGGAATTATGTTCACCAAGTCAGTGTTGTTAAGTTAAGCAGGATGTAAGGGGTTGGCAATAGATTAACCAGTTAACCGTTAGGACTGTCGTTCTACTGTTGGAATAAGTGTTAAAGGGTGTGACATTGGAATAGATAAATTAGAAGAAACGTCTGATCTTTCCTTTTCTTTGCATCCACTTTCCAATTTTCGTTTTTACATTTCTCAGATGATTTGTTTTAAACAATTTCTTTAAATGAAGCTGAAAGAGACAGAGCTCTGCTTCAATGTTGTTAGAGAATGCATGACTGAGCTAATGGATATCATAACAGACTATGGAATAATTGCACTAATGTTAAATACTGAAGATATGTAAGCTAGTAAATATTATAAGGAATTATGTATACCAAGTGATTGGTGTTAAGTTAGGTAGGATGTAAGGGTTCGCCAACAGATGAATCAGTTAACCTTTAGGACCATCGTTCTATTGTGGGAACTATTTTTTTTTTACCTAATAAAATTTAAAATTAACTGTAAAGCAGTTTCAGAAATTTAAAACTATACAAATCATTTAAAAAATTAAATTTTATTGCATTTGGTACAAGTTATCTGTTGTATATTATGTTTTATTTTTTTAATTTTTCAGCTGGTAATCATGCGGCAAATTTATCAACTGATGATATGGACAAGTAGTAAGCGATGTGTCCGATGTATTATGCAAAGGGATTTTTCAAATAACCAAAAGCAAACCTAGTTGATGAAGTGTTCATTTTTTTTAAATTCAAACGTCTGTTAAAACAAAAAATAGTTAATAAAAAAAACATGCATATGTTTATGCGGCCATTTTGCAGTAAAGACAACAAACTGAAAAAGTCATCAAAAAATAAGCATAAAGCAAATAAATGATACCAAAGGCAAGAGAAATTACTCTTCTATCTACCTGGATAAGTTTTTTGTGTTTTAACTTATTTTAAAGCGTTTATTTGCCTTGAAAAGCAAGTAGTGGCTAGTCTTGAGTTAGGACAAGAAAAAATGGCTGACATTAGACATTAGGCAGTCATTTGGGGAATCTTGATAATCACTAACAAAATTAGACAAAATACTGATTGAAAACTAGGATTTCTACCAGTATTTTGTTTAATTTTCGTTTTTTGATCGATTATCAAGAGTCCCTGTGTGGAGCTTATTAAGGCAGTCATGATTATTTTCAATTCTAACTGAACAGAGTGAACACAAGAATTCTTTCAAAGCGAAAAACGTTTTAAAATAAGTTACAACGCAGAAAACTTATCCACGAGCCATATTTCAGCAACATCTGCATTTTTCAGAGATATTTATAGTTAGTCATAAAGATTGGAGTGTATTTCAAATATTACACCTACTTTCTTATGTATATTGGCAACAATGATGTTTCAGTTTTTAATATGCAATAAAAATTTAGAGAGGAAGGATACAATCAATTTCATCTATTATTCAATCAAGGTAAGTTTGGTGATTCGTTCTTATAACCAACTCACATTTATATCTATGTATCTATAAGAGTGAGAATGTGTGTGTGAGAGAGAGGACACTTCTCAACCTATATACTCAACAAATTTTTGATCTACAGACTTGAAGTTTCGCATATAGTATATTCAAACATGTGGAAACCTTTGTAATCCCTTTTCATCTGGAAAAAAAGGGCTGCTAAGAGGTAACAATTGGAAAATTGGCACGTGGAGGGTCGTCAGACTTTTATGTGTTTGTTAACTGTTTCACGACTGTGCATGCGCGATTTGTTCACATTATGTTAAGAATAGGTTTGAAAACATTTTTTGGAGATTGTGTCAAGTTGGGCTAATGGTTATCATAGTTGACACATTGTCTTTAGGTTTGGGCTTTGATCTCAGCACAAGTATTTTTTTTTCACTTGCAAGAAGTGAACTTTAGAAAAAACATAATACTCGCATGTACATGTCTCAGTTTCTTTCCTTTTTTTTTTTCCTCATGTTTTTAAGGAATGTAACGTTATGGTTAATGGATGGTAACATTTAATTCTTGTTAGGCTAAGTTGCTCTCTTTTAACAATTACAACACACCTCTCCAATCATCGATATCCATGACAAATAGCACCCTACCTGAGAATTCTTCCTTCAAACTCCTCAGCCTAACATTTGCGGGCAATATGAACAAATATTTTGAAGACATTGCAAAAGCTGCTGCAAAGAAGGTGGGTTAATTCTATCATAGTAGAAGACTACTCACACCTGAGAGTATCCTGTACCTCTACAAGGCCATCATTCACTCATGCGTGAAGTATTGTTGCCACATCTGGGCAGGAGCATCTACCACTAGCCTCTCCGGTTCTGGATATGACCTTAAACTATATCCGATGGTGAGGCCCCAGCTTGCGGGCTTTGGGGAGTGTGGAGCCACCCTTTAATTGCCATTGCTCCCAGTTCCACTCTGACCCGGAGCAGTAGCACCTGTTAGGGTCCCAACTATGGGTTAAATAGAAACCGACTTTAAAAAACAAATATACTCTATTAAAAAATTGTTCTCCAAAATCACTGGATTTGGCATTAAATGACTTGAAAAGGGTTGATATGCCGTAAAACAAAAACAAACTAGCCTCTACTTTTGGATAGGGTCCGAGAAAGTTTTCAATCTAATAGGTACCACTTTGTCAACTAAGCTCCAACCTCTGTCCCATCACTGCAATGTTGCATCTCTCTCTCTGTTTTACATGCATTTTAATGGAATGTGCTCTGATGAACTCGTTGCACCTGTTCTCTCTCGACATACGTATCACCGACAAACCCGCTTAGCAGGAAAATCTCACCCCTTCACTGTTGGGGTCCCTAAATGCCAGAAAACTTTCTACTCTAATAGTTTCTTCCCTTAAACAGCTAAACGTTGGAATTCCCTTCCTGCTACCTGCTTCCCTGATTGTACTGATATGCAGAAGTTTAAATG
This sequence comes from Euprymna scolopes, assembly GCF_053919585.1. Classification (NCBI taxonomy): domain Eukaryota; kingdom Metazoa; phylum Mollusca; class Cephalopoda; order Sepiida; family Sepiolidae; genus Euprymna; species Euprymna scolopes. The sequence continues at coordinate 99,803,517 of NC_136491.1, forward strand.
TATGTGAACTAACATCTTGTTAATCTTTCCTAGGCATGGTCCCAAATAGTAGCCCCTTACGTCCAAGTGACGATATGCCTTGTTAGGGGTAAACGTGAATAAAAAAAAATAAATAAATAAAAATACTGGGCAACGCCGGGTACATCTTCTAGTATCCTATAAAGTCAAGTGAATCTTTCAAAGTAATTTTAGTGTCAAATATTTTATTTACAAAAGATTTTTGGTAATAAATCTTATACAGAGTTACATTTCTTTTTAACATAATAAATACGTAGAATTTGTCTCATTTTGAAATATAAGACCTATTCGGATTTTCTTATGAACATAGTTTGAAGCAACTTAACAAAATTGCTTTGGCATAACGCATAGAAGATGTTTGAAAACGTGAATTTAAACATAAGCAATAATAAAAAATAAATAAATAGTTAAACATCATCAATAGCATCGGAAATTATTTTTATAGTCCAAAACAATTTATTTTGCTTTAACTATATAGTGTATGTACCTCTTTCACAGTTATATAATCCTCCAAGCTTAATGAAAATAATTGATCCGGGCTCGGGTAAACATATTTGTTAGTTTAAAAAAATAAATTTGAACATTAAAATGTTGAAAAAAAAAAATGGAAGAAAATTGCTCCAAACGGTTAGATAAATGGCTAACAATAACATTGTAAACAAAAGAGCAACAACCACCCCTAACAATATATGAATACACAAATAGATAATTTAAAATAAAATTTAAAAAATGAAAATAGATTTTTTTTTAAATGCTCTTGTCCAGAATTTCCCCTATCTCTATAATACTAGCTGGCAGCCTGGTGTTGGCCGGTTGTATAATACATTTAAACATGAAATTTTAATTATGCATATTGTATTAGTGTAGAATCAATCCTCTATTGATTATTATATATTATGAGGAATAATTTGCCCGATGGACTAATTCACAAAAAAAAATAAATAATAATGATAATGTCGTTCATCAAATTCCATCTGTGTTTGTTATATCACGCCAGCTGATATTTGGGCTAGAAAAGTCACTTCTGATTAATGTTTAGTTTTAAAATATGCAAACAAAGAAATGATTTGCAGTGATTTTAAATGGTACCTCTTTTTTATTGTAAATTAAACTCATTAATAAGAAAAAAATGAAATCAAAATGGTGAGGTACACCCAGGCTTGAACAGGGGATCATTCAATGTTTAGTTGAATGCTCTGCCACTAAGCTGCATCTCCAGATTATAATGAATCTGTTTTTGTAAGAAGAAATGATTTGCTAAGATTTTATTATCTCCCTTGCCGGTGTAACGTAAAATATTCCCTTGTAAAAATTATTTCTTTTTATTTATAAGAGAGAAAAGCTATTTTTAAGATCGAATTTTTTTCGATTTTCGATACTTATTGGATGAATTTCTGTACAAAACATATCTAAGAACACTACCAGACATATAAATTACAAAGTAAGGAAGAATATTATTTCCGTTTATTTTATGCTACGATTAGTCGGAAAGGGTGGTAAGACAGTTTCAGCAATTCGAAGTACAGAAATACACTATATATATATATATATATATATATATAGTTTTAACAAACACTAAGACTTCAAAGAATGGGTTGATAGCAACAAAAAGTGTATTTCGTTGTTAGTTACAATTGTTAGGAAAACAGCATGGCCTATGTATATATATATATATATATATATATATATATATATATATATATATTGGCGCCAAAAAGAAAGTCCGTGCTTTGAATGTAATTTTTTAACCAACATTTGTGTGAAATTTGCGAAAGATAGGCTCAACCATTTCGGAACCTATGAGGATGGAACTCACACACGCAAAGTAACTTTTAAAAGAAGAGATTCTGCTTGTTCCTTCCTTAGTTAGTCTGTATTTTATGCTTTGAAAAATGGCCAAATACGATTTTTTAAGGCCAAACTGCTTGAAAAATGGCCAAATTTATAACCCTGGCAAAGAATGTGAGAGTGATCTCCCTTTGTAGCCTCATTTTTTTAATATCATTTTGACAATAACATATGATCATTGTTGCAATGGTGTGAGAAAGGAACTTGTAGAAATTTTGTGATGCAGCAGCTCTTCACCGAAGAAAGAAGTAAGTGAAACGTTACGTAAAAAAAAAAAGACAGGGAAGAAAAAAAAAAAAACGTCTGCCAAAAGGTGTTGAACTGAAGGAGTAAATTAAAAAGTGTCTCTTACAATGTGATTTTAATATTTGTATTAAACTATGTAACACAATATTACTTTCAGTGTATTTATTAGTACTAATTAATTTATCTCATTTGGGTCAATTCTATATTTAAACTACGATGGACACTATTTTCATAGAAATGTTAATGAATTCATATTTGCAGCGTATTAGTGGGCGTTCTGTTCTAAAAACTAGTTGTTTGTGCTATCCACAAATATAACAGCTTTATCAAAATATATTTATTTATTCAAAACATTTCTCATTCTGTGGAATTTCCATGAGTTCTGCAAGTATTAACAGATTAAAATTAAATCTGATGTATGTACCTGTTTCAAATCGAAAATATATTCCAAAAATCACATATTTTGATTAAGTAGCTTTATTTTCGTAAAGAAAATCATTTTTAAATGATTAATGAGAATTCGTAGGTATTACAACATAAATCTAGAATAAATTATTGTTGAATTACCTCCCTTAATTTTTTTATTTTTTTTTTTTTTTAGATTTAAAAAAAAACGGGAATTTGTAGGCATTACAATGTAAATCTAGTTAGCATGATTAATTGTTTGTCTCACTTGTTTTTTGATATTGTTTTTTCAAAATGAAAGGCGAGACAGCCATTCCTCAGGTACTCATAAAATTTGATTTTATTATTTAAAAATAAAACTACTTGATCAATTTTAGTGATTTTTGGAATATGATATTTTCATTTTATCAGGGCTACGTAAATCATAAAGATTTTTCTTTATTTTTGTTTTTTAATATAGGCGGAATTATGGACAAGAACAAAAAGATCTTTGGATACTCAAGATTTAACAAATATGGCCACCACCACCACCATAACATCATAAATATTTAGACATATATAGAAGAAAAAAAAAAGAGTTAATTTTTTACCAGCTTTTATATATGCATAGGATTTGTTATTTAAGCACAAAAACAGCCGCGCAAATATATTAAAAAGGATAATGTAGACACTTTCTGGCTACAGAAACAACATTCAGAATAGAGTTTTATGTAAAAGTAGAAACTGGTTGAAAATAAAACGATATACGAAACCAGCACAGTACTCAGTAGTACAAGCGGCAATAAGCCAATTCCTCCCCCTGCAAAAGGAGGTAATGCCTAGGAGGATGACCTCCTGAGAGATCAAACAAAACTACACTGCACTCCAATATAAGAGTGAGGAGAAGTTAGCTACAAGGGGTTCGTATATACTGTAATTTTTTTTTTTTTCCATTTTGTAACTTTTTAGATGGTACTTATGCAGAATATGAACCGTGCTGTTTTTAGATAAAATTTTCACATTAAATTAAATGTTTACAATATATTTTTTATTAAATTGATAAGTGAAAGAACAGAATAAGTTTTTTAAAGGCCTAGTTTGTATTTGATGTAAGTACCTTTAACCCTTTGTGACCTGGTTGAACTAATTCATTCAATCTATCTATATATATAAAAGTGAACGTGTCTGTGTGTGTGTGTGTCTGTGTACATTTTCCAACGCAATAACTCTGTCAATTTTCAGTCTACAGACTCGAAATTTGATATACAGGGTACTGAGATTTGGGAAAATCTTTGTAATCCGTTTTTGGCCAAAAATTTGGCTATAAAGGGGTCAAAGTTCAACGATTTGACCTTTGAGAACTCGATCAAACTCCTCCGACAATTTTGGGTCTAAACACTTGAAATTTTATATATAGTTTCCTTGGATATAGATCTAACTTAATAACTTGATTTGAGCCCAAAACAATAAATGTTAAGGGGTCATAATAGGGGTCAAAGTTTTAAAAAATTGATCTCTGCGGTCTCTACAAAATTACTCAGATAATTTCTGATCTAAACATTTTACATTTTGCATAAAGGGTATTCAGAGATAGGGTAAGCTTTTTTATCGGTTTAGGTCGAAAATTTTTAGTTACCAATATATAAATGTATGTATATATGCATGTATGTTTGCATGTCTGCCTAAAACTTTCGACAAAGGCGACAGATTTTATCAAGATCAGTATCGTTTTGAAGTTCGACCTTTCAGACAACAATTATCGAAAAATTGGCTAAAAACATTAATATCTTCACCTTAAACTGGGCACTTTTCTACAGGGGGAGTTCGCTTTTTTCACCGATATTTTTGAAAGTCATCCTCTCCTTTCGATTGTCTAGCCTTAATTTAAACATAAGTCACTTCTGGTTTGGCGGTGGTCGTAACAGCAAAGACATCAGGTTTTTTCCCTGTTCTTTTCCTCCTTCACAGTACGGGTTTGAACCTGCCTTTCTACTACCACTTTTTTTTTTTTCTCAACATACACATCCAAACACACGGGCAACGCCAGGCTGAAATGCTAGTATATCTATAAAAGTGAACGTGTCTGTCTGTGTGTGTACATTTTCCAACGCAATAAATCTGTCAATTTTTAGTCTACAGACTCGAAATTTGATATACAAGGTACTGAGATTTGGGAAAATCTTTGTAATCCGTTTTCGGCCAAAAATTTGGCTGTTAAGGGGTCAAAGTTCAACGATTTCACCTTTGAGAACTCTACTAAACTCCTCCAACAATTTTGGGTCTAAACAATTGAAATTTTAGATATAGTTTCCTTGGATATAGATCTAACTTAATAACTTGATTTGAGCCCAAAACAATAAATGTTAAGGGGTCATAATAGGGGTCAAAGTTTTAAAAAATTGATCTCTGCGGTCTCTACAAAATTACTCAGATAATTTCTGATCTAAACATTTTAAATTTTACAAAAAGGGTATTCAGAGATAGGGCGAGCTTTTTAATCGGTTTGATTCGAAATTTTTTAGTTACCAATATATAAATGTATGTATGTATGTATGTATGTATGTCTGCCTAAAACTTTCGATAGAGGCGACAGATTTTTACAAGATCAGTATCCTTTTAAAGTTCGACCTTTCAGATGACAAATATCCAAAAATAGGCTAAAATCATTAATATCTTCACCTTCAACTGGGCACTTTTTCTATAGGAGGAGGAGGGGCGCTTTTTTCACCGATATTTTCAAAAGTCATCCTCTCCTTTCGATTGTCTAGCCTTAATTTAAACCTTCCAGTTTGGCAGTGGTCGTAACAGCAAAGATGTCAGGTTTTTTTCCCGTTGTTTTCCTCCTTTGCAGTATGGGTTCGAGCCTACCTTCCTACTACCACTTTTTTTTTTTTGCCCAACATACACATCCAAACACACGGGCAACGCCAGGCTGAAATGCTAGTTTATCTATATATATATATATATATATATGTATGTGTGTCTGTGTGTGTGTCTGTGTGTGTGTGTGTGTACATTTTCCAATGTAATAACTCTGTCAATTTGTAGTCTACAGACTCGAAATTTGATATACAGGGTACTGAGATTTGGGAAAATCTTTGAAATCCGTTTTCGGCCAGAAATTTGGCTGTTAAGGGGGTCAAAGTTCAACGATTTGACCTTTGAGAACTCTACTAAACTCCTCCGACAATTTTGGGTCTAAACAATTGAAATTTTAGATATAGGTTCTTTGGACATGGATCTAACTTCATAACTTGATTTGAACCCAAAACAATAAATGTTAAGGGGTCATAATAGGGGTCAAATTAAAAAAAAGTTGACCTTTATTTTTTTTGCTCAACATACACCTCCAAACACCCCGGGCAACACCGGGCTGAAATGCTAGTCATATATAAATTAATATAGCGGCATAAATAAAATGGGAATTGATTCAAATATGCCTTGTATGTATTAGTTCAGTATCTAGGTAGATGCCAGATACCTCCAAATTGCAATTGTTCATTGCTTACATTCAGTATGCTACCATCTGTCTCAGAGAGTGGAGGATTACGTTTGTTGTCATAAACACACTTTTTTCAAGCACTATGCATAATAAGGTAAGTTTATGAAATGCAAACATTCTCAGTGGTAGTTTAACTATTGAACTTCATAACTTTTCCAGTTTGAAGACAATCATAGTATCATTACCATTTAAACTAACTAAAATTAACAATAAATATTGTTTTAACCATCTACATCATGATTCAGGTCAGAAACGGTTAAAATAAATAAAGCTGTTAATGTTTTGATTTTAAATATAAATAAATAAATAAATAAATAAAAATAAAAACATATTTTCAGTTTCACCCAGTGTATTTCGTTTTACTTTCAGTCAATTTCCATTTTTACATAAAACTCTATTGTGAACTCCATTTTGTTTCTGTAGTCGGCAAATCACACAGATGTAGCTGGTAGCGCAACTCATAGCTTCTCTATATCTCATTCCCTATCTCAGTTGGTTACATTTCCGACACGTTTCCCAGACCAGCACGATCAATGTGCCTCACTTCTAGATCTCTTTCTGACAACGGTTCCCAATGACTGTACAACAAATGCCCACAGCCCACTCGGGAAAGCTGATCACGCTGTGATAATGGTAGAAATCAGCCTAAATTCTCGCCCTAAAACTGAAGACCCACTTCTCAAAACAACGAGGTATTACAAAAAGGCTGATTGGGAAGCCATCAGGGAGCTCATCAGAGATGCCCCATGGCAAAATATCTTTACTCTTCCAGCGGAACAGTGTACAAATGAGACAACTGAATGGTTCAAAACTGCTATTGAAGCACATGTTTCCGCACGGAAATACTATAGCAAGCCCCACTCTCCCCAATGGTTTACTTCTGCTTGTGCAGCTGCCATTTGTCAAAGGAAGCATGCGTTCCGCAGATTCAACCGACATAAGTCCAGCTAGAAATAATTGTAAGAGAGTGATAGACACAGCTAAGACAGATTACTCTGAAACCACCAGAAAGCGCATCGAAGCACAGAAATTAGGAACCCGGGATTTTTGGAAAATCTACAACAGCGTAGTTAATAATGGACAGTCAATTATTCCCCCACTAACAAACAATCATGAGGTTGCTTGCACGGCAACTGACAAGGCTAATCCGCTTGCCAGTCGGTTTGCCTCAAACTCCACACTGAACTCGGTACACCACTCATTCCCTGATTTTCCTCTGCGAACAGACGCCACACTTGACGATTTGAAAATCACCCCTTCTCAGGTACATGCTATTATAAAAAACCTAGACACCTCAAAAGCATGTGGACCAGATCTCATCCCGGCTGTGCTATTAAAAAAATGCTCTGCCGAGGTTGCTCCAGTTCTGTCCAAACTTTACAATAAATGCCTTAACGAATCTTGTTTTCCCGACTGCTGGAAAACCGCCTCTGTGGTACCAGTCTTCAAGAATTCTGGTGAAAGAACTGACCCACTAAATTATCGCCCCATTAGCCTCCTCCCGCTTTTCGCCAAAATATTTGAGTCCTTAGTTAATCAAGCCCTAGTCCAGCACCTAACAGCTGCTAAACTCCTGACTGACAAACAATATGGATTCAGGCAAGCCTGTTCAACAGCAGATATCTTAACTGTAGTTTCTGAACGTATATACCGTTCATTGGATAAAACAGGGGAGGGTAGAGCGGTGGCCCTTGATATATCTAAGGCTTTTGACAGGGTATGGCATGATGGTCTTCTAAGGAAAATTAGATCATATGGAATCACTGGAAGAATTCATAATGTAATTAAATCCTTCTTAAGTAATAGAAAAATCAAAGTTGTCCTCGACGGACATACATCCAAACAATATGACATAAATGCGGGAGTACCTCAGGGGTCTATCCTTGGACCTCTATTATTCCTGATATTCATAAACGACCTCCCTGATATTGTTTCGGAGATGGGTATATTTGCCGATGACACCACTCTCTATAACAGATATGAGGGGAAAACAAATGAACACATATCCAAGGAAATGGCAGAAACACTAAAGGACGACCTCCAATCCGTAGTGGAATGGGGACAAAAATGGTTGGTCACATTCAATGCTGCTAAGACTAGGCTTGTTTCCTTCAATAACTACAAGAAACCTTCTCTACCATCAATAGCAATGGTCAAGAACACATTGCCTGAAAGTACTTCTTTTAAACTCCTCGGCCTAACGTTTACAGGGAATATGAACTGGAATAGATACATTGAGAGCATTGCCAAGGCTGCTGCAAGGAAGGTTGGCTCCCTCTACCATGCTAGAAAACTACTTACGCCTGCCAGTATCCTATACCTCTATAAGGCAACCATTCGCCCATATATGGAGTACTGTTGTCACATCTGGGCTGGTGCATCTGCTGCTTGTCTCTCGCTCCTGGACAGGGTTCAAAAAAGAGTCGCCAACCTGATAGGTCCTGAACTGTCATCTAGGCTTCAACCTCTGTCCCATCGATGAGATGTTGCATCCCTCTGCCTGTTCTACAAATACTTTAATGGTGAATGCTCTGACGAACTGCAAACACTTGTACCTCCCCGACGTAACTACCCCCGACAAACCCGACAAGCTACTAAGTCTCATCCCTTTACAGTAGAGATCCCTAGGTGCAAGAAGGCCTTTTACTCCAATAGTTTCTTCCCCAGAACTGCAGGTCTTTGGAACTCCCTTCCGGGATTCTGCTTTCCCAACTTCAATGATATGCAGAAGTTCAAGTGTAATGTTAACAAACATCTTTCTACTCTTCTCCCCTCATAATGACCCCGCCAATTAATTCCCTAATAGTAGCCCCCTGCTTCAAAGTGGCACTGTGCCTTGTTTGGGGTGAAAATTGAATAAAAAAAAAAAAAAAAAGTGTCACCATCACCTTAAAGAGTTTTCTTTTAATGAATGATTTAATCTCAATATGTAGATGAAAAAAGAATGGGCCTGGTTGTATTAGACTTGCAATCATTAAAAAAAAATTTAATTAAAAAAGAAAGATTTGAAACATCCATTAGGTTAATATTAATTTTCATTTTATATCTGGAAAAAAAATAAAAATAAAAAAATAAGACCCAAATTTGGAAGAGTGGAAAGTTTTCTAAAATTGCTAATTTTATTTTTTTTAAAATTTAATTGTTCAAAAAAAAAATTTTAATTGTAAAAAAAAAAAAAATAAATAAATAATTTTTTCATTACCCATAATGCATTACTCAGCAGAAAACAGTTATTCTTTAACGGTTTTGAAATATGTCTAAAATCAAATGTAAATAATAAAAAAAAACACATTGAATTGTCTGCAGTTGGTATGGTACATTCTTTCTTTTTATTATATTAAATGTATTTTATATATATTAAAAAAAATGGTTTCATGTGATAAGGTGTTTTGAAATAGTGTCAAACAGTATTTTTAAGACTTCCCCACCCTTAAAGAGTAATCAATATTTGGTAAGTACATTCAAAATAAAAATAGGAAAAGAAAGCCTTTTTACACATTTTATTTATAACTATCAGAACAATATGAAATTGCTCAGGACGAAAGTGTAATATATTTCTATTTAAACTTCTATCTCTTCTCTATCTTTCTCTCTTGCCCGGTTTCCCTACCTCCTCTCCTACTCCCCCATGCTAGGGCTGATAATATTTTGCTTACAACATCGCCCGTTAATTTTGTTTCTCTCTTTTTTTTCTCTCTCTCTCTTCTTTCTGTTTATTTACATAATTACATCTTTTATTAGATTTGTTTTTACTTAGTCAATTCTAGAAATTAGTAATAATTTTTTTATGGATTGTTGACAATGCATATGATATTGAACACATAAAAAAAATTATTTCAAAGCAAAGCCTGAAAAAAAAAATCATGGATTACATAGAAAAATGTGAGCATGAAAAGTAATATGGTTAAGATAAGATATTTCTTGTAAAAAATATAATAAATTTATAAATTTAAAATATTGTAGTAGTAATAAAAAAAATTGATTATATATTAAATTGAATTTTTTTTTAATTCTTAATGCTGCAATATTTTAAATTATAAATTTATTATATTTTTTACTAGAATATCTTGTCTTTTTCTTTTCCAGTTTTAACAACTAGTCCTTTTACTTTTCTAAGCTTAATCTTAACCATATTACTTTTCATGCTCGCATTTTTCTATGTAATTACATATAATCAAAAACAATTGTGTCTTCTATTGAATCTGTTTGATGATTTATTTGAATTAGTTTTACATTTCTTTAATTTATTTATCTTCGATTATATATAAACACACTATACATTTTAGCTTGTTAAAAACGAATGCAAAAGTTATAGCCCGTTGACTTAGGATAAGTGCTTTACTCCAAATCGGTGGTTGAATATGATTAAATTTGTGCTCATTTTTTGCCATTATTCATCTTTATTAATCCTTAACTGTGCATCGAATGGATACCACAATACTTAGTCCAATGCACCTCATCATAAAGGTCCATACAAAATTTTAGACAAATTGGCCCAGTAGTTTCTGAGAAAAAAGTAGGACAGACAGACAAGCAAACAAAGAGAAATATAATATAGATAGATATAAAGAGCAGTTTTTTTTAGTTTTTTTTATTTACTTCAGTTAATTTTAACAGATCAAGGGAGCTAACTCCTTCTGAAGTTGATTTTAATATGATTTGAATTTATATCTGAGGGCTCTTTATGGCTGCTATCTGTGTTTCGTTACAGTTTTTTTTTGTTTTTTTTTGTTTTTTTTTTATTACATTTTCACCCCAAACAAGGCAAATTGCCACTTTGGTGTAGGGGGCTACTATCAGGGGCAACAACTACTGGGGTACTATGTAGGGATTTGGGCAGCAAGGTGTCGGTTCACGTTACACTTGAACTTCTGCACGTCAGTACTGTTGGGGAAGCAGGGACCTGGAATGGAAATCCAGAGTCTTGCGGTTCTGGGGAAGAAACTATTGGAGTAAAAAGATCTTTTACATCTAGGGACCTCTACAGTGTGGGGGTGGGATCTAGTAGCCTGTCGGGTTTGTCGAGGGTGCTCGCGTCGTGGGGGCACAAGTGATTGCAGTTCATCAGAGCATTCACCACTAAAATACTTGTAGAACAGGCAGAGGGATGCAACATTTCGTCGATGGGACAGAGGCTGAAGCTTAGATGCCAGTTCAGGGCCTATCAGATTTGCGACTCTCTTTTGAACCTTGTCAAGGAGCGAGAGACTAGTAGCAGATGCACCAGCCCAGATGTGGCAGCAATACTCCATACATGGGCGAATGGTGGCCTTATAGAGGTACAGGATACTTTCGGGTGTTAGTAGTTTTCTAGCACGGTAGAGAGAGCCTACCTTTCTTGCAGCGGCCCTGGCAATGCCTTCAATGTAATTGTTCCAACTCATGTTTCCTGTGAACGTTAGGCCAAGGAGTTTGAAAGATGGACTCTCAGATAAAGAGTCATTGGCCATTGCTATTGGTGGTAGAGAGAGTTTCTTGTAATTATTGAATGAAACTAGTTTAGTCTTGGCAGCATTGAACGCGACCAACCACTTTTGTCCCCATTCCACTACAGATTGGAGGTCTTCCTCTAGTGTTTCTGCCATTTCTTTAGAAATGTGTTCATTCGTCTTCCTGTCGTGTCTGCCATAGAGTGTAGTGTCATCAGCATATATACCCATCTCAGAGGCAATGTTGTCGGGGAGGTCATTTATGAATATCAGGAACAATAGAGGTCCAAGGATAGAACCCTGGGGCACTCCCGCATTTATATCATATTGTTTAGATGTGCGACCGTCGAGGACTACCTTGATTTTTCTCTTATCTAAGAAGGATTTAATTATGTTAAGTATTCTACCAGTGATACCGTAAGATCTAATCTTCCTGAGGAGACCCTCATGCCATACCCTGTCAAAAGCCTTAGATATATCTAGAGCTACCGCTCTGCCTTCCCCCGCTTTGTCCAGTGATTGGTATATACGTTCAGAGATCACGGTGAGGATGTCTGCTGTGGAACGGGCTTGTCTAAATCCATATTGTTTGTCAGTCAGTAGTTTAGCATCTGTAAGATGATGGACTAGAGCATGGTTAATTATGGTCTCAAATATTTTGGCAAAAAGTGGGAGGAGGCTAATGGGGCGATAATTTGATGGGTCTGTCCTTTCGCCAGAATTCTTGAATACTGGTACAACAGAAGCAGTTTTCCAACAGCCCGGAAAGCAAGCTTCATTAAGACATTTGTTGTAGAGTTTGGAGAGAACTGGAGCTACTTCGGCTGAGCACTTTTTTAATAGCACAGCTGGGATAAGATCGGGTCCACATGCTTTTGAGGTGTCAAGGTTTTTTATGGTAGCATGCACCTGAGCAGGGGTGGTTTTCAGATCGTCTAGTGTGGCGTCTGTCCGCATAGGAAAGTCAGGTAGGGGGTGGTTGGAAGGGTCCAGTGTGGAGTTTGAGGCAAACCGACTGGCAAGCATGTTAGCCTTGTCGGTTGCTGAGGAGACAACCTCGTGATTGTTGGTTAGTGGGGGAATTGTTGATTGCCCATTATTTACTACACTGTTGTAGATTTTCCAGAAGTCTCGAGTTCCTAGTTTTTGTGCTTCGATGCGCTTTTTAGTGGTTTCCGTAAATTCTCTCTTAGCTGTCGCTATTTCTTTCTTAACGTTATTTCTAGCTTCTATATACTTCACTCTGTTTGAACTGGACTTATGTCGGTTAAACCTACGGTATGCATGCTGCTTTTGAGTAATGGCAGTTGCACAAGTTGACGTAAACCATTGGGGAGAGTGGGGCTTACTATAAAATTTCCGCATGGGAACATGCGCTTCGATTGCAGTTTTGAACCAGTCAGTGGTCTCGTTTGCACACTGTTCAGCAGGGAGAGAGAAAATATTTTTCCATGGAGCATCTCTAATTAGTTCCCTGATGGCTTCCCAGTCAGCCTTATTATAATATCTCGTTGTTTTGAGCACTGGCTCTTCAGTTTTGGGACTAGAGTTTAGGGCGATTTCAACCATTATCACTGCATGATCAGCGTTCCCGAGTGGGCTGTGGGCCTTCGCTATGCAGTCATCGGGAACTGTGGTCAAAAACAGATCTAGAAGTGATGCGTGTTGTTCTTCCTGGTCAGGGAAACGGGTTGGAAACGTAACAATTTGTGATAGGGAGTGAGATATAGCGAAGCTATGGGTTGTGCTGCCCGCTGCATCTGTGTGAGTAGAGAATCCAAGCCAGTTTTTGTGGTGGACATTAAAGTCACCAAACACATGTATTTGTGCGCTAGTGTCGAGGGACAGTGCCGTGTCTATGCTGTCAGATACTTTGTTTATTATGGAGCAGTCCTGAGTCGAGGGAGAGCGGTAGAGAAAATAATAGTAGCTAATACTGTGTTGCACGTTTAGTCTAAAGCACATAAAGGCTTGATCATCTGTTTCTAGGTTTGTTTCTCTAGTCAAGGGAAGGGTATTACGAATGTAAACTCCAAGTCCGTGCATATGTCTGTCAGAGTCCTTACGGCAGAGTGGGAGATATCCAGGCATGTTAAAGTGGTTAGAGGGAATGGAGGAGTGTAGGTTAGTCTCACTTAGTGCTAAGATATCCGGGGTATTTGTTAAGAGAAATGCTTCAACATCAGCTAAGTTAGTTCTAAGCCCACGGATATTTGTGAATGAGAGCCTCAAGGGAGGAGGCAAGTTGAATTTGTTTGTCCCTAATCCTGGTTTAAGCTTATTTTTAGATTGTACTGTCGTCATATTTTTTTTAAGAGTTTCGGTAAGGGGGAGCTAAGCAAGAGGTTATGCGGAGCTTCAGACATGCATCACAAGTAGACCATCAGCTGACCTTTCTCCAGTTAGGACTGTGGCCTCAGGAAAGCCCACCGGGGATGAGTGCAGGGTCCCTTTCCATGCGCGTCATGGCACTGCAAACAACCCGATATTATTCAACTGTTGATGGAGCAGCCGCTCTAAGCGCTACCAAAGAGTTAGGGCTCCTGTACTACCAGTTTGGTCTTCCATGGATTGTTTGCAAGTATTTCTTAAGGCTTTTTTTTTTTCATTAGGCCAGTTGCTCCTATCACAGCCAATCTGTTTATTTTTTTCAGAGTGTGTGTGTGCATGCATGTGTACAGCAACTAGTAAGAAACTACACAGGCATCACACACACAAAGCTGATATATTCTTCTTTACCATTATCTCGGACAGAATATGAATATTTGCGGGGAAGGGTATTCTTTTTGGTCTTTTGAGGGTCACCAGAAATAAAATTAGAAGAGTCCAAGATTTAAAGTGACTTTTTTTTTTTTTTTTTTTTCTTTTTTTAACCTTTGGTGTAAAACTAACTAAAATACACTTTTTGAAACCTGTGCAGTCACTGACTGACACACACACGCGCGCGCAAATAAACAAACCTTTATTCATTTCAATTTCCCCACGCATTTTGCACAAAAATATGTTCTTCCAGCAACGGCACAATTTCAAATATGCCCACACACTTTTCTCACAACAAAAGTAAAATGAACATATTTCTGCTGGACATAGTTGAAGACAGTATCACGTGACACAAGCGACCAATGAGAAAATTCAGAAGATTGTCTTTTTAACGCTTTTCCAAAAACCAAAATATCAGCAGTAGCAATCTTGTTTTTGGAGCCCAAAACGTATAAAAACGCATCAAACAGTCTTCTAGGGTTAATTCATTCATTCAGTCATTTCAGTCTTCTTCCTTTCTTTACGCTTTGACGACACACGAGAACATGCCTCTCATCTTCACAACATCGTCGCTGCCAAAGCTGTCAACACCATAATTACACACGCCACGCGGACACTTAAAAATCACTTATGCACACCCGCATCCATTCTGCACATTAATAATATTGAATTACTTTCCTCGCGGGACTTTTAAGTAAGGCGAACTTCGCCAGATAAAACACAAACATTAAAATCTCCTTATTTTCACACAGGACTTTAACCTCCTAAACTCCTTGATTCCACGAAAGACTTTCATCTAACATTTTAATAATAATGACTTTGAAAGAACTTTCACCGCTCGGACCTTTGTTTATTCACCTTGTTTTTGTTAAAAAAATAAATGCAGTGCATTTTAAATCAGAAGAAGGTGTCGTTTTGTTTTGTTCTTTTTTTTTTTATTATTATTTTGTTTGGGGAAAAGAGATTTAATGTTACTTAAACTTCTGCACCCCTACAAACTTGAGCTAAGATCAGAGTGTAGTATATAGATTTATTTATTTTCAATAAAATTTTGAACCATTTGAGAAATTTTAATTAAGACGTCACCTCGAGTAAATGTGGTATCATGATGATTGATTATTCTAGCTAAGAGGTGGATAGACATTTTCTGATTATGGTAACAAAGGATGATCAACTATACCCTTTTTCCAACACTTATGAATGTCCTTGTGTCTGGTTTGTTCGGATGTAATTTTTTTATATTGTGTGCAAATAAATATTTCAAAGTATAGTATCTGTTTTGTCCTTGATTGGAGGAATGGAAAATACTTCTTGACTGGAGCTATTTTAATTTTTCTCTCGTCCAGAGCGACCATTTTGGGGAGAGCTGATATCTTCCCCATAAAATCTTTTCCCTTGTGTGGACACAAGTAAATAGGAACATTCGGTGTTAAATTATATTTGTGTGTGTGAGAGAGAAATGATAGAAAAGAGAGAGAGAAAGACAGAAGTAAAGAGATAAAAAGAAATGTTTAAAAGCAAGAGGTTGCATACACTTCTTAATTCTTCTATTTTTGTTGTTCATGCACCAGACAATGCCAGGTAACCATGCTAATATAAGCAAATGCACAGCAAGACTTAGCAGATGGGCGAAAGAATTTTTTAAATACTGTATACACTAGACCTTTAAGTCTGTTAAAATGGGCAAAAGTTATAGCCCGTTTACTTAGAGCAAATGCTTTATACCAAATTGATGATTGAATATAAAATAATACTCCTTATTAATCTCTAGGTATCGAACAGATACCATGATATTTAGTTCAATGCACCTTATAAAGATTCATAAAAAAAATTTCAGTCAGGTTGGTTCAGTAGTTTCTAAAAACAAAAGCAGAACTGACAAACAGACTAAAAGAAATTTATAGATTCTTGTATAAGTCAACCTTTGATTTGTACAAAACTGTTTAAATCTGAAGCAAATAGATATTTAACACTTGCCTTTCATTCTTCAATCCTATTTGCATTTCAATTTCACAAAACTGTCAGTTGTGCAATAGATTTCCACTCAATCTTAACTATGAAAATGTAATTTTTTTTTTTCTTTTAATATTAGCCTGGGTGCCCGACGTTGCCCGGGTGTTTGGAGGTGTGTGTTGAGCAAAACAAAAAAGAAAAAAAGTGGTATAGGCAGGCAGGCTCGAACCTGTAGGAAAAGAAAAAAAAAAAAAATGACGTCTTTGCTGTTGCGCTCATCGCAAAACCGGATGTGACAAATGTTTAAATTAAGGCTAGTCAATCGAAAAGAGGGGATGACTTTCGAAAATATCGGTGAAAAAAGTGACCCCCCGCTGTGTAGAAAAGTGCCAAGTTGAAGGTGAAGGAATTAATGATTTTAGCCAATCTTTCGATATTTGTCGTCCATAGGGCCGAGCTTCAAAATGATACCGATCTCATGAAAATCCGTCGCCTCTGTCGAAAGTTTTAGGTAGACCTACAAACATACATTTAAACAGACAGGTGAGATTTATATTATAGATAGTCCAGGTATTTTAGTCCTTGGCTTAATTGTTTTGATCTGGCCAAAATCGATTTCTCTTGCAATCTTGAGTGATAAGTAAAGTAAAAGGTGTATGCATTCACAATTTACATGAATTGCAATATAAATATCTGAAGATCTGTGTATCTTATATGGCTGTACCAGATTTGGACAATTTTATAGAAACACTCCCATCTGTCAAAATATATATTACTCTACTAGTCATGCCGGCTTTGCTTGGGACCCGTGGAGGTGTTACTTGGGACCGTGATCAATGTGGTGGCTTGGTTTAACGCAGGGTTTACATTCAGTTTATGCTGCTTAAGCATTCTTCATATGACCGCTCGATTTTTCCGACATATTGTCACCACGGAGCCATACACGCATTCGATTTTTATGAAGATTAAGACTAAACCTACTAACAAACTTGCTTAAATAGTCTTTATCGATTATTTCATATGATATTGTACCTAATGTATAGTTGTGATTTCAAAAGTAAAAAAAAAAAAAAAAAAAAAAAAAAAAAGTATTTAGGTGCCATCAGCTAGACTCGAAACTGAAAGCAAAACTGTAGCATTCAAAGCTGGTAACGTTACCACTGTACCAACAGGACACATATGAACTGAATAAAAAAACTAAGATGAATGTAAAAAAATGTATAACGATTTTTTTACATTTTTATCCCTTTTTGACCCCCTTAAAAACTATTTTAACCAGTTAAAGACCCATAAAAGGACGGTCTATAAAAAATCCAATCATTTGAGGCCCCTAGCGCCGCTCTGTGACTTTTAGTTTCACATGAGATAGAGTTTGAAAATATGGAGAAGTAGACGGACTTTTTTTTTTTTTTTTACATAGGAATCACCACTTATCAAGGTCTGGAGGCCACTCGAGGATAAGGATTATTGAATGTATAGTAGTCAATGGGACAATATCGTATTAATCGTTAGCAGAGGAAATTTGGTAAATTGGATTACTTAAGGGGATGACTCATCAAGAATTTGTTTACGTTGAACTTGAAGACGACCAAATTGTAGTCAGCTGGAAAGCAGGTAAACAGAAGAGAGTTCCACAGGCGTGCAGTTCTACGAAAGAAGCTTTGTTCATGGAATCTACGTTTAGGTTTAGGCACAGATAAAGAGTGAGGGAAATTATTGACAGTGGTTTCAGCTAAACGAGTGTTTTTCGTGAAAGTTTGGTGAAGGAGACCATAGATTGGCGATCAGACGAGCACTTGCCATGAAAATAAGGATAAAGCAGAAAAGCTCACAACGTCTCTTCTGTGGGAAAGAGGTTGCAGGGAAGAGAAAAGGGCACCTCCCACTAGGCTACGAAGTCTATTTTGAACTTTGTCAAGGCAGGATAAGGTCTTTCTAGCAGCTCTTGCCCAGATGTGACAACAGTACTCCATCCTTTGATGTACCTGACTTTTATATAGATAGAGAATTGCATCAGCAGTGAGATATTTAATGGAATGGTAAGGATCCCACAATTTTTCTGGTAACCTTGGCAACATATTTATTGTATGTGTTCCATTTCAAATCAGGAGTAAAGGTCAATACCAGAAGCTTGTCAAAACATGGAGCCTCCCCAAGACGAGAGCCATTCATGTCAACTGATGCCAGATGGAGATCAGAACGTTGATGTAAAGATAGAATCTTGATTTTAGATGCATTAAAATGAACCAGCCACGTCTTTCCCCATTGTACCACATGCTCAAGATCAGAGGAGAGAGAATCAGAGAGAACTTGGTCATTTACAGCTTTTGATGTGTTGTCATAGATGGTAGGGGCATCAGCATAGATGTCAACAAATGATTTAAGTATGTGTGTTGGGAGATCATTGATGTAGATCAGGAAGAGAGTTTTAATTTCATATAGTTAGCCTATTTTATATTGTAGCAAGGCTATAAAAAAAAAATAAATAAATAAATAAATAAATAATGGTTGATGTAAGAATAGAATAGTCATGTCCCTTCCTGAGATTTTTATAGATAGCTCTGCTTGAGGAGAAACCAACTGAAACTCCTCCTTTCTTTCTCATCAATCCTTTCTTAGAGTTCATACATTAGATTCATTGCTCTTTCTGTTTCTCTGTAAACACTTTCTCACACCTGAAGCAATTCTCTATCTCTACAAATCTACTGCCAGATCATGTATGGAGTTTTGTTGTATTTGAGCTGTTGAATATTTGTTCCGTTTCATAGTTCTTGATATGGTGCAGAAGCATACTTGTAATTCCTTCTCCGCAACCAATGAGTTGTTCATGTCAGGTTCTTTCTTCTTAAGTACAATTATGGCATGTGTTCTTCAGAATTGGCTAATCTATTACCTTCTTCCATCTTGTTAGTTTCCGCTATTTTTTTTTTTTTTTTTTTTTGATACCTCGATGTAATAGAACTTCCCATTCCATGAGTTTCTTTATAACAACTACAAGCTTGTAGAACTCTTCGTGCTGACTGTCTTCCTCCTTATAGCCTTCGTTTTTTTTTAAGATGGAGGTCAATAGGTATCTCCCAGTTTTTTTTTGTTTTTTTTTTGCCAATAATCATCTTTCGTTGTTAGCTCATTCCATCAAGTGGATTCACATCTGGTCTGAAAGGATTGCAATTAGGACAGAAGGTGGGGGGCGCTTTGATATAGAATTTCATTCGGTGTTTGTATATAATTTTTTAACGAGTTCTCAAAATATTAGCGATTCTGTTATATCAATTTGTTTAAAAAAAAAATTAAATAAATTTTGGAAATAGTTTCTTGAAATATTAAAGAAAAACCGGATAAGTAAAGATGAATTCTAAGCAACATTGAAGATAGGAACCAAGTTAATCCCAAAAACTAGAAAGAAATTTCAAGACAATTTCTCCACTCCAGCTTACCAAGGTATTTAAACAATGTAATTTTAATTTTTTTATGCAAATAAGCCTTTTTTTTTTTTTTTAATTTATTGAAAGATTTAGCCTTTTAATTGAGTGTCACACAAGTTTTTTATGGTTAGGTTCGAAATAGCATGTTAACATGTGTCTATGCTTTTCGAGAAGAGGCTCTAGTCATGTGTGGTACTAAACTTTCGAGCACTATTTTCATCATGAATAAATGCAGATTGAATGGATCTTAAAATCTGCTTAAAAATAAAAAAGATTACAAATTTAAAAACCTAATTTTTTTTCTTTTAAGACATGAGCGATCTATTTCTTAGGAGTGATGAACACTAGATTTATACCAAAACGAAAATTAACTTTTGTAGTTTTATGAAATGGACATGAAAATATTAACTAGTTTATACCTGTTCCTGGTGTTGCTACAGTGCCTGGGTATGATATATAGTAAACATTCCTGAAAGTTCAACGAAGGGAACTATCTCATTCAATATTTTACAAAATTTTAAGAAAATTCGTATTTGCATCTAATTAACTAGTTAGTATTGGTTAAAAAATAAAAAAAAAAATAAAAATAATTCACTTTTAACTAATGTAGAAAGTCCTTTATATCTTGATGTTTTTATTTGCATAAAAATAGATACTAAAACCCTCATAACCTTTTAATAGTGTGTATATATATATATATATATATATATATACATACCGCAATGTAATCAACCTTGATAATTTCCCTTAAACATTAATAGAAAATTAAAGTTTATGGCACAGAATCTTCATTTTAGTAAATTATCTCAGGATTGAAAATTTAATTGAAATCGAGCATAATGGCAATATTATATTTGATAAAAAATCCTTCAAAGATTCAAAGAATTAAACCCTTCTTGTTTTTACACAGCAAAAGTCTACAGAGAGGAAATGTAAATCATCTCCAAAACTTTCAAATGAAAAAAGTGACAAAGTGCATAACTAAAGATGTTAACGATGTCGTCATATCCATGCAAAAAAGACTTTAATAAAAATGCTGGCAAACCTTAGATCCAAAAATATTCTAGAGAGAAATAAAAGAATTACATTTACATGCAAGCGATTAAACTAGTGTCAAAATTTGCTCAATCAGTCATCGAACCATAATACATAAATACATGTGTCAAAATTAATCTAAGTCAAATTTTTGTTTTTAGGAACAGAATTTTTTTTTTTTTTTTTTTTTTTTTTTAAAACATGGTGGTCATCACTTATCAAGGCCCGGAAGCCACTCGGGGATAAGGGTTATTGCGTATACAGTAATCAATAGGATAATATCGCAGAAATCGTTAGTAATGGAGATTTGATAAAGTGTCTTAAGGGGGCAGTTTATCAGGAATTTGTTTATGTTGGACTTGAAGACATCCAAGTTGTAGTCAGGTGGGAAACAGGTAAATGGAAAAGAGTTCCACAGGCGTGCAGTTCTAAGAAAGGAGCTTTGTTCATGGAATCTATGTTTTGATTTAGGCACAGATAAAGAGTGGGGAAAATTATTGACAGTGGTTTCAGCTAGACGGGTATTTTTCATGAAAGATTGGAGAGGGGGGGACCAGAGATTGGAGCTCAGATGAGCACTTGCCATGGAAATAATAATAAAAGAAAGATAGGCTCGTAACGTCTCTTCTGTGGGAGAGAGGTTGCAGGGAAAAGAAAAGGGCATTCCCCACTAAGCTACAAAGTCTATTTTGTACTCTGTCAACGCAGGATAGACTGTTTTTAGCAGCCCCTGTCCAGATGTGGCAGCAGTACTCCATCTTTGGATGTAGTTGGCTTTTATACAGATAGAGAATAGCATCAGCAGTGAGATCTACTGGAGCGGTAGAAAGATCCCACAATTTTACCAGCGACCTTGACAGACTTTATGTGCGTGTTCCATTTCAGATCAGGAGTAAAGGTCAATACCAGAAGCTTGTCAAAACATGGAGCCTCCCCAAGACAAGAGCCATTCATTTCAATTGATGCTAAATGGGGATCAGAGCGTTGATGTAAAGATAGGAGCTTGGTTTTAGATGCATTAAAAGTAACCAGCCACCTTTCCCCCATTGTACCACATGCTCAAGATCAGAGGAGAGAGAATCAGAGAGAACTTGGTCATTTACGGCCTTTGATGTGTTGCCATAGATGGTCATGTCATCAGCATAAATGTCAACGAATGATTTAAGTATGTGCTTTGAGAGATTATTGATGTAGATCAGGAAGAGAGTTGGGCCCAGGATGGAACCCTGAGGGACTCCAGCATTAATACTGTGGGCCTCTGATTTCTGCCCATCAACCACTACTCTTATGAACCTATCAGAGAGAAATTATTTAATAATTGAGAAAACATTTCCAGTTATACCATGGCTGGAAATCTTGTGAAGTAGGCCCTTATGCCATACCTTATCAAAGGCCTTTTATATGTCAAGAGCAATTGTCCTATAAAGGAAGCCTTTGTCAAGAGATTCACTAATCCTATGAGATAACCGTTAGCACATTTGCTGTAGATCTAGCAGAATGAAAACCATATTGCATGTCACTAAGAAGGTTATTCTTGCTGAGGTGGATGACTACTTATCTATTTAATATGGATTCCAGCAGGTTACTCATGACACACAGGAGACTTATTGGTCTGTACTGAGAGGGAGATGACTTATCACTTGAATTCTTAAATACAGGGCATACTGATGAGGTTTTCTAGGGTGTTGGAAAGCACTTAAGACAATGCTTAAAAAGTTTTGTAAGTATGGGAGCAAGTTCTGGTTGAAGCTTTTTCAACACTATAATTGGAATGCTATCAGGGCCAGTTGCTTTACTGGAATCAAGGTTCTTGATTAGTTTGGCGGCTTCACGCACAAATATTTGTATGTTGCATAGCATGTTGTCTGTTATAGGCGGAAATACAGGGAGTTGATGACCTTCTTCGCATAGGGTAGAATTAGCTGCAAAGTTCTTGGCAAATAGTTTGGCCTTGTCTGATGCTGACGAGATGACCTCAGGTCCATCGATGATGGTTGGGATAGAATGCACGCTTCTGTTCAAGATTCTGTTTGCTATTTGCCAAAACTGGTGGGAACCAAGCCGCTGCTCAGTTACTTTGGACTTAACAGACTGAGGATATAGTTCTCTTGCATTTTTATTACTCTTTTACAGTGGTTGCTGGCAGTCCTGAAGGAAGCTTTTGTCTCAGTACATCTATTACATTGGTAGCTATGGAAGAAGTTATTTCTGTGCGAGATGGCAGCAGCGCATTCTGGGGGTGGCTGTTGGAATTTTTTGGATGGTATGAATCGGTCTATGCCTACAATTAACCATTCGGTCAGGTCTGATACTATAGAGGACCCATCCTTTTTAAACATGGAATGCAGAGGTAGATCAGCCATAGAGTATTGATATACTGTATGGTGGAGAGGTATGTCTGAAGACATGTTACATTTCATTTTTATCTTATTGATACAACCGAGTGGTTGGAAGATCCCAGACGAGATAGAACGGAACATGAACATAGCTCAGGGGAAGTTGTGAGAAAAAGGTCTGGAAGGCTTGCATACTGACCGATAGTATCGGGCACACTGGTGGGTTCGTGAACAATCTGAGTGAGGTCATAGGCAATGGCAAAATCATGACAAAATCTCCCCTCATCACTCGTCTTGTTTGAGTGGGTCAGCCATTCAACATTGTGGACATTGAAGTCACCATAAATGTGAATGTTAGCCGAAGGATGAGCAGATAGGATGTGGTCAATTTTCTTGGATACACTCTTAAAGATAGTAACTCTGCTGTTGTGGAAGGGGGGGGGGTAGAGGGTAAATATAAATGCGGTGGTGTAAATAAGTGCAAACCAGATTTAGATGTTAAGTTAGAATATCCTTTAATTATGAACTCATCTAGGGAAGTGGTCGGCCCTATGCCAGTTTCGCTTAGGAAGAATATGTATGGTTTCATATCCCGTAATTGGGTTTCAACCTCTGGAAGGTTGGAACGTAGACCCCTGATGTTGGAGGAGACATGGACGTAGGGGGTCGATGTTGAAGGATGGGGTTCTAGGTTTATTTGTGTATTTTTTCTAGAGATATTTCATGTTGAGGTATTGGGATTTGTGGAACAGGTCGACATACTTGGTTAGAGCAGGACAGAGAGGGAAAGTAAGAGAAAAAAAGACAGGAGTGGTTTTATAAGTCTAAAGATGGACTTTTCTTTAACATCCCACACCCTTTACAAGATTTATTTAATCACCGATTAGATTATATACACATAAAGTTGTGGTGGTGGTGGGAGAGGCATAATAATAGTAGTCAATGGATTTTGGTAATATTTAAACGTATTGCTAACATTCTAATAAAAAATATATACATAAATAAATGATAAATTTAGAAAAATTCAATTATAAGTATGAATTTATTGAATTTGGATTATATAAACATTTTTAAGATAAAAATTCAAAGTTTGAAATGGCAATTTTTAGAAAGAGAACCATGAAAATATTTTTTTTAATTTATCAAAATAAATTAACCAATTATCGTAATGGCAGTGATAGGAATATAACAATTTTTTTTTTTTTTTAGAATTTAGGTGTATGTGTGCCTGTTTTTAAGTTTTAAATTATTAAGTCATATTCCATCATAAAGAGTTTGCATAGTAGTGCAACTTTACATCTGTTTCAAGAATTGTTCACCTTCAGTTATACAAAATATATTTTTTTAATGTCAGAACAATGTGCCTTTTGTCAAAACAGTACAATAAATAAGTACCTTAAATTCAAATAAATACTAACATAAAAACAAGTTTAGTTACTGTGGAATGCCAAATATTTTCGTAGAACCATAAAATTTACAGTGAGTCTATAAAAAATACAAATATACTATAACTTATCAGCATTTTCTGGACAATAATGGCTATCAATTTAAACATTTGCGAACATTCTACAATTAAATTTGTCTTCTGTATTCGAAGCTATTCCATTTCACTTTATGTTCATAAAGGTTTTATCCACATTCGAATTTTTTTTTTTTTTTTTTTTTTTTTTTTTTTTTACATATTTTGAGACATAATTTCAGCTCTTAGAAACAATTAAGCAAACTTATTAGTTATATCTGGAGAGGGATGTTCATACCTTTTCCAAAGATACTGCAATGTCGGTGAATGCAATGGATTTGAAACGATCAGCAGATTCCATAATTCATGTAGTTATCAATCATACCTATTGTAACCCCACCCACATACACTAAATTTGTTTCGAAATTCACAAGTAAACATTTTTTGTTGAAATAAGTTGTGTAAATATATTATTAGACATTGAATTTCAGTAAAATATTTTTTTTTTCCTTTTATAAAATAAAAATAAAATAGACTTGAGTGAAAAGTAACTGATCAATAGTTATTTCCTCTTGTTCAAAATAATGAAGGTTGTTTTCTCCTCACCTTGATTAAGTTTGGAGTTGGGTTAGATTGGGGTGAGGACATAGGGGCAGGGATATTAATCTTTGAAACAATGTCATAAAAAAGCATTTTTTTTATTATAAAAACAAAACCTGGCACAATATTGAACAAACAATGCAAAAAAAAAAAAAAAAATCTTTTTTAAATACAAACAGAATGGTATAA
Organism: Euprymna scolopes; assembly: GCF_053919585.1. Classification (NCBI taxonomy): domain Eukaryota; kingdom Metazoa; phylum Mollusca; class Cephalopoda; order Sepiida; family Sepiolidae; genus Euprymna; species Euprymna scolopes. Next base: position 99,828,701 of record NC_136491.1, read on the forward strand.
TAAATAATTCATTATTTATAAATGGTTTCTGAAAGAAAAAATACTTTATTTTGGTTTTCATGAAATTGTGTTCCTCATTGACTTTGTATAGATTTGTTGTCAGATAATAAATAAATGTACAGTTTTGTTTTTTATTTGGTGGTTGTCCAGAATTCACTATAAAAAAAAAATTTTTTTTAAAAATCTATGACAAAGAAAATATATTTCAAAAAATCATGTGAATTAATCCAGCAGTATTATTTTTATAAATAAAATCATTTTTAAGTGATTGATGGAAATTCCTAAGTATTACGACAATCTTGCAAGTTTGAATTATGTTGAGTTATTTCTTGTTTTTGAAATTTGTTTTTTCAAAAGGTTCGTAGAGAGACGCTTTGATTTATATAAAACTTAGTTTACATGATTTTAAAAACATGATATTTAGTTTTGTCATGAGCATCTATTGTACAAATTTTTCTTTATTTAAAGCGGTAATTCTGAACAAGCACCTTCAACTTTTTTTTTTCCCTTAGTTTACAGATGTTTTTTCAGGGATGTGCAAAAAAAAAAGTGCAAAGCTGCCTGTGAGTTTTCAAATAAAAAGCAATCAATATACATAATATAAACTTTTTTTTTTCATTTGCATTATTTCTTTATTAAAAATAATAAGTTTAAACATTAGCAGGAGCCCAAACAAGGCCTTAATTAACTAAATGGTCGCTGGTCGAGAGGGGTTATGCAATGAAGCAATATTGCTAAGAACTCATTATCACAAGATTTGTAATTTGGGCAAATTCCCCATTCAATGTGTATTAAAACTAATGTCTATCTTATCTATAAACATTCAATTCCAAGAGGAAGTCATCAAGTTGTTAAAAAAAAAAAAAATAATAATTAGAATCTAGTTGCTAATCGTTTTCAGTTAGAAAACCAAAAATAAAATATTGGATAAAAGCTTTACATTAATTTTATGTTGTAGGCAAAGCCATCCCTCTAACAGGCAAGGTGATCATACAACTGAGATTTTATTAGAAGCAATGTAAATATTCTTAAATAATCGATATCTCAATTAAAAACAGTAGAAATTCTCATAGAATAAGTTTGAAATTTTCATGTTTTATACACCAAATCATAAGAACCACAATGAGCTAATTGTTAAATTAGACAATTATTGAATCCCTATAAATAAAAAGATGCTAACTGATTAAATAAAAGGCATAAGAAAAATGGTATTTTTTTTTTTTAAAACACACACTGCTTTCAATATGAAAAGAACACCTTAAAGATTATAAGATGAAACTTTTACAAAATATATTAACGTAATGGCAAAAAAAAGTCTACAATATAATTTCTATTAATACTCAAACCGTAAATCCAAATGTAATTTTTATATAATGAAGAACAGTTAAAATAAATTGCTTTTAGAATGCAATTTTCTTGAAGCAATGAGTAAAGTGTTAATAACTAAAAAGACTTCTGTTCATCGACTGGAAAATTTGCCTCCAATAAAAGACCGTGTACGTTATATCCCTCAACCTGTTAGTAAATTAAATTTAGCTGACAATTTTTTTTTTTTTTTTTTTAAATTATTTCCTAGATGAATTTAAAGCATATTATCCACATTAAAAAAAAACAAACACTATTTAAATATCATATATATATATGTGTGTGTGTGTGTGTGAATGATTGACTGCCACAACTTTAATGTATTTTAATAGCATCATTAAACCCCTTCTTTATTTTATGCACTAACTTTTTAAGTTATACTTGTGCAAATTTAGATGAATCTAGATGCAGCTAATAATCAAAAGAAGCATTTACAGATTCAACATAATTTCATTTTAAAATCCTGTTTGACTTAAAACATAACTTTGGATGCGCTTAACTTTCAATATATATATATATATATATATATATATATATATATATATATATATATATATATATATATATATATATATATAAGCACTTAATCTTAAATTATGACAAAAACATGTTTAATAGGAAGTTATAGAAGAAAAAATAATTTTTAAAAAATTAAAAAATTTTCGTCATACGAGTTTAATCTACTCATACAATAAAACGATTATGCATTTTATTAAAAAAAAAAAAAAACTGAAAAAAAACTGAAAAAAAAAACTGAAAAAAACTGAAAAAAAAAACGACATAGGGTCTCAAAATTCATTCAGGTTTTTGTAAAAAAAAATAAAATAAATAAATGGATCTATATTTTGCCATATAAAATCTTGATATATTAATATAATCAGATCTCGTTGATATAAAGTGAAATAATAAGCATGATATTTAGGCCAAGTATTGGGGTTCATTACCGAATTATAGGAATTTAGGCGTTTTTTCTGCTTTTAACTTATATATATTTAAAAAAAAAAAAATTAAAAATGGGAGATAACTGATCATTAATTGTTCCCCTTGGTTATTTGCATAAGTGTACACACAACCTTTTTTTATTGATTCGATACAATTAGAAGATGGATTTATTTGCAGTTGTATTCTCAGCATAAATTATCTACAGTAGGCAAGTATCAAAAATTAGACAATGAACAGATTATCATAACCTTAATAAAGATTGTCAAATATTGAGTTTTTATACTGTTTTACCATCTAAAAAAAAAAAAACAAAAAAAAAAAAACACAACTGAAAAGATATTGAATAACAGCAAACACATACATTGAGAATAACAAATACAAACAAATCAGAGCTCAGGTCTCTGAATTTGGGAAGATGAAAATTGATAATTTGGATTATTCAGACTATTCTTCTCATCTTATGTTATTCTCATTCAGGTGTGTCTACATGGCACAGCAGTTAAAGTGCTAAGTAATAATCAAGTTAAATGACAGTCTTTCAATCCTCAGGAAATAAGATAATTTAAAACTATAAAAAAATTCTACCCAGTCATAGCTGATGGAACATCTATCTGTGTGGATTAAAGAGTTTTGTTTGAAATTCCATACAGATTTCAAGTTCAATAAAAAAAAAGTTTCCTGCTTATTCAGATTGGCACTTATAGAGATAAACAAAAATGAAGAAAAACTTATTTTGTACCTACTTGTCAATGAATGAAGATTGCATATTTCAAAAACTGATTAATAGTTTTGTTTTGTTTATTTGACAAAAAAGCAAATTTGCACTTCTTACCAATAAGTGACAAATGGAACCATGTTTTTCTAGAGAACACAAGGGGAGGTAATTAGTCATTTTGCCAGTTTCCATGTGCATTAGGATTGTCTGCCTTTGTCCACCGATTTGTAATATGTACCCCCCCCCTCCTCGAAAGTAAAATTTTTAGAGTAATAATAAAGAACTACTTTATGAAATTATGTGATTTTTGGAATTTTTCATCTTCGTCCCGTGATAAGTACGTACATCATATAGACATTTGTGTTTCTTTTAATTTTAAATGCCGCCATAAGCGCCAATCAGAACAAGCACCAAAATTTCAGAGTTCAACAAGGTGCACCTGAGAATATCAGAAATGAAAGTGTTAGTCTGAATAATATAAATTAGAGCTCTCATCTATCGTCTTTAACAAATGGGGGGGGGGGGGGTAAAAAAAAAAAAGAAAAAAAAGAAAAAAGGGTAATTTACAATTAACTGAAACAATTTTGAAGATTGTCTGCTGGCAACACGAATGTTATAATTTTTTTTTATTTTAGTTTGTCATTTTAATTCAATCATTTATAATAAAACAATAAATTTTTTCAGTACTTAACCAGAATTCCTGCTATATCAAAAATAAAGAAAACTATAATGTACATACCTATGACAGAAAATATTTTACCAAAAATTATGTAAATTGGTCTAATCTTATTTTTATAAAGAAACTCATTTTAAATTGAATGTGAATTTCTCCAATGCCTCCTCCTCCCCCCTGTTAAAAATAGTTTTTAAAAGTTTGAATTATTTACTTTCTACCTTGAGACTTTTCAAGATGGCATTGTAAGATTACCTCTTATAGTTTAGCCACAAAATCTAATTTTATAAAAATAAAATAACTTTATCAAATGATGTAATTTTTGGGTGTACAATATTTTTCCTTCACAAGTACATCATACAGATTTTCTTTTATTTATTTTAATATCAGGGAAATTCTGGACAAGTATCGTTTTTTTGTTTTGTTTGTTTTTAAATTCATTTTGTTTTTTAGAGTAATTATCATAAAATGTAGAGCATCCCCAACTCCTGACAAAAAAAAAAAAATGGAATTTAAAGTTATTGGTTAATAAAAACAAGCTTTTTTAAGTTGTTATATAATGTAATAATTTTACCAAATTCATACCGATATGAAGAACAAAATTAATGAAATGAATATGCTGATGAAATTATGGCATTTTCATTAATAATGAAAATGGCACCATTAATAAATTAATTTCATTTATTGCATTAGAATAAAAAATATTTACAAAAACTTCAGTGTTAATAAAATTTAAATAAATTTGAATCATTTTTTTTTTAACTTGTTATTCATTCATACGTTTTTTTTTTTTTTTTTTTTTAATTACAAATGGAGGATTGCTGCTCATTTACACTGGTGATAAACCAACGCATTTCAGGTGAAAACATTATGTACTTACATGTAATGTCGAAATTAGTATAAATTCCAAAAATTTATAAAAACGATCCAGTAAAAAAAAAAAAAAAAAAGTTTTGGACAAACAACTTTACTTAAATCTGGAGACACCATTGATAGTGGTAGATCAATCAATATGAACGGTTCTTAATTTTTATTTTGTTTTCTAGATGTGCCCCCCCCCCCCACATCATAAGACAAAATAAATAAAAAGACAGTAGTTATGGTGATAAATTTATGCCAATGTTTGTGGAAGTTTCATTCTGTACAGTCAATTCAGAATTTGCAATTTTTAAAGACAATTGTGGACAATTTTTTTGTTATAGATACATCTACCACATCTGCTATTGGATCATTTTCCATAATTTTTAGAATTTATACTAATTTTGCCATGGTACGTAAGTAGGTAATAATGTTTTCACCTGAAAGGTGTTAGTTTAAAAGATCATCAATGTAAACAAGCACCGATTAATTTAACATTAATATGGTTATGCCAAAGTGCAAGTTAAGTACTGCACAGTCAAATAATGGACACAAAATAGGTACATTTGATCAAGAATGTCTTCATCACATCCTGCATTCAAGACTAACTGGACCAATCAGCATTTGCGAGGCCTTTGATTGGCTCAGTTATCAATTGTAGGGAACCTACTGAAAGGACATGCCCAATCATTTGAATACATCACCTGGAATCAGGAGGCTCCATTGACTACACAAATCCCTCTATTCAACATAATCATGACACCGTTTCTCACCAGATCACTGAAGTTAAACGATGTTAAGTCTGATTAGTACCAGATGGATGACCATTTGGGAATAACAGATGTTGCATGTAGGAGATGGACAGCAACACCTCCATGCAAAAATTAATCCTGTTAAAATTATCTCACTTGAGTGGGATGAACATGTAACTGGAGACTGCTTGTGAATTTCATATTTACTAGAAAGCCCATTTTAATGGAAGCGTGGTCAACCTATCTCGATTGGGTGCCACAACAGAACCAGGAATCCATCTCTGCCAGAAATGACGGAGTAGCAAGCAAAAACCTGGCTAATTGCTGTCAAGTCAGACTGGAAAAGGATCTAATGGACAAACAACTTCACAGAATCAGATACTAGAAAGACGGAATGGCTCAACATTACCACTCAGGATGCAATGAACTGTCCAAGCTGGGATAGTGCAACCTGAAATGCAGTAGAGCCATTTTAAAAAGTTGGCTCAACTCAAAGTAGGACTCATTGACAATACTTGTGCTCCTTTAAAAAAAAAAAAAAAAAAAAATGTAAATATTCTATACTATAAACAAAATATCTTCAAATAACATTGTTATGCCTTTGAGCAAATTTAAACAAATTATCTGCCTGTTCTCAACTTTTGCAATATTTATGTCAACCAAAGTAAAAAAAAATCCTCAAAACAGAACTGGATAATCACCATATTTTTTTAGACACATCTATGCATGTCTGTAAGAGGCTTTATCCACGACGCTTCAGTTTGAAATGGCATTTTCATCACGAAAAGCACAGACAATGAATGTATCCAAACATAAGAGGCCCTGTTCAGTCAGACTGTTGCACTTAAGTTGAAATCTCATTTTCAAATGCCTCCACACATCTCTATAAAGAGCTCAATCCATCCATCATCTAGGCTTAAGTTTGAAAATAAACTCTTCAGAATATTCGTTCTTTCTTTTAGACCATAACATGTTTTTAAACTTAGAAAAATCAACTTAAAATTCAGGAAAATTACATAGCCCAAACAATGTCCCAGATTTCTATAAGATCAATATTAAACATTTATCTTCAGACCATAAAACAATTCGATCTTAAATCTATTTTTGTAAATAAAAAATAAATGTCAAATGATTTAAAATGCATAAATGTTGTCTGGCATTTGAAACCGATATCTGAAGAGATGACTAATGAAAAGAGATCATGATAGATCAATCAATATGAACAGTTCCTTTTTTTTTTTTTTTAGATGTTGGCATCCCCTCTAGATCCTAGGACAAAATAAATAAAAAGGCAGTAGTTATGGTGATAAATTAGATATATAAAATAAGATTTAAATGCAGCTTAATTTTTAAATACATAATATATGGCCACACATAGCTTGTAACAATTCATGTTAGCTGAATTGGATATTTAACATGAGTTTTATAAAAAGAAAAAAAATGTTAAAAAGTTGAACGAGGTTTCTTTTTCTTTTACAGTCAAATTCTATTTTTACATCTCTTTTCTCCTGAAAAAATGACAATGATGATCCTGGATGTTGGCTTGCTGGGCATTTTGTACAGCTATAAAAGTAATAGCAACCATAATCCATTGAAGAGCACATTCCTCCTTCTCCAAGTCTAGTTCAGTTGATCAGTACCTACTGACTCATCTTCCCTGGCAGGGTAGTCTAGTCATCCCAACCAGACTAAATAGCAAAAATCATACAGGATTACTTTCATACAGTTTGACTGGAATGAGTGGATGCTACAGCTAAAAGCAGCGTCATATCACTAGCATCAAACCTATAAAAAAATAAATTAAAAAAAAAAAAAAAAAATGCAGGTAATGCTATCAATATAAATTCTCAAATTCAAACAATTTTATAGGATCAAATACTATTGGATCAGATTTATAAAAATCTATTTCTAGGTAAAAACCTTGAACATATCTGTATAATAGATATCTATATTAGACTACATATACCTACCAATGAGTCTTACATTTTTGCTTCATCTTTTGTAAAATCTTGAGATTTTTTTGTTTAGCACATTTTTATTTTTTTTAGGATTAGGATTTTAAATTAATGTTTAAAAAATAAAGGAGGATTAAATGTAACAATCGAGAAGCAAATGAAAGGTTACTAGCTTTGAAGAATATGGACTTTTTATGCATATTGGGCACTCGATTTTCAGTGAAGAAAAAAATGTGTAGTAAGATTTTTTTATGAGTGACGTTCATTTGCATGTGATAACTACTTTAAAGACAAATTAAGAAAGACAGTTACATTTTTAACAGCTGAGAGAGAATGTTAGAGCTGAGATCTGTCTGTATTTATTGAGGTGATGTTGAAATGAATTTTTTTTTTAAAGTCCCTTACAGGATTAAAATTAAATTTAGCATGGTATTATTAATTGGACCAAATTATAAACTCATAACAACTTGTGTTTGGTAAAGTAATATTTTAATTGCTATTTATAAAATTATTTAGATTTAAATAGCTTCCAATCTATGAAGAATTTTAAAACCATTTGACAGATTAAATGCTCCCAAATTTTGTTTAAATTTCAAAGGGTCACAAAGTAATTCATTTTTTTAAATTATTAAAAAATTGAAAGTGCCAACTTGTTAATGAAGAAACTGACTTCTGAGAGGTAAATTTCAATATTGGGGGGGGGGGGTGATTCTAAATAATTTATGCTGCTGATTTCTATTCTTCAGCAAACTAAAAGTAAAGATATAAAAACATTTATGTTTTCAATGTCATTAATTCTTTTACTCTTCCTCACCTTTCATTGCTAATTCTAATTTGGGAGAGAAAAAAAAAAAATGCAGCAATTGGTCAAATCCATGTCAATTAAGCTAATCAAAATGCTTGAAATATGAATTCCAGTGAATCAATATATAATACTCTCGTAATATCTTAAATGAAAGTATCTGGATAAAGTATGTAAACAAAATGAATTTTAAATACAATTTTTTAGAGCATACTTGGATTAAGACCAGATGTTTACATCTAAACAGAATTAAATATTGCGGTTATAGAAAGTAAGCTGTAATACACAATAATCTCAAACAGAATGGCTTTATTTTAAATATATAGAGAACAGATTAATAGCAATTCAAATAGTCACCATTTATGTTTTCAGTAGCAGTCTATCATCTTAGCATAAGCTTAAAATCATTTAAAGTAGTTTAAATAGTTGCCATTTATGAAAATCATCAGCAGCAGCCAATAAATCTACATAACAAAATTCCTCAGTGCAATTATCACTTGGAACTTACACATGGTGTGTTAGATAATGTTAAGTATGTCATTTTTTGCTGATAAATTTGCTACATGCAAAAAAAAAAAAAAAAAAAAAAAAAAATCAATGATAAAATATGTAAATACAGCAAGTGCACACATGCACGCGCGCATATATACAGGATGAAACGATAAGACTGTCGCCCTAGAAAAGAGGACACAATTCCATTTCCACTTGATGAAAACCGGTTTTCTTTTTTTGTTGCAGACCATCTACTAGCTGGCCAGTTGTGTACAAATCCCAAAAGCTATAGGAGCCATCTACCATGTCTGAAAGTGACACAATGTTCAACAAGAGAGATCGGAGATGCATTACTATACAACTCATGCTCTCTACCAATCCAAGTTATGACAACAGGACCATTGCCAGCACCCTCAAAATGCATCGCTAGATTGCCAATGAATAACAGGGACGTGCCCAAGGTGGTGAAAACAAAGTTTCCAGCCATAGTTATGGTTTTTGATGTGGTTTCAAGTGAGGGCCACATCATGCCACTTCACATCTTCGAAATCGGCTTCAAAGTCAACACCAAAGTGTACTTGGATGTGTTGAAGAGTGTGGTGATCCCCTAGTGCAATCAGGGAGCTGCTGGCAGACCTTGAGTGCGGTAGCAGGACTGTGCTGACCCACCAAAGAGACTAAGGCTTGGCTTCAGGAGTGCTACAACTTTGTATCCCCCCCACACGACCTGAACCTGCTGGACTACTTTGTTTAGTCATATGACAAGAATATCACCAACATGATCTCCTACAACAGCCTGATCGTCACCATCTGTTGAGTATCCGTAGAGCTTCCACCAGCGCTTGTGGAAAAGGCATGCTCCAAGTTCCGAATCTGTATTAAGGTGGGGATTGAGGCTAAAGGCGGCCAAATTGAATAGATGTCGGCTCTATTACATAAGTTACCCGAATTGATTTTTTTCAATAAAAGTTTTAAAATAAAATTGTAGTGTTTTTAGGGTGACACTTATCGTTCCACCCTATACATACACACAAACGCATATATACAAATTTCCCCAAAACCTAACCTTGATGGAGGGGAGACTAAAACTTGCTATGGTTTCAAATGATTGGAAATAACAGCAAGGCGAGACTCGATTTCAAATATTTCTCCTATGCTATATCTCCCCCTCTTTTGGAAATAGGGTACGATTATGAATATCTCCAGTATCAAATAATCTTTATACATTGAAACTTACTTTATATATGAAAACCAAAAGTTAATGATATTCTAAAGTGAAAACTAATGAATTTAGTGAGGTTATTAATACTGCTCAATAAACAAGAGCGCAATATACTTTTATATTCAAACAAACATTTTACTTGATCATAACACTGAACAGATGGTTAAAGTAACCAGATTCCTCTTCATGCGATTAGAAAAAATAGATTTCTCTAAAAGAACCAATCTTTAAATGAAGGTTAAAGGAATGGTCCAAGTTACTTAAATTATTACAATTAAAGATTAAAAAACAGGGAGGTAATGTGATTAGAGATTTATAAAATCACATGACTTTTTTTTTTTTTTTTTAAATCTTTAATTGTAATAAGTAAATTGCACCTTTCCCTTAACCTTCATTTAAAACATTTGTTTGAATATATATATCTCCAACTTAATACAAACTTCGAATTTCCTATGATTTAATCCAATCGTGTTCTATACAATTTCTATAAAACTATTACAGAAGATTATGAACATTTAATGGCTACAAAAATGCAATCATGTTTCTATTTCAGCAGGCAATTTCAATGATATGAGTTTTGAGATGGAAATATGATTGCAATTATGTAGACATACAATTTTAATAATAATGTTAGAGACATAGATGTAGGCTCTTACCCAAGCATCGTAGTCAACTCTTTCATGCAAGGTTTGTTGTTACCATGTGCATATTCTACCAACATCATACTCTTGAAATAAATCTCTTGAAGTCGATCTTCGAGATGCATCATACACTATAAAGACAAAAACAGTTAAAGTAACATTAATATTTTTCTTTGTATATTTCATTTTTCATATACAAACATCAACGGTATTAAGAAAAAGAAAAAGGGAGGTACGAATTTTAAAACCGATATGCAAAATGTAATCTTTACTAAAACTAATATCAGACTGTATGGAGTACTGTTATATTTACGCTGGTAAATCTATTCCATTTGAAATCTGGAGAGTGGATGTGAAAGCAATTCAAAGTTCAATTCATGTAGTTTTGGTATTGTGATTGAATTGAAAGTGCACTCCCCCCTCCCCTTCATTGTGGCTGTTTTGTTTTTTGATTTCTTCCTCCAAATGCTCCAATAAAGCTATACATAATATTTGTTACTGATGGTTATTCCTTTGTCTGCTGATTTTTGCATCTTTGGATGGCATCCACCTGTTATTGTCTACTCAACTGACTGCCTAACTCTGGAGTAAAATGATGAGTCCATACTTAATCCATTGTCACATATTGATGCAAAAATTCTATGCCGTACTGAAACAGTTACAAACAACACTATGAATTGTTGGTACATTTTTGTTTTTGATTGAGTAAAAAATTTTCTCATTGACAAATGATAATGAAAAATGGGGAATTTGCTGCTTTCTGAAATTTTAATTCAATTTATAATTGTTGAAAATGAATGTGACTATTGTTCTAGACAACTGTCACATTTGGGCAACCTGAGCATTCAGCATCATTTGTGTTTGTATGATGCCAATTAAAGTCGATATACCATCATTCAACGGTTTACAAGTGTTCAAATTACACTTACCAAGCTGTTTTGTTTGAACAGCATTTTTTTTCCCACCAGAAAAGCAATATTTTATCAACATACTAAATTCAGATTTTTTGATCGTTTTGAAAAAGTTGCAACAGTAACATAACTTAATGAAAATTTGTAAATTAATAATTTTATTAGAGCTCAAATTGACGTATCATCTGAAGATTAGTACTTGATAAAAAAAAAAATCATATGGATTTCTTTATTAGTAGCGCCATCTATATATCAGGCCTGGGATTTAACATTATAAAACCTGCATAATAGTTCAATTGAATAAAGACACAGATGAGAAAATATTTTAATGCTGAAGAGAAAAGATTAAAATCATTTTTAAAAAAGAATGTACTTACAAATTCTGGGCTCATCTTTAATTTCCACAGCTCGGACACAGATTCTACCATATCACATACAAGGCGGGAGGCTGAACAAGGCAGCGGACATTTATCAAAACGGCAACTACTAGCTATACTGACACTCCTAAGAAAAAAAAAAATAAAGAAAAAAAAATAAATCAAATTGAGATATGATTTTAAGTTTCATCCTTAAAAAAATAAATTAATTTTAGAAATTAAGGATAAATGTTTGGTTGCTTGTTTTAAGATATTGACAATTTTGGGTTATTTAATGCCGAATCTAGTAATTTAGCCAAAGTTATTAGGCTTCAAATTTTTTATATCTTCAAATATTTATTCATGGTGTTTAGTTTGGTTGTTTTGTAGAAGAAAATTGCTTTTGCTTTTGACTTTGCAGAACACAATTGAGTTTTGAAAAGGAAAAAAAAAACATCAATGGTGCATCTTTGACCAGGAAGCCACTATCTTCAGACAGCTTGATCTGGGAGCACCATATTTTTTTTTTTTTGGGGGGGGGGGGGGGGGAGGAATAAAAATATTTATAGCAATTGCTAAATTTTACTTTGCAGTAATATAATTTTACAATTAAAAAAAATGAAGATCTACTACCCCCCCTTTAAATTCCACAATTTACACTTTCTTTTTTCAACTTTCTAATTAAAAAAAAATTAAAATAAAATAAAAAGGTAATTTTTTACGTAATCCAGCATCGTTTAACTCCAAGAAAAAAATCCTACTTTTTTGGCCTAATACGTTTAAACAGCCTTTATAAATAATATGACGGAAATTTTGAAAAAAAATAAATAATTAACATTTTAGAGTGGGGGGTCACTTTTCTATATAAATGTAACGTAAAATCAAATCAGCACCCACTTTTTGGCCACCAAGCGTTCAACAAGACATTTTTAAGTAAGATGATTGGGGGGGGAGCATAATAAATACAATTTGTTTATTTAGGGGGGGGGTTACATTTGAAACATAAAATAATGATAAATTTAATTTTTATGAGACCATTCTGTACCTTCACCTAACAATTTCATAAATAAAGCTGCGCGTGCATGGCCCCCCTCTGGTGCTGCATGTTAGATGACGCCACAAAAAATAGTGAAGAAATGATGAACATGAAAAGTGTGAAGGGCCAATATTGCTTTCACATTTTCGACAAGTTTCAGAAAAAAAATCTAATGGATGGAGCAAAAGTTATGGAGTAAAGTGTCATTTTTTGACATTTTGGGGCATCTTTGACCCTTTTTGAGCTCCTGGGAACACTGAATCTCAGTGAAAATGGACAAACGGTGCAGTTTCACGCCATAAGACATGTATATTTGAATGCAGCACCATGGAAAACCTCTATATAGACATACATATCAAGTTTTTGAGTAATATGAAAACAAAAAAAAACCAAAAAGGCATGTTTTTTTAGCCCTAAAAGTCCTAGAGGGATGCGGATCAGAATTTTACCAGGGTCACCCATACTGAATTTATATAAAGAACAATGGCCTCCACATTTTGATCAAGTCTCAGGAAAATCTAATGGATGAATCAAACGCTATGGGGCAAAAAGTGTCATTTTGGGCCATTTTCGGGGCATTTTTGACCTCCCGAGCTCCAGGAGATGTCGAATCCCAGTGTAAATGGATAATTGTGCAGTTTCAGGCCTTAACACATGCACGAGTTGACCACCGCGAAAAACCACTATATCGTCAGACAGATCCAGTTTTTGTTGAGAAATATGAAAAAAAAAAAAAAAAAAAAAAAAGAGCCATTTTTAGCACTTAAAGTCCCCAGGGACGCGAACCAGAATTTTGCCAGGGTCACTTATACTGAATTTATATCAAAACAATGGGCTCCACATTTTGGCCAAGTTTCAGAAAAATCTAATGGATGGATCAAAAGTTATGAGGGCAAAACATGTCACTTTGGTCATTTTTTACCTCTTTTGAGCCCGGGAATTTTCGCAAAAAAATTTTTTACTGTGCACATCTATTTAATGAAATAGAATTTGTGGCAAAATTTCAGGAAAAACTAATGGATGGTTATCTGGCAATCGCCCGGACTAATGGACGCACCAAAAACATAGGTCCCTCTTTGATAAATTGGGGAACCAATATAGATATGACTGATAAGATTTGAATCAAACGAACTCCCATACATGATGTATGATTAGACAGCTTGATCATATAACAAAGGGAAAGATTTGAAGTGGAATTTTAGTTGCAGACTAGACATTAGTTTTTAAATATTTGTAGGTATATCAATATCTCTGATTTTCAATCAATTTAGAGAAAGCAATTACAATGCAAAGATGTATCGGATAGAAGTTGAACTAAAAACAAGAGAAGATGATAAGTAAAAATAAATTTTTTTTCTATTTTTAGTTTTCTCGATTTAAAATTTTTTTTTTATCTTATCTGCTTTCTGTATACTTTAATAGGAGTACATATCACATATTTAAATCCAATCAGATTTTTGTTAAACTCCAATTTTCAAATGGAAACTATTTTTCCAAATAAATTGTTATATTGACTTCAAATAAGATTTATAATAAAACAGAAAAAATATCAAAAACACAAAAACTTGCCTCGTCTTACTTTTAGTCCCACTTCTATTAAATATATTCCCACATTGTCATCTATAATTTCCCTACTCTCCCTCATATATATATATATATATATATATATATATATATATTATATATATATATAGTCATTACACACAATGCTTCAAGCAAACTAGTTATATCAAAGCACATTTCTAGTATGTTGACCTTTGACTACAAAGTATTTTTGCAGTAGTTGATTACAGCGAGTCAAATTTGTTTTAGTAATTTAGAAATGAATTTAATACTTTACCAGTTATCAGTATCAGCTACAATGCAAACAGCTTCAGAAATTGGTTCATCCAGAATGGAATGCTAGAAATCAAAATACAAACATTGTTAGGTTTAATGTCAGTTTTACATATGTCCAATGACAATGAAACTTGCACGATCAAATTCAATCACTATCTACCCATTTCTAAGTAATAAAAATACAAACTAGTTTTCATTTCCAATCCAAAACCATTTCTATCATGCAATCTTTCCCACAATCATTGACAGATTTATCTTTCAAACTTGTGAGATAATACAGGTCAATAAATTTTCTCTCAAGAAACTCTATAATCTCAAACCTTCAATGCAAGCTTCCAACATTCAAACTGCACAAACTGAATTTTGACTAATTTTCTTGGGAAAACATTTCCTTTTTTAAAATCAAGATACATTTAAATCTCCAGAACTGAAATTGAGATTTTAACAAAGTTTGATTACATTTCCAATGTTAGGCCATCCAATAGAAAATAAAAATCAAAGCTAAACAGCACACAATGTTTAAAGTAAGATTTAAAGAATTGTTTCTTTTAACTTCTTCCCTGATTATCCAAATTATTTACAGGATACGCAGTCTCTGAACCCCCACCCCACACAATCTGAGGGGTATTTGCATTCTATCACTAAAACTACATTTACTTTGCCGATACACTTAGTTCAGATAATTTTTCTAGTTTTAGTTCTTTATGCAATTTTGCTGGGTTTTTTTAAAATTTTTATTTCTAAATACAAGTCACTAATTTTCATTTTTTAGCGATTGCAGTGTTTTAGTTACACTATTTATAAAAATATTTTATTAGTTATTTCTGTATTGTGTTCACAACTCCAAATGGAAACAGATACTGAGAAAAGAATAACTTTTTAATGAATGTAAATGATTTCTTTTGAAGCTCAAATTTCACTTAATAAAACTAATGTATTGAGAAATGTAAATGAAACAATTTGGGGCATAATTACAAATAAAAAAAAATAAAAATTTTCCTTCAATTTTGTATACATAAATTTCAGACCCATATAACTTTCGAAATACTGATAACTAGCATTGGTGCTCGGCGTTGCCCGGGTGTTTGCAGGTGTGTGTTGAGCAAAAAAAAAAAAGTGATAGTAGGAAGGTAGGCTCGAACACGTACTGTGAAGGAGGAAAAGAACGGGAAAAAAACGTGACATCTTTGCTGTTACGACCACCGTCAAACCGGAAGTGACGTAGGTTTAAATTAAGGCTAGACAATTGAAAAGAGGGGGATGACTTTCAAAAATATCGGCAAAAAGCGGACCCCTCCCTTTGTGAGTAGGTTTGCAATTAGGGAGTTATTTATTTTTTTCAGACTGAGAATCAGAGACGAAGTTTGCGGTTTTATTTTCTTTGATTAGGTCTAGAGCTAGATTTATAGCGGTAATTTTTGCAGTGAAAATTGAACAGCTTTTTGGGAGGCATTTTGTTATTTTGGTATTTTTGTTGATTATGGCTGCACTGGTTGATGTGTTTTCTTTGGATCCATCTGTATAAATACAGATGTGTCCAGGGTATTTTTCTGTGATTTCTCTAAATTTTTCTTTGAAGTTTTTAGGATAAGTGTTTTTTTTTTGTAATTACAGAGGCTTAAGTCTGTTATCGGTACTATAATGTTCCAGGGAGGTATTTTAGGAGTAAATGTCTCATGAATTTGTGTTATCGGGATCTCTGCTTCTTCAATAAGAGGTTCCATTCATAGACCAAATGTTTTAATGGCTTTTTTTTTTTTTTTAAAATAAATAAATAATAAAAGTGCAGTTGTGCACAGGATTATCGGGGTCTGCCTTCAATTTTGTATAGTATAGCAGTGCTAATTTGTTATATCTGAGGTTACAAACTTTCTAGTGGGGATGTTCTGAAAGCTCCCAGTGCAAGTTTCAGTCCTGTGTTGTAAATGAGATTTAAAATTTTAACGCAAGATTTTCTTGCTGCTTGGTATATACAGCTGCCATAGTCAATTTTAGATCGAATTAGGGATCTGTACAGGTTTAACAAGGTCTGCCTGTCAGCTTCTCAATTTGTATGGGCCACAACACGCAGAAGTTGCAGTGTTTTATTATTTATTTATTTTTTTAAATAGTTTATGTGGGGAATAAAATTTAGTTTATCAAAAATCATTCCTAAAAACGTGTATTCATCAACAAAGGGGATATCTTCTCCATTGAGTTGTAATTTGGGATCATTGTGTAATTTGTGTTGATTGCAAAAATGAATGCATTTGGTTTTATTTTTTGAAAATTTAAAACCATTTTCTTTTGCCCATTTATTCATTTTGTTTATACTGTGTTGCAATTTTCTTTCAATAGTATGGATGTGCTTGGAACGATAGCTTATAGAGCAATCATCCACGTACAATGTTCTATTTATATCGGGGGTAAGTTCCTTTACTATGTTGTTGATTTTTATATTAAATAGGGTTGTTGATAATATACTTCCCTGTGGCACGCCTTCTTCCTATTTATTTATATCGCTTAGAGTAGACCCTATGCATACCTTGAAGGTTCTGTTCGTTAAAAAATTTTGAATAAATTCGGGAAGTCTACCTTTAAGTCCAAAGTCAAATAGATCTTTCATAATTCCGAATTTCCAGGTAATATAAGTTTTTTCTAGATCGAAAAAGACAGTTGTGGTGGGTTCCCCCTCTTATGAAGGCTTCTCTGACATAGCATTCTAAGTTGACAAAATCGTCAAGACATCCACGATTTTTACGATAACCACACTGCATTGGGTATTAGTTTGTTTCTAAATACCAAATTAGGCGATGATGTACTCTTCGCTCTAATGTTTTGCACATACAACTTGTTAGTGAAATTGGTCGATAATTTCCAGGATCTGAAGAATCTTTTCCTGGTTTTGGTATAATCATTGTATGTTTCCAAGATTCTGGGAACTTCTTTTTAATCCAGATATCATTGTAGATTTTTAGTAAAAGTTCCAATGAAGTTTTTGGAAGTATTTTCAAAAACTATAGTGGACCTCATCTGGTCCCATGGCTGTGTTGTGTGATTTGTTTATGGAATTTTCCAATTCACTTATTGAAAAAGGTTTATTATATTCTTCAAGGTTTTTGGAATTGAAGTTTAGCTTGTATTTTTCAATATTTTCCTTGATGGTTTGGAATTCTTTGTTATAGTTTTTTGAAGAGTTCTTTGAAAATGTTTTGGATAATTTGTTCGCTATAGCGTTCGTTTCTGTTATTTTGGTATTTTCAGTCAAAAGATGTTTAATTGGTATCGGGTTATGTTTTTCAGAAATTTTTTTTAACTATTTCCCAAACTGTCTTTGGTTTAGTGGAAACATTGATCTTGCTGACATATTCTTGCCAGCATTCTTTTTTAGCTTTCTTTATTATTCTGCATGATTTTGCTCTATGCAATTTTTTTTTTTTTTTTTTTTTTTTTACATAGGCATCACCACATTATCAAGGCCAAGAGGCCACTCAAGGATAAGGGTTAAAGATTGTACATTATAAATTGGACAATATAGTAATCATTAGTAATGAAAATTTGATAACTTATATGGAACGGCTCATCAAGAACTTATTTACGTTAGACTTGAAGACAACCATATTGTAGTCAGCCGGAAAGCAGGAAAACGGAAGACAATTCCACAGGCGTGCAGTTCTAAGAAAGAAGCTTTGTTCATGGAATCTACGTTTAGGTTTAGGCACAGATAAAGAGCGGGGGTAATTATTGATAGTGTTTACAGCTAGACGAGTGTTTCTTGTGAAAGTTTGGCGAGGGGGGACCATAGATTGAAGCTCAGTTGAACACTTTCCATGAAAATAACGATACATCAGAGACAAACTCGCAACATCTCTTCTGTGAGATAGAGGTTGCAAGGAAGAGAAAAGGACATCTCCTACGAGGCTACGAAGTCTATTTTGAACTCTATCAAGGCAGGCCAAGTCCTTTCTAGCAGCTCCTGCCCAGATGTAGCAACAGTATTCCATCCTTGGACGTACCTGGCTCTTATATAGATAGAGAATAGCATCAGCAGTGAGATATCTACCGGATCGACAGAAAGATCCCACCATTTTTCCAGCGGCCTTGGCAACAGATTTGATGTACGTGTTCCATTTAAGATCAGGAGTAATGGTCAAGCCCAGAAGCTTGTCAAAACTTGAGGCCTCCTGAAGACGAGAGCCATTCATTTCAATTGATGCCAGATGTGGATCAGAATGTTGATGATGTAAAGAGAGAAGCTTGGTTTTAGATGCATTAAAAGTAACCAGCCACTCCTTACCCCATTGTACTACGTGCTCAAGATCAGAGGAGAGAGAATTAGAGAGAACTTGGTCGTTTACTGTCTTAGATGTGCTACCATAAATGGTAGTGTCATCAGCATAGATGTCTACAAATGATGTAAGGATGTGATTTGGAAGATCATTAATGTAGATTAGGAAAAGAGTTGGGCCCAGGATGGATCCCTGAGGGACACTGGCATTAATACTGTGAGCTTCTGATTTTTGCCCCTCAACTACTACTCTTATGAACCTATCAGAAAGAAATGATTTAATAATTGAGAAGACATTTCCAGCAATACCATAGCTAGAGATCTTATGAAGTAAACCTTTATGCCATACCCTATCAAAGGCCTTAGATATGTCAAGAGCAATTGCCCTAGAAAGGTTGCCTCCGTCGAGAGATTTGCTAATCCTATGCGATATAACTGAAAGCACATCTGCTGTAGATCTAGCAGAACGGAAACCATATTGAGTGTCACTAAGAAGGTTATTTTTGTATTCAATTAAGTTGCTTGTTTATGGTTCTTTATTAAATTTTCTTAATGCTGCTTTTTGTAGATTGATTCTTTACATTCTTTGTTAAAACATGGTCTATTCTTTTTTCCTGAAGTAGTATTTTTGCGAA
Organism: Euprymna scolopes; assembly: GCF_053919585.1. Lineage (NCBI taxonomy): Eukaryota > Metazoa > Mollusca > Cephalopoda > Sepiida > Sepiolidae > Euprymna > Euprymna scolopes. The sequence continues at coordinate 99,848,162 of NC_136491.1, forward strand.
TGCACTCTTCTATTGATATTAATGTTTGTGTAAATGTTTCGATTGTATCGATGTTGTTTTCTGTCAATTGTTCTGAGCAGAGATTTTTGAATTTTTCCGTTAGGTTTGTTAAGCTTCCATCTTGGTGATGTTGAAATATTTTTTCATGGCTTTTGAGAAAGATTGCATTGTCGAATACGCTCCAAGAAAAATCCAGCTTGGGGTAGGATTGAAACGACTATCTTCAGACAATCATCTGGAACCGTAGAGATTCAATGTCTATCAACTGCGCCAGGGGCCCCGAAGGGCGATCAAGGTTGGAATTTTTGATCTTATAAATCCACATTTATTATCTGATCCTCCATGGTTGGGTCTGTACCGAATGGTATATATATTATTTTAATTGGAATTCATTACTGAGATGAGTATTATTCATATTAATTTATTTATTGCGGACTATTATTCTCATCTTTATTAGTTGTTTCAGCCAGAGGCTTACTTGGCCAAAAACGTGGTGAGACGACGACAACTACAGATGGCAGTGATTGCTGAGAATGCAGTTAGGAGATTCGAAGTTCCTATCCGTCACGGTTACCGCCTGACAAAGGCCAGAGGAATAGTTGGCCGAAACGTCGTGAAACAACTAATAAAGATGAGGATGATAGTTCGCAATAAAATAATTAATATAGTTTAATTCTATTTTTCTTCTTTTTAATTGAATGTTAGCCACCATGCATCTCCAAACAATTCTATTGCTTTTCAAAATGTTTTTTCAAAGAGGCTGATAGGACAACATCTGATGTTATTTCAGAGTTTGTTTTTTTCTTCTTCTAGACTAGTTGTCTACTCAAGGACTGATAATCTACAATCTAACCTAGCTAGAGAGGAGATCTACCTTTCCGAGAAATATTAGTGAAAAGTTACATTATGTACTGGAAAAGCAAATGATTTCTTAAAGGTTTACACAATCTGTTAAGATTTAAACACAAAGAGAAAGTAGTTCTAAAACATTTTTATTGATATTTTAATAATCTCAGTTTGATGGGGGAAAAAGAAGCTGTTATCACGATTAAAAACAAGTATAAAAGAGCGCTTACCTGTACTGCTTGTTGGAGGTCTTTATTCATTTTTCGCGTGAACTCTGTACATGACGTACCATGCAACACAAAGTCTGACATGTAATGGTTTGAATAATCAGCAAAAAGTGAACGGCCAAAATTCTTGGCAAAACTGCTAACAGCTTTTCTTGTACCTTGAGTGTTACATCTGGAATAAAAACAAACTTATTCAACACAATACTTATAGAAATTATAACCAAAAGTAATGCAATTTTAAAACCAATAGAATCATTAGTTTTTTTTGGGTGTTTTTATAAGACTAGTCTTGATATCTAAAATTATTTTCAGAACAAAACTTGTTTTTTTATTCTTTTCCTCATTTTTGTTGATATTAATAACGGAGGAGAAGGGATGCATAGAGATAGAAAGCGTCCAGAAAGATACAAGTCTCATGCGCTTGATGGCACATGTTTGAATAAAGAAACGTTCACACACACACACACACACACACACACACACACACACACACACACTGGAGTTTGAATGATAAATTGTTATTGATGCAAATATTTTTGGTTACACATTTGCAAACATCAGCTCTAGCTGGTAATCAGCTAAACTTCGTCAAGCCAAGTTCTTGGTATGAAGGCATAGACAAAATTTTTTAACATCACTTTCGTACTAAGAACAATTTTTATGCATGCGTGTGAAAACATTTCCAACTAAAATAAAATTTTATTAGACTTAAAACTTGGAAAAAAAAAATTCTTTTAATCTACATTTTTTTTTTTAAATTATTTTTCCAAATTGAGAAATTTTTATATCAAATTAGTCAAACTTACTTGGTATTACTGGAGATGCAGTAGTGAAGTTATTTTAGGTTTAAATTTTTATCTTAAAGAATTAGCATTGTAAGGTAGACAACTCATTAATTCTTCCATTAAAAATGAGTTAGCCTCCTTGCAAATTTTTATTTTAGGCGATTTAAAAAGGTTTTATAATCCAGCACAGAAGATTGCTAATAAGTAATTTTAATTTAATAACCTGTAGCAAAGTATATTATTACATTGCCAACAACATGGTACAACAATAACAAATGAAGAAATTTATTTGGGTCTAACTTTGAAAATCTGACAAGATAACTATGTTAGATTTCGTGAAACTGGATCTTTACAATTGCTGTCTATAGAAAAATTGTACTTCATGATTACATCACATTTTACTTAGTAGTAATATGCTTTTGAAATTAAGTGGAAATGTGATTTGCTAAATATATAAGGCTATATATGTATATCCTTATTTGTCCTTATTTATGAAGGTTGAGTTTTCATTGAGTTTAATCATCTGAGAAATTTTGAATTAGTTTATACTAACCTGGGTGTTTGGAGGTGTGTTAAAAAAAAAAAAAAAAAAAAGTTGGAAGCCATGCAGGTTCGAACCTGTACTACGAAGGAGGAAAAGACATGACGTCTTTGCTGTTGCATCCATTGCCAAACCGGAAGTGACAAAGGTTTAGATTAAGGCTAGTTAACCGAAAAGAGGGGATGAATTTCAAAAATATTGGTTAAAAAAGCAACCACTCCCTGTAGAAAAGTGCACAGTTGAGGGTGAAAGAATGTTTTTAGCCAATTTTTTAATATTTGTTGTCCAAAGGGTCGATCTTCAAAACGATACCGATCATAAAAATCCGTTGCCTATGTCAAAAGTTTTAGACAGAGATACAAACATACATTTAAATAGACAGGTGAGATTTATATAATAGACTGGGGGGGGGGGAGGTTGGCTCAGCATTGCTCAGGTGTAAAAGAAAAGAGTTTTGGTAGGTAGGTAGGATCAAACCCGAAGCCTTGAGGGAAAGGTGAAAAAGAAAGTGAAAAAAAAAAAAAAAAAAAAACCCTGACATCTTAACCGCTTAGTCAGGACGGGAGAGTAACTGAAAAGCGTTTGAATTTAACAATTAAAAACTGAAGTGACAGATGTGTAAATTTAATGAGGTCAAACATCCTGCACTTTTGGTTTCGTTTCCAAGATGTTGGGAGAAAACCATCTTATAAAAAGGGGAGTGCCCAAATGAATAGCAATTGTCTGATATAAGAGGTTTCCCCTGCATTGATCAAAGCTGACTGCTTTCTGGACGTTCTCGGTGGGAAAGCCAAGGAAACTTTTGATTAGTATCACTTTATACTAAAAAGCCAAACAAACACGAGGAGCTGAAATAGTAAGAATTTTGGAAAAATTGATGTAAATAAATCTAGACGTGACGCGTTTGCACATCATAGATATTACGATCTAGACAGTATATAAAAAGTTCTAAAAACTAGTAACCCCCATAAGAAGCCCGGCGAAGAAAAGCCTTTCTTGGACATACAAAAATGTGCGCGCCGCTTTTGCCTATATATAATATATATATATATATATATATATATATACAATATTTATTATGACACTATATATACATATTTCAAGGTCGTACCATTGGTTTCGATACACCGAAAACAGTAATAATATACTGTGGAAAATCGGTATAATCTCTTCAGCGACAAAGAAAAATCTGAAACTAATGCAAAATGAACGAACATAGAAGAAATGCTAGACGAGCGTTTAAGACTCAGAATTTCATATTTAAAAAAATATCATTTTAAAACCGACGTTGATAGATTATGATTATAGAAGAAAGAAAGGAAGAATGTGTGTGTGTGTGTGTGTGTGTGTGTGTGTGTGTGTGTGTGTGTGTGTGTGTGTGTGCATGCATAGCGGGGAAGGAGGTGCGATGGAAAACTCTAAAAAATATAAAGGTCCTGTTAAAGCCATATTAATAAATAAAAGTAGGACAATTAACGGTAATAAATAATGAGAAAGGCATGAATATATTAATGATTTATAAAAATTTTAAAATTATTTAAATTAATTAAATTTTAAAATTTTTATAAATCATATTAATATATTCATGCCTTTCTCATTATTTATTACCGTTAATTGTCCTACTTTTATTTATTAATATGGCTTTAACAGGACCTTTATATTTTTTAGAGTTTTCCATCGCACCCCCTTCCCCGCTATGCATGCACACACACACACACACACACACACACATTCTTCCATAATCATAATCTATCAACGTCGGTTTTAAAACGATATTTTTTTAAATATGAAATTCTGAGTCTTAAACGCTCGTCTAGCGTTTCTTCTATGTTCGTTCATTTTGCATTAGTTTCAGATTTTTCTTTGTCGCCGAAGAGATTATACCGATTTTCCACAGTATATTATTACCGTTTTCGGTGTATCGAAACCAATGGTACGACCTTGAAATATGTATATATAGTGTCATAATAAATATTGTATCTTCAGCTCTCACATCTACGATCGAGCACTTTATTGGATTTTTTTCATCACCCCTGGACACGCTATATATATATATATATATATATATATATATATGGATATGGATTATTCCAATTTTTATTCTTGCCTTTTCTTTATTACTTTCAATTGTTAAGTTGTAGAGTTCAAACACAGTGAGGTGCGTGTGTCACCTGACAATAACCAGAAGCAATTTATAGTTAATGTAAATAACTCTATAATAAGCAAATAAAATATGGTTCTTATCCAGAATCCTCCCTTATATTTTAAAAAATACAGAAAAATCTGCATGATGGACATATCCATAACAAAACAGAAATCATCTTCCAAAAACCACAAATTTATTGAATAGTTTCATTTTTATAAGTAAACATTTTCTTTTAGAAATTAATGGGAATTTGTAGGCATTATAACAAATTTAGTAAGTATGAATTATTGTTTAGTTATCTCTTTATTTTGTTTTAAATTCTTTCAAAATGACAGGCAAGAGAGTCACTCTTCAGATACTTATAAAATTTGATTTTATTTAAAAATAATTTTTAGAATATGTTTTTGTTCCATCACAGGTATGTACATCATACAGGATTTTTTTTTTTGTTTTTTTTTCAATCTAGAACTCTGGACAAGAATCATATATATATATATATATATATATATATATAAATTTAAGACAAGTTATATATGTAATTCCATTTTTCTATGAATTTCAACTTTCTGCAAGAGAGATTCCAGAACATTGCCCCCCCCACGCATTAAAAACATCTATACACCACCACTTCCCCATTCGAGGTCATAATCACCAACCTGTCATAGGCATTTGAAATAATCCTCACTGAATGCTAATTAATTGTCGCACATGAATATTCATTTGTTAATTAGCATAATAATGATGTAATCGGACGATAAATTGCAAAACCTAAGAATAGAAATTGAATCAAACTGGTTGGATTTCAACTTACTTAGGCATCGGCAATTCTTTACACGTAAGCAGGGGGTCGATGAGATCAATGTCATGATTACATGTGCTGGCTGATGAAAGGTGCCTCGACCGACTTGCTTCAGATAAACTTGATCTGCAGGACAAACAAAAGAGCAGAGATAAAAATTTTTAAATTCTTTTTAAATAGAACTCAATCCAAAAGTTGTTTTTATTTTACAGAAGACAAATTTTATTAGGATTTATTTTTTTAAATTTAATGCATATTTTTAATAACAAAGGATGAAGAAATATCTTTACAAATATCTTAATATAACAAGGCTGATAGCCATTTGTCGCGTGCTCTCATGTAATGAATGAATGTGTGAATGTAGGATTGACATGAAATTCTTAAAGATAAACTAAAATGACCGAAAAATGGGTTGAAATGACTTAAATAAAAAGTAAATGACTTCGAATGACTTGAATGAACTTAAGGATGAATTGAATGACCTTAAGAATGATTTGAATGCTTAAAAAATAACTGGAATCCTTCAAAAACAACTTGAATGATCTGGAGAATGACTTGAATGGATTTGAGACTGACTGGTTGTTAAGTGGGTGATCATTTTACATTAATAAAGTGATCCCCTACTTTATATCACAAAGTTACAAACATAACAGATACTACACTTTGATCTTGTCCAAAAGGCCAAGAAAAGCTTAAAAAGCTAAGAACAGCATGTATTAACAACAGACCTTTGATCTTAACCAAAAAGGCCAAGCACAAAAGTGTTACGGACAGACCGACCGACATACCGACCGACGGAGTGACTTAGAGTCGCTTGCACGCGACTAAAAATTGGATAATGAAAAATATTTATATTTATTAAATGTTTTTCAGAAGTTTTTTTAGCAATTAAATTTAAAGAACAATGACAATTTTTGTAATTTTCAAAGTTTCATTAGAGACAAAATTTTTTTAATGAGATGCTAACAATATAATAAACACAAAACAGATCGTATTTCCTTGTATATAATACAAGAAATTCTTAGTTCTTGACAAGAATTCTCGTCTTATTAAAAAACAATGCAGAAATTTGTATGATGTACGTACCAATGATGAAAATTATATAAATTAATCAAATAGTTCTATAAAGAAAATCCTTTTCAAGTGATTAATAGGAATTTGTAAGCCTTACAAGATAAACCTAGTATGAATTTGAGTAATCTCCCTTGTTTTTGAGATCTTTTTTCAAAATGGTACCAAGACGTTTCTGATACTCATAAAATTTGATTTTCATATTTAAAAATAAAACTACTTGATCAATTTATGCGAGTTTAGGAATATTGTGTTTTGTTTCATCAAAGGTATGTACATGCTACAGAGTTTTCTTTATTTCTTTTGTTTTAATATAGAAGGAATTCTGGATGAGAAAAAAAAATTAAACAAAAATCAAAGGTTATGGGGCAGGGGGGGGCATACACAATTTGGGATTTTTTTTTTTTTAAATAATACAAAGTAAATGACAAATATTGATAAATGTTTATACAAATATTTGATCAAAGCAACAGCATAATTGAACATTAATTCTAAAAAACGGAAAATATATATATATATATATATATATATATATATATATATAATTCTAAAAAACAGAAAAAAAATATATACATTCCTTTATTTGCCGACACAAAAATATCCGGTTTGAAAATTAAAATTTGCAAAGAAATAAAATACCAAGATATGTAAATAAAAATAAAAATACACCAACATAATTATATCGCTTTATAATATCTTTCATGATTTAGTGAAACATGTATAACATTGATAGATAATATAGCATGCGTTCAGATTTAAAAATTGTTTTATTACAGTGAGATTTCTCATGCAAAATTTACTCCCTCCAACAAGATGAGCTGTATAGATGAACGATCCTAGATTATACATTTCCAGTTTATGTGCGAAACAATACTGAATTGTTTGGAATTTCAGTAAATAAAACGTAATAAGGACTTTGTCACTGGAAGTTAGCGTACTATTGTTTACTTGTGTGTGTGTATATATATGTGTGTGTGTATATATATATTATATATATACACACACACACAATTGAAAGAAAAAAAAAGCATTACAATCATGCATGGACAATGATGAAAACATTTTACAGCATGAAACGATAAATTTGTCACCCTAAAGAAAACACTACAGCTTTATTTTAAAACTTTACTGAAAAAAAATCAATTCAGGTAATTTGATTATGTAGTAGAGCTGACATCTATTCAATGTAGCCACCTTCTGCCTCAATCACTGCTTTCATACAGGTCTGGAACTGGGAGCATACCTTTTCTACAAGCACTGGTGTAGCTCTGAATACTCGGTGGATGATGGCAACGATCAGGTTGGCTTCGGTGTTGTGAGTGGTCATGTTGGTTATGTTCTCAACGTATGACTAAATGAAGTAGTCCAGCAGGTTCAGGTCGGGGAAGAAGGGAGGGCCAGTGAGAGAAGGGTACAAAGTTGTAGCACTCCTCCTGAAGCCCAGCCTGGGTCTCTTTGGACTTGTGGGCTAGCGCAGAGTCCTGCTAACACACCCAGGGTCTGCCAGCGGCCACCTGATTGCACCAGGGGATCACCACACTCTTCATCACATCAAGATACACTTTGGTGCTGACTTTCAAGCCGACTTTGAAGATGTGAGGTGGCATGATATGGCCCTCATTTCAAACCACACCAAAGACCATAACTGTGGCCAAAAACTTTGAGCTGTGCCCTGAAGCATTGAACCATCTGGATTTACATTTTGAGGGTACTGGCAATGGGCCTGTTGTCATAACTTAGATCGATAGAGAACAGGAGTTTTAGAGTGGCACATCTCCAATCTCGTTCTTTGAACATCAAGTCACTTTCAGACATTACAGAAAGTTTCTATCACTCTTTGATTTTGTGTACAACTGGCCAACTAGTAGATAGTCTGAAATAAAAAAAAAAAGAAAACCGGTTTGCATCTAATGAAAATGGAATCATGCCATCTTTTCTAGGGCAACAATTTTATTGTTCCACTTTGTATAATTTGATTGTAAACAATAGCAAAATTCTTGTCAATAGAAAAAAAAAAAAAAAAAAAAACACTTTACAATTTGAAGGGTTTTTTTTAAAACGTGTCCCAGTAAAGATTTAAAATAATTCAGTTGGGCTAGAAAACTACTCACACCTGCTAGTATTCTACATCTCTACAAAACCACTATTCACCTATGCATGGAGTATTGTTTCCATATCTGGGCTGGTGCATCTATCACTAGTCTCCTGCTCTTAGATTGGATCTGAAAAGTCTCAACTGTAATATGCAATAATATCCTTTGTTTGGAGTGAATAACAGTTAAAGCGCCAAAAAAAAAAAAAAAAAAAAAAAAAAAAAAAAAATTTGATGTGGACATTTCAATTAAATCATTGAACAGCAATTTTATCATTTCAAGTTTATTTATTATTATTATTATTATTATTATATTGTTCTAATCTCTAGTGTTATTCGCATAACATTTTGGTTGATGTAATTTCTGTATCTTGTTGAATTCTAGAATCTGGCAAACTTGGGAACTTGCACAAAATTTCAAATGGAGCCTTTAATTTAATCCACGGAAGTAGTATGTTCTCGTTCCATCAGCCATGACAATTCACAATTGTATTTTGAATGCCTGCATTAAGGACTGAACCTTCAACCTCCAGAAGAGTAACTTACAACTTGATTTTACTAAGTACTATTGTAAACAATCCTAGTATGAATTTTGGGAGCCATAAACCCATTTGTTTTTAGGAGTACACTTTTACTACTTATATATATTTGTTCCCAGAGTGTGTTAAATTCTATATTAGGTTTGCTTAGGTGATCGTCTCATCAGGAAGTCGTTCAAACATTACTGAACCATGCAATACAAATTATCAATCTTCATCTGAAAAATTCAGAAAGGAATCATTCAGAGATTAATTAAAATATAAATTAAAAAAGCAAAGAAAAAGAAATCTAATGATCTGATTGTACTTACACTGATCGCGCTAATGTGACTTTGGTCGCAGTGCTGTTTGACATCGATTGGCTGTTAGAGAGTGAGGTTTTCGAACTTGTGGTCGATAATGATGGTTCACTTTCTTGGAGGGTATCCTCTTCGCCTGGAAATGTCGAGGAGGTTGTTATCACAGAAGTTGAGGTGGAAGTACTCGTACTCCAGACATCCACCATGGGTAGACTTTGTTCATTGCCACCTCCTTCGGCGGCAGCAATATCATCAGTGGTCTTATTTTCTCCAGCATTTTCGTGGAAATACTTGTCGAAAATGCTGTTGCTTCCCTCTTTCAGGAAGATCTTTTGAATATCACTGATTGACGGTGTGGACTTTGAGGCAAACTGCTTGAAGTCATGCTGAGCTAACTGCTCAGATAGTTTTGAGCGGCTTTTTTTAGGGTTTGGACAGAGAGCAGAAACATCATTAGAGCCACTCATGGCCAACATGTCTGTGTGAGAGTCTAATGAAGTTGATTGCCCAACATGAAAATTATTTTCACATAACAGAGAGTCATTAGTTGACGGACTACTACAATTTTTGTCTAACGTCTGAAATACACTACCTTCACTCTTTTCGGAGTCCGAGCACCGTAAATCGTTAAGCAAGTTCATATGACTTTCTAAAACAGATTCTCTATCCATTGAGATGATGTCGCTCAACGTCCGCTCGCACTCAATCGCTGAATCCTCAAATGACACACCATCCAGGGCAGCACACACGTTTCCAAGTTCAGCATTTTCATGGACTTCGCTGCAGCGGATGAAATAACTCAATATATGTAAAAGTTTGGAAACTAGATCAGATTTTTTGCCCGTCACTATTGTCCGAGAGAGCCTCAATGGATTTCCTATACTACCATATAGATCACTGGTAGAAAAAAAAAAAAATTGAATTAAACAGTTTTTTTAAAACTTGTATCAAATAGTTATGTTATTTTTATTGAAATTCAGTTATATGCATAACTTAAAGAAATAAGGTGTTGGCAGCTGTTTTTCTTTTATCAAGTTTCAGGATCAAGGTTAAAGCAAAGTTTAAAGCATGGTAATGTGGAACCAATGGACATAGAATTATAGGTGTGACATCTACATGAAGATAAATTAAACAAATTTTTTAAACCTTTTTAAATTAAAGAAAATTAAGAATAAATTTTTTTTTTCATTTTAAAATTTTGGTGCTAATGCAGAGAGTGATCTGCGCTATTTTTTAAATCGTATTTCCAAGTTAAGTTTTTTTTTTATTCAATTGTAAGGTTAAAGTACAGAATAGGTACAAAACACCCTCCCCATGTTAAGAATGACTTTTTAAATAACATTATTTCAGCATGGATCACTCTCTGCATGAGTATCAAAATTTTTTCTAAATTAAAAAAAAAAAAAAAAAAAAAGTTAATTTTGAGTTCATTTTAAATTATAATTACAAAACGACTTTACTCAAAGAATTCTAAATATATTTAAAATCTTTGTAAAAACAGATCAGTATTTGTGCTATATAGTAATGGTGTGTAAGCTCTGATTGGTTGAGAAAGAACATTTGTTAAGAGTGAGGGGTATGTTGGAAATGGCAAGTGGTCAGTTGGTGAAGGGCAGTGTAAGCATCATGTTGGACATGAAAAACTTCCCTTCAGAGAGCCAACCTGAAAAAGGAAATAATGGACGATTCCTGGAAATATGACGCAACCATCTTGGCTGGAGAATTAAACTAATGTTCTTTTATTCACTTCAAGCCAGCTTCTAGGAAAGAAATCCAAGCTAGCTATATCACTTGCATGTGGGGTGCAGATAAAGCTAATAGAAAATCACAAAAGATTATCCAACAATTTGCAATATCAGTTCTTTAAAGAAAATGTATGCAAACAAAACCTGAGAAGAATATTGTAGTTTGCTTGAAGAATTGTGTAGTGTAAAAAAAAGTATTTGAAGGCTATATCAAGGTGGTTCATAAGAAACACTGGACACAAGACACGAGTTAGCATATAAAAGAATGACAATATTAGAAATAATTTTCAATTATATTACGTTTATTTGCCAACAATGTTTCTTACAAGATGGTAGGTGTTAATGTCCCTAATTTTTTTTAGTGTAATTGAAAATTCATTCTAATATTGTCGATTCTTTTATATGACAACTTATGTCCACGATGTTTCCTACAAACCGCATTGATATAGCCTTCAAACAACTCCTTTCATAATAGAACCCTATTTTATATTTTTATGTAAAGGATGGAGGTGAAGATATCACAGAATGATCAAGCAATTCAATCACGTTTGATATTCCTCCTCACTCACCTTGAAGACTTCGTCCAAAAACTCTTTCGTAACACTTTATATCACAAACTCATTTGGCTCCAATACACCAACAGCAATTTTACATTTCTAAACATTTCCTTCTCAAAGATAAATTCTAATTTCAATTGCTATTACAGTTAGAATACTAAATAGAAAGAAAAAGGAAGGAGAGTTCTATCAACTTACCCTAACTGAGCCCAGAGTGGATTGTAAGGATGTGCTTTTGCTAATGCATCCAGCTGTAGAAAAAAAAAAAAAAAAAAAAAAAAAGCAAATGCTAAGTTATATCACTGTAATAGCAATATTATCACATACATAAGAGAAAAAGAAAAAAAAAAAAATGTGAACGTAGGACCATTGGGATGATGTCACATTTTGGTTAAATATAACTCGGTAAGAAAAGATTTTATATTTGTATTCTTTAAAAAAAGAATTTTTTTTTTTTTTTTTTTTTTTTTTTTTTTTTTAAAATCAAGGTCAAAAACATGCTTCCTTACTTGGTCCAGATGATAAAATGTAGAATATTAAGTTGGCAGTCATTCAAAGATAGAAAAAGGCAAAAAACATTCCGCAAGGTAGAACTTATACTTACCCATTTGGCTGAATGTTTGTCCATGTACTTTTTGGATGTAGCACCACCAGTGGGGGTGACAGTGGGAACCCATGCTAAATGGTATGTGAGTACCGCACTGATTACTGTACTTACAAAGCTAAAATTAAATAGAAAACAATTTAAGACAAATTTTTTTTAATCTGGCAAAAATAAAATTTGATTTAAAATTTCAAACCTCTCCATTTTATTACGAAAGAAAATCCACAAAAATAAACTGGTTTTCATGAAAGTCAACAATTATAATCTTATTAATATTTGGTGCAAAAAAATAACTAAAAAATTAAAATGAATATGTATGTATTATATACACTTGAACGTCATTCACAACACAGATGTATATAATATGACATGAGTTGTCAAAGATAAACAATATTTATTGTTTAAAATCAATATATTTCAAAGTCAGACTTAAATTTTTTTTTTTTTTTTTTTAAACTTTTTTTTGTCTCCTTTCTTGCCATGGTTCCGAGTTGGATAAGAAAGTCAGTTATTAAAAGAAAATCTGCATATTGTCCTCAACAATGTTTGTTTTGAAATGATGGGAGAGCACTGGCTACGCAAGATTCAGTTAAGATCTTAAGTTCCCTGATAGAAGCATTGATTAACGTTTAAAATGAATACATATCAAACATTTGAAAGCCATTCACAACGCAAATATGAAAGATAAAAAATATAAACGCTTCTATCACAGAACTTACAAACTTAACAAAAAATTAATTACTTTATGACCCTTCACCATTGAAGAAAGAATTTAGAAGCCTTTAACCTGTTGCGAATAGAAAGTTAATTCTGGCCTTAAAATTCTTAGCATATCCTCATATTAAAAGAGCAAACATTTTGATAACTTAACATACATTAATTTTTTAAATGGAGATCAAAACATTAATTTAACAAAGTATTATAGTTTTATAACAATTGCTTCAATTAAAAAATTGATGACCAAACAATATCATAATCAAATTTAGCTTTCAAAATTTTTATGTTTTATTTATTTTTATTAATAATTTGGTAAAAACTAACAATGAAAACAATAAAAATGACAGTAAAAAAAAAAAAATGTGCTGGATAGGTACATATGATATCTACTTATCTATCTATATAAAAGCAAAAATGTATGTATGTATGTTCGCTAAAAACTTTCGACAGACAATGAAAATTCACAAACTCGGTATCATATTGAAGCCCCATCCTTCGCCCGAAAAATATCGAAAAATTGGCCAAAAACGTTCATTTTTTTTCACCCCGAAATCAACAATTTTCGAATGGGTGGGGTCAACAAAAAGGGTCCCCTTGTGACGACGACCGGTTCTACGCATGCGTCAGATGACGTCATGACCTGATTTACTTTAAATAGTTGAAGAACTGACTAAATTTTATGTACGTCGCATTAGCTCAGTTGGTTAGCGCGTTGGTTCGTTATCTAAACGTTTTGGGTTCGAATCGTGGTGTGAGATTTTTTTTTTTTTTTTATACGATTTTTTAAATTCAAATATTGAACCAATGTTATTTAAGCCATTTTTCATGTAACGTTAGTTTTTTTTTTTTTTTTTTTTTTTTTTTTTTACTTCGCTTATCCACCCAGGTACCCACCGATCTTTTAATTTTAATATCGAAACAGGCTTATTTAAGCCATTTTTCACTTTTTTTTGGGGGGGGGGGTTTAACATTCGTTTTTCTGTTTTCTTTTTTCGATTTTTACATTTAACATCGTTCGTTTGCCTTACGTTAGTTTTTTTGTGTTTTTTTCGATGTTTTGATTACCCCCACCCCCTGCTTAAGTTTTAACGTTCGTCTTTATGTTTTCTTTTTTTACTTCGCTTATAACAAACAAACCTAGTCATTGACCTCATTTGCTGAATAGCTATTGCTTACGTCGTTGTCGTAACTCTACGACTTCCGTGCGGGCACCTGTCAATTTTTTTCTTAAATAAATTCAAACATCTTTCAGTAATTTATTCTGGCTGGCCGAACGGATCATGTTTTTTTCACATTTTATTTTCAAACTTCGTCTCAGGGCTTCGGGTGCAATCCTACCAGGAAACGTCCAGAAGCAATCAGCTTTGATCAATGTGGGGACAAACTCCTCTCATATCAGACAATTGCTAATCAATCTGGAAAATGGGGAGCTGGTTTCCCACTCCCAACATCTGTTGGGGAAAAAAACCAGTCAAAATTTTTTAAACAAACCCAAGTTAACTGCGTGACTTCTATTTGACCTCAATAATTAGGTCAAATAGAAGCAGCAAAGTTAACTTTTATTGCTGCCACCTGTCAATAGTTAAATAAATTCAAACATATTTCTCTTGTATGTCTCCATGGCCCAGTGGTTAACGTCGTACGTCTTTTTTTCACACTTTCATTTCCAACTTTACCTCAAGAGTTTGGGTTCGATGCTCATACTCGCCTACCAAAATTTTTATTTTTTTTATTTTAACCCCCACCCACTCCCGCCCGGAGTTTTGATTTAGCCAAACACCCTACACACACCTCGAAACACCCGGGCATCGCCAGGTACCCCCCCCCCCCCCGCTAGTATATAGCTAAAATAACCTGTATGAGTTTGAAATCGGCTGGGTTGTGACTCCAATAAATATAAAAAATCAATAAACATAATCTGATTAAAGGAACAGTCTGATTTTGATCAAAATTAACACCCTTATACAGCCTAACATCACAAGTGTATTTGAGAAGTGTTATCACCACACAAGTAAAAGAGTCCAGCATATAAAATCAAGAGTAGGTTCTTTGATAAGGTGGAGCATGTTTAAAATGAATGTTTCTGTTTAGAGCACAATTGAACAATGATACTTGACTTTTGCATTTTAAACTTTAATCCAATGTGGTGAGTTTTCGACTAGAGCAGGCAGTCAATCAATTTGTTTGAAAAGTGGGCAAAATTGTGCTGATTTAAAATCAATTGGTTTTCTGTAAAACAACTGAAGCTGCAATTCCACATAAAAAATTTAAAGGAAAAGAAATGTATTAGCTTTGAAACTTAATGTGATTATCGAATCAGTAAAAATAGATTCTAAAAAAAAAAAAAAAAAAATTATATATATATATATATATATATATATATATATATATATACTAGAAAAAGTACCAGTCATTGATTGGGTTCAAAACAGCCTACAGAAAATGGACTGATTTATGAAAGTATGATAGGTTATGAAAAGGAAGGGTTGTAAAGAGATAGCTTCAAATTTGGGGGTATCAAAACCAAAGCAAAATATGATGAAAGTAAAAATAAAATAGATAAACCCCATAATTTATTATAACATACCTGTTCACACTGAAACACTTCTCACAATATTCTGTGGATCTATATTAAAAAACCTTGTAAAGCTGTCACATATTTCCATTCTATGGAGGTCAGGCGCGAACGAACACCCCATAATTTTATTATACCATATTTTTTCAAACTGAAACATGATTATCAAAGTATACTTACACAGATAGATATGAAAAGTCTTCAAAGTTTGTGCCTATTTCCATTCTATGGAGGCCAGGCACGAACGCAGACCCCACAATTTTATTATACCATCCCTATTTGAGTTAAAACATACTTATCAAAGTATTCTTATGTACATCTATATCAAAAACACTTGTAAATGTTTGTTTTTTTAATTTTTAAATTTTTTATTTCCATACTTTGTGGACAAGGCGCGAATGCAGACCCCACAATTTTAATGAACCACTATTCTGCCAGATCAAACATACCCATTCCTGTGTCTCAATACATCTTCTATCATTATATGTAATCAGTTTTTTTTAAATAGTCAACCATATAGGAGCCTATTAGTGACCAGACACACTCACAGATATTCAGCTTATGTGTGTGTGTGTGTGTGTGTGTGTGTGTGTGTTTTTGAGAGGTGTTTGACAGAATTTCAAAAGCCTTCACAGCCAGAACTAGTTATTCTTTCACAGCTGCAAAGAACTTTCCCCTTGTCCTCCTTGTGCCTAAAATCAAACAGAATTACCATTTTTTTTCTAAGAAGGTCTGTGGAATATGTTGCTTTGGAATTACCTCTATGGCTACTAAATGGCCAAATTCAAATCCACTTCACAATGTCAAGCACTTCTCACAAATCCTTAAATTTCATTCAATCCATTATTTTCAAACCTAAATAATACAATTTCTCTATCATTCAACTGACAATCTATCCATCTTATTAACTCTTATCCTTGAATGGTTTGCGATCTTAAGTCGGGATTTAATGAAAAAGATAACTAGATGTTGAACATGTTTGTATTATTTGGATTAATTGGACACAAGGTTTAGGTCGCTGCACTCTGCAACCTTCTTTTGAACGTTGTGCCAATAACACCCAAGATGAGAATAATTGTCCAATTAATCAAAAAAAATACAGACATTCGCATTTCATCTCAAAAATTCAGAATTGTAGATACTGAACGTGTTCAGAGTTTTTATCTCTGAAAAAAAAAAAAAAAAGTTAACAAGTTGAAATACTACTATCGTTATTAGATAACATTCAAGTTAATATATTATCTTTTAGCCCCATACTCTCTTCCAAATCCTGAGGACGTAATATGATTTAAATACAAAAATACTTACAAGTGGGTGTCCTTATTCTCAAAATTGTCAACCAATGCTGTGAACAACTGCATGAATTTATTGCAGTGGACATATTTGTAATTGCTATGAGCCATCATGCTGAGCCAAACAGGCTCGGGGAGACGTGGAGCAGTGTAGAGATCATACAAATCATTTCGCAATACATCTAAACCCTGAAGAAAAGGACCAAAATAAAAAGGTCATCAACCTGCGTGGCATGAAGTTAACATAGGTAGTAACACAAAAGGAGGAAACTCAAAAGAATCAGCGCACATGTAGGTCAACACAAACAATATGGAAAGCAATAATTAAAACATTTAAAAATTAAACATTTAGAAATTAAACATTTAAAAATTAAACATTTAAAAATTAAACATTTAAAAATTAAACATTTAAAAATTAAACATTTAAAAATTAAACATTTAAAAATTAAACATTTAAAAATTAAACATTTAAAAATTAAACATTTAAAAATTAAACATTTAAAAATTAAACATTTAAAAATTAAACATTTAAAAATTAAACATTTAAAAATTAAACATTTAAAAATTAAACATTTAAAAATTAAACATTTAAAAATTAAACATTTAAAAATTAAACATTTAAAAATTAAACATTTAAAAATTAAACATTTAAAAATTAAACATTTAAAAATTAAACATTTAAAAATTAAACATTTAAAAATTAAACATTTAAAAATTAAACATTTAAAAATTAAACATTTAAAAATTAAACATTTAAAAATTAAACATTTAAAAATTAAACATTTAAAAATTAAACATTTAAAAATTAAACATTTAAAAATTAAACATTTAAAAATTAAACATTTAAAAATTAAACATTTAAAAATTAAACATTTAAAAATTAAACATTTAAAAATTAAACATTTAAAAATTAAACATTTAAAAATTAAACATTTAAAAATTAAACATTTAAAAATTAAACATTTAAAAATTAAACATTTAAAAATTAAACATTTAAAAATTAAACATTTAAAAATTAAACATTTAAAAATTAAACATTTAAAAATTAAACATTTAAAAATTAAACATTTAAAAATTAAACATTTAAAAATTAAACATTTAAAAATTAAACATTTAAAAATTAAACATTTAAAAATTAAACATTTAAAAATTAAACATTTAAAAATTAAACATTTAAAAATTAAACATTTAAAAATTAAACATTTAAAAATTAAACATTTAAAAATTAAACATTTAAAAATTAAACATTTAAAAATTAAACATTTAAAAATTAAACATTTAAAAATTAAACATTTAAAAATTAAACATTTAGAAATTAAACATTTAGAAATTAAACATTTAGAAATTAAAACATTTAGAAATTAAAACATTTAGAAATTAAAACATTTAAAAATTAAACATTTAAAAATTAAACATTTAAAAATTAAACATTTAAAAATTAAACATTTAAAAATTAAACATTTAAAAATTAAACATTTAAAAATTAAACATTTAGAAATTAAACATTTAGAAATTAAACATTTAGAAATTAAACATTTAAAAATTAAACATTTAAAAATTAAACATTTAAAAATTAAACATTTAAAAATTAAACATTTAAAAATTAAACATTTAAAAATTAAACATTTAAAAATTAAACATTTAAAAATTAAACATTTAAAAATTAAACATTTAAAAATTAAACATTTAAAAATTAAACATTTAAAAATTAAACATTTAAAAATTAAACATTTAAAAATTAAACATTTAAAAATTAAACATTTAAAAATTAAACATTTAAAAATTAAACATTTAAAAATTAAACATTTAAAAATTAAACATTTAAAAATTAAACATTTAAAAATTAAACATTTAAAAATTAAACATTTAAAAATTAAACATTTAAAAATTAAACATTTAAAAATTAAACATTTAAAAATTAAACATTTAAAAATTAAACATTTAAAAATTAAAACATTTAAAAATTAAAACATTTAAAAATTAAAACATTTAAAAATTAAAACATTTAAAAATTAAAACATTTAAAAATTAAACATTTAAAAATTAAACATTTAAAAATTAAACATTTAAAAATTAAACATTTAAAAATTAAACATTTAAAAATTAAACATTTAGAAATTAAACATTTAAAAATTAAACATTTAAAAATTAAACATTTAAAAATTAAACATTTAAAAATTAAACATTTAAAAATTAAACATTTAAAAATTAAACATTTAGAAATTAAACATTTAGAAATTAAACATTTAAAAATTAAACATTTAGAAATTAAACATTTAGAAATTAAACATTTAGAAATTAAACATTTAGAAATTAAACATTTAAAAATTAAACATTTAAAAATTAAACATTTAGAAATTAAACATTTAAAAATTAAACATTTAAAAATTAAACATTTAAAAATTAAACATTTAAAAATTAAACATTTAAAAATTAAACATTTAAAAATTAAACATTTAAAAATTAAACATTTAAAAATTAAACATTTAAAAATTAAACATTTAAAAATTAAACATTTAAAAATTAAACATTTAAAAATTAAACATTTAAAAATTAAACATTTAAAAATTAAACATTTAAAAATTAAACATTTAAAAATTAAACATTTAAAAATTAAACATTTAAAGAATATGTGAGTTTTGAATAATTCAGATAAAATAGAGTTTTTAGTATATATAGTATAAGCACAGAAAAGAGACTTTATATTTAGCGAAACCTAGGCGATCTGGAAGGAAGAAAAGGAGGAGCAGCAGCAGATCATTCAATAAGTCCTCAATCTTACTAATAAAACAACTCTAAGGAGGCAAAACTAGACTTTATATATGCCTCAAGTTTCCAATAACACTTCTTCATTGGGGCTAAATCTTTCCTTGAGCATACTTGTAAGGTTTGCAAACAGCTAATACTTGCTGGGGAACAGACCTTGATAATAGAGTGGATGTGTAAAGCAATTCGAAGTGCAATTTATGTAGTTTTTCCATTGTTGTAACCTACTCCTAACACACTGTAGTGTCTTAGAGAAAGTGCACCTTTTTCTTCATTTGTAATTGGTTTTAGCGATTTCTTCCTTTAAATGCATCAAGAATGCTATATTCACTATCGATGGTTATTCCCTTCCCAAAAGAAATTTATGAATAAAATACCTTGCACATCCCAAAATACAAAGGCCAAAATTTCACCTGCTGCTGTCAACTCAGCTGATTGCTGTCTCGACTCCAGAGTAAAGTGGTGAATCCATGTTTGATCCATTGTCACAAAAATTATTTTGTTGCTTTAAAGCAGTTGTGAACAATACTGAATCGTCAACACATTTGTTTCTGATAGACTGCTACCCACTTTGAACAAAGCATTCTTTTTTTATATGATATGGTAAACACATTGTCTTCCGATATCTTCAAATCCTATCTCACTAATCTTCAATTTAAGACTGTCCAGAATGAGTTTGGATTTGGCTGAACAGTGTTCAGCATCATTTGTGTGTATACAACTGCATTTAAAGTCAGGATATACCATATAACCTGTGTTTTTTTTTTTTTTTTTTTTTTTTCAATGGAGCAATCCAAATACAGGGTGACCAAAAAAAACGGGCCTCAAATCTAATTAGGCCCCGTTTCTTAGTGTTTTGTCCGAATGAAATGAAACTTTGGTCATAACTAGTTTATTATATTCAAAGCATCACATCAAAACACAAGGGTCTTTGGCCTTTTTTTCTCTCCATTCTACAGCATATGTTCTAGATGGCCTCTATTTAGCTTTTGTTTTCTGTCTTTTTTTTTGGGGGGGGGGTTCACCCTGTAATACTTATCAAGCCATTGCTTTGCTTGAACAGTATTTTTTCCCATCAGAAAGTAAAATCAGATTTTTCCATTACTTCGTAAGCTAATAGTCTGATTAGGCTAAAAATTTTGACACTTGTCATTTGAAGGTTTATAGTTTATAAAAATCATATGGATTTTTATAAACTATCTATTGGTTGTACAATCTATATGCTTGGCTTGGGACTTATTGAATGATATATTAGTATTAAGTCTAAAGGAATGTGTAAAATTGAAGGAGATAATGTGAGGCAAAGAAAGTGGGAGGCAGATATGTGGATTTTTTTGTAAGCCGTGTGCATGAGGGAGAAGGAGATGCAAGAATATATTTATAAAAATGTTTACTTACCTCCATTACAATGCTAATGAAAGCTTTCTTATTATTGAAGGCATGGTTAGCAATTTGGCTCAATTTTTCCAGGTGACCCTCAAAGAGAGGAATGTGAGCAAAAAAGAAGCTTAGGAATGTACTAAAAAAATAAATAAAAAATGATTAGAGCAAGAAAATAGAATATCACAAAAGAAATATAAATACAAGTTAAAATGATATTCAAATTAACATCTTAGCCATTACACATAATTTATTTCATCTTACCAAAGGTGAAATTCTGATGTGGCTCAATGGCTGGTAGCTTGCTTATTAAGGAATCAGAGTGCTTACGCCATCTTATTGTTGGTGAGAGTGAAGAACTCATTCTTCAGCAAGTAAGCTAACCAGCCATTAATAAATTATTCTACATATCAAAAATATAATGAGCAATTATGGGTAAACAAAAAAAAAAAAAAAAAAAAAGATAAATTTGTTAAAGTTCAGAAGCTTCGTATCATGGTTTCGATAGTTTTACTAGTTCAAGAAAATGAGCCAATAGTTATAGATATACATAACTACAGGGTGGAATGATAAAATTTTCGCCCTAGAAGAGATGATACAATTCTATTACCGTTTGATGAAAATCGGTTTTCTTTTTTTGATGCAGACCATCTACTAGTTGGCTAGTTGTGTACAAATCACAAAAGCAATAGGAGCCTTCCATCATGTCTGAAAGTGAGACAATGTACAATGAGCGAAATCGGAGACACACCACTGTACAACTCGTGCTCTACCAATCCAACTTATGACAACAGGACCATTGACAGCACCTTCAAAATGCATCGGTAGATTGCCACAAATAACAGGGACATGCCCAAAGTAATGAAAACAAGGTTTCCGGGCCACGGTTATGGTCTTTGATGTGGTTTCAAGTGAGGACCACATTATGCCACCTCGCATATTCAAAGTCATCTTGAAAGTCAACACCAAAGTGTACCTGGATGTGCTGAAGAGTGTGGTGATCCCCTGGTGCAATCAGGTGGCCGCTGGCAGACCTTGGGTGTGGCAGCAGGACTCGGCACCAGTCTACGTCCAAAGAGACCCAGGCTTGACTTCAGAAGTGCTACGACTTTGTAACCTTCTCTCACTGCCCCCCCCCCCACCGAACTGAACCTGCTGGACTACTGTGTTTGGTCATATGCTGAGAACATCAACATGACCTCCCACATCATCAAAGCCAGCCCGATCACTGCCATCTGCTGAGTATTCGCAGAGCTCCCACCAGCACTTGTGGAAAAGGCATGCTCCCAGTTCTAAAGCTGTATAGAGGTGGGGATTGAGGCAGCTACATTGAATAGATGTCAGCTCTACTACATAATCAAGTTACGTGAATTTATTTGTTCAATAAGTTTTTAAATAAAACTGTAGTGTTATTTTCTTTACTCTTTATATTGCAAGCATTTGTTTGTTTTAAGAAATGACAAGGTAAATTAGAAAAAAAAAAATTTTATATATCAACTAGCAGGACCCATTAACCGGTGTTGCCTGGTTGAAGCATGACAGATCCAAAACAGAATCAGTAAAGGACCCCCTCCCCTTGAAAACAAATTAAACTACAGTTGTTGCCGTCCCTGGAAAACAGAAGACACTGGTGATTTGTGGTATTTGGAGTGATAACCTGCAGGTCCATTAGAAAAATAAGTAAAAAAGTTTTCAAAGTTAGGGAATCTCACTGTACATTAACTCTTTAGATCGAGTGAAATCAGTGATAGAGAACTGTTTTCTACCAATGATAGTATCTTTTGAAATGGGCCATTGTTTTTCTTCTCGGTATGTATGCAATGCATATTTTGCTAAAAGTAGCTCTAGCACATCTAAATAAAATATTCCACAGAAAGTAAAAATGGTAAAAAACAAATATATAACAAATAAAGTCAAAACTTTGAAGGTTAGGAAATCAGTCAAGATTATAAAATTAAATCAAATATATAAATATATATAAATACAAAAATTAAGTCAAATTGTCAACAGGAATGAAAAGTGGAAAAAAAAAAAAAAAAAATAGCATCATTATACTCTTGATAATTGCTCAAAAATAGAAAATTATGTATTGGTGCACGGAAAAGAAAAATTTTTTTTAGGACCATTTGATTCTACTAAAAGAAAGATAATGGTATATTTGTATGTATGAGTTACGGCCGGTGTAAGCATAGAATCTGGAATTTTTAGACTTCCTGTGTTGATTGGTGGCGGTGGTAGGTCTAAATATTTAGAGAGAAAAATAGGTACCCTTCCCTCTAACGATGTTGCAATTATGATGGTGTTGCTCCTAGGATGTAATGTAGTATTTTATTATCACGATTGAATGCTGTCTGCAAAAGTGTTCGAAAGCTACATAAGATAGTGGTTATTAGCCTGGCTGTATTGAATTTGTATGTGGCATCTGTTGTTGCAAACCTGCAATACTTTTTCCATAGGGAAATTCCTGCAGCTGCTTTATTAATATATCAATCATGTTTCTCCTAAAAATCTATTTGCCTATGCTAAAACTTAACGAGTTCTTATGAAAAAAAAAGAAAAAGACAAACCTGTTTTTTTCATCATCATTCCATAAGTTAAATAACACAGCCATACCAAGTTTATGCCTCCTGGACCGTGGAAGGGACGAAGTCTAGTTAATAAAAATAATTATATTAAAACAGTTGAATTTTTGAGATGAAAGCTAACTGTTTATATTACTTGCTTTTATTGATTACTATTCTCATCTTGACGCTACACCGACCAAAACATTGCACAAAACACTTAAAGTGAGAACAATAGTCCAATCAAAATAAGTAATATAAATCAGAAGTTCAAATAAACATGTTTGTATTTGTAGAGAAATGGGTAAGACATAAATAGAGTGGGATATGTGTGTGATGTGGGGTAAGTGACAAGACAGAAAGAGGTATGTCACATGGTGGGGGAGGAAGGGAGGGAGGGGAAGTCCGTCACAGTCAAAGAGAGAAAGAGAGGGAGGGGAAGTCCGTCACAGTCAAAGAGAGAGAGAGAGGGAGGGGAAGTCCGTCACAGTCAAAGAGAGAGAGAGGGGGAGGGGAAGTCCGTCACAGTCAAAGAGAGAGGGAGAGAGAAAGAGGGGGGGCACGCAGTCCTAGAGAAAGGAAACAAGGTTTGAGGTGGGGGTGTCACGCAGTTGGGAGGGAGAGAGGGGGGGTCATGCAGTCGGAAAGAAAGTGTAACACAGTCAGAGAGAGAGGGAGGGAGAGAGAGGGAGAGGGAGAGAGAGGGAGGGAGAGAGAGAGAGGGAGAGAGAGGGAGGGAGAGAGAGAGAGGGAGGGAGAGAGAGGGAGAGAGAGAGAGGGAGAGAGAGAGGGAGAGAGAGAGAGAGAGAGAGAGAGAGAGAGAGAGAGAGAGAGAGAGAGAGAGAGAGAGGGAGAGAGAGAGAGAGAGAGAGAGAGAGAGAGGGAGAGAGAGAGGGAGAGGGAGAGAGAGAGGGAGAGGGAGAGAGAGAGGGAGAGGGAGAGAGAGAGGGAGAGAGAGAGGGAGAGAGAGAGGGAGAGAGAGAGGGAGGGAGAGGGAGAGGGAGGGAGGGAGGGAGGGAGAGAGGGAGGGAGGGAGAGAGGGAGGGAGGAGAGAGGGAGGGAGGGAGAGAGGGAGGGAGGGAGAGAGGGGGAGGGAGAGAGGGAGGGAGGAGGGAGGGAGGGAGGAGGAGGGAGGGAGGGAGAGAGGGAGGGAGGGAGAGAGGGAGAGAGGGAGGGGAGAGAGGGAGGGAGGGAGGGAGAGTCACAGACAGAGAGGGAGGAAGAGAGGGAGGGAGGAAGAGAGGGAGGGAGGAAGAGAGGAAGGGAGGGAGGAAGAGAGAGAGAGAGAGAGAGAAGTTGGTCACACAGTTGAGAGGTTAAAAATAAACAAATAAAAATAATATCTTAAGAAATTTTCTATTGTTCATTATACTAAAATTTAGATCCATGTCTAAATGAAAGAGTTATATAACCTGAGAGTACTTACCAAATTAAATATTTCCCCATTGAGAAAAGTATATTTCAAGTGTTCATCTTAGTTCAACAGATTATGATTAATTTTCATAATCATGTATTACTTTGCTTTATGCAGGACATAAGACAAAACTTCCTGATATTTGCATAAGTACATGTTCCTATTTACAATGCCTCCCCACGGGACAGAGTTAGACACCAGGATCTTTTTTAAATGTGGAGAAAAGGAACAAAAATAAAAATTGTCTCAGTCGTGAAGGGTTTCTCCTCCACTGACAGAGAACAAGAAATTGAAATGTAGATCTGAAGAACAGATACTACACCTTTGATCTTGACCCGAATAAGTACATGTTATTAATTCAATATTACTTGCTATTTTATTTTTTTTAAGCAAAACAAAATGTTCAATAGTTGTTTGAAAAAAAAAAAAAAAAAAATTTTATATTAGTGTAAACGGATGTTATAAATGTAGTAGTTATAACCAGCTACAATGAGGAAATGCATTTCTTAAAGGTAAGATTATTAGTATATTTAAAAACCAAGACTTTAAATAGAAAATAAGTAAATCATGAGTTATCTCCTCTGGCAATTACTATTTAATATAAACAGTCATTAATTACAACTTTTGGATTTGGGAGAAGAAAATAAAATGAAATCAAAAAGGATTGTTATTTATTTATATCTTTTTTTTTTTTTTTTTTTTTAGATATTTGTTAAAATAAAAGTACAAAATTTTTCTAATTTGAAAGAACATATTTCAGGTGTCCTAGAGAGAAAACCAATATATTTTATTCGGGGTGACCAAAATATTTTATAATAAAGAAAATCAATCAAGCCATGATGATAAAAGAGAAAAAGGATTGAAATTTTCTTACATCAGGTCCCATTATTTCTTGAGATCCTTTTCTTCCTCGGGATTCCAATGAGGTTTTCTGTGCCCGCATCCAGCGACGATGGAGGCTATTATAACTACTGGCTGTACTGCTTCCCGGTGATGGAAATGACATCGTGTAACTATCACTGGAAGTAACTGATATAAAAAGAAAAAAAAAAAAAAAAAAAATGTAACGGCATTAATGAGCGAACCTAATTTAGTCAAAAAAAAAAAAAAAAAAAAACCCAAAAAAACTTACAATTAAAGTTTATCTACTTTCTTTTTTTTTTTTGGAATCACCACTTAAGGCCCAGAGACCACTTGAGGATAAGGGTCAATGAGTGTACAGTGGTCAAAAGGACAATATCATAGTAATCGTTAAAAGTGTAAATTTGGTAAATTGGATTACTTAAGGTGAACGGCTCATCAAGAACTTCTTTACATTGGACTTGAAGATAGCCCTATTAAAGTCAGCTGGAAAGCAGGTAAACAGAAGACAGTCCCACAAGTGTGCAGTTCTAAGAAAGAAGCTTTGTTCATGGAATCTACGTTGAAGTTTAGGCACAGATACAGAGTGGGGGAAATTATTGATAGTTTAATGTATACAACTTTTAAAATACAATATCTACATAAATAATTCTTATAAATGTGTTTATGTTTAATGTGTTTACCTCTTATGCATAATTCAAACATCTCACCATCTTCTAACAGTGGTGCTTGACCTTTTCACTAATGTGCTCCTACCTTAGTAATTGGACTTCTCCTTTCTTCAATTCTGTTTAACTGGATAGGTGGGACTTATATTTTAGTAATTATTACTAACAAATTATCTTCAAGGAAATACAGTTGAGAAATCAGGCAAAAATATTTAGCTTTACATACTTATTTGTGTAAAAAAAAAAAAAAAAAAAAAAAATGTAATAGAAATTAAAAGCCTTTAAATTTGTGTAAATACTAATCCTGAGCAAAGTGGCCATCTTCGTTATTAAATTAATTAGAATTAGTATTTATGCGAACTTAAATATATAACTTCTATTAAATATTTAGTGCAAGTTCATAAATCTCACTCAAAAGCAAAATACAAAGAGAATAAAGTATTTATGGTGTACATACCTGTGACAGAAAATAACTTACATCAAAAACTTTGTAAATTGATCAAGCAGTTTTATTTAAAATTTTATAGCTACATGATGATCCAAAATCTCAACGCCATTTTGCAGGACAAGAGATAATTCCAAATAATTCGAACATTTGAGATTTTAGAAAGCCATTCTTAAGATGGGGAGAAAAAAAAAAGAAAAAAAAAAAAAAAAGAAAAAAAAAACTCCAATAAGCTTAAAAATGATTTTTTTCATAAAAATAAAACTTGATCCATTTACGATTTTGGGCGTACAATATTTTCTTTCCAAAGTTTTTCTTTATTTTCGTTGAGGGAGAGGGGTATGGACTAGTACCAAACATTTTTAATGCAAATAGTTTATTTGTTTAACTAGCATATAGAGCTTCTTTGGGTTATTTAATGCTGTATATAAAATTTATATTTATAGATGCTTTCGGAGTTGATTTTCACTGGGTATATTAGAGTAATGTTTTGGTATAGTTTGTTATTTAATGGCATTTATATTGTATGGTAAAGATTTGATCTTTTTAAGAAATTTAGAATGGTTTTAGGGTTTTTTTTTCCAAAGAGTTCTTTTAAGTTTGTGGCCTTGTAATAGTGTTGACAAATCAGTGTGAAGTCATAGCAGCCAAGTAAAAAGTGTTTTACCATATAAGGTTTATGACATGGTATACATTTGGGAGGTTCTTCATTTTTTAGTATGTAAGAATGAATTATGTAATTGTGTCTATCCGGATATGTGATAAGACTACTACTTCTTGATTTTCTGGGATCAAGTAGGTTTTTTTAAGTATAGGCTTAATTTGGAAGAGTTTGTTTTCTTGCCATTTCTTTGTAATAAAATTATTTATTGGAGGTTTGTAGTCCATATATGGGAGTTTTCTGTCGCCTATTTGGAGTTTTAGGGAATTTTTGGTCGCTATGTCAGCTTTTTCATTTCCACAGAAACCATAGTGACGCGGAATCAAACAGAAGGTTTGTGTTGTATGATAGAATGGATCCTTTATAGGAGTTTGATTAGTAAGGGATTGTTTAATTTTTGATTTTTTTAATGATTCTGGTACTGAGGAGTCGACAAATATGAATTTCTTGGAATTTTGGTTAGCATTTTTATTTTTTAAATTCATCCCAATTTGCTTTTTTTTTTTTTTTTTTTTTTTTTTTCCATTGGGAGAGATGGGTTTTTTTTTTTTTCCTTTCAGATTTGTTAAAACCACTCAGAAATGGTCAGTACTCCATGAATCTTCTAGTACCTTCCATGAAGACAGTGGGGTCACCCAATGATAGATTTAGTACTGAGTAGGTGCCTGAAGCGGAATGAAGGTATGCGTTAGATTTATTGTTTAATATGCACACGTCATTGTCGTTAATAATTTTTTCAAAATTTTTTCCTTTCTTATCCAAGTATGCAGATTCTGATATATCATTGACTATTAAAGTCACCTAACAGTAAAATGGTTTGGGTAACTGATTTATTATTTCGTTCAGCTGTTTCATTTATTGGATTCTGGGGTGGGATGTAGATAGTGCAGATATTTATAGCTCTGTATAGTGTGGCTGCTGTAGCAATGGCTTGAATATTAGTGTTTAGATCTATTCTGCTTTGTGGGATATTATTTCTAATAAGGATTGATACTCCTCCAGAGGCTCTGTTGGGGAAGTTAAGCATGGTCTGTTTATTTTGGTTTTAACTTCTTTTGTTGGTTGGTGGTTTATTTCCTTTTTCTTCATGGGCACTTTTTGGTGTCTTTTTTTTTCAGTGAGAGAGGTTGTTTCTATGGACGTTGTAACATTTGAGTTTTATGGGCCTTTTAAGTTGAGTTTTGGCTTGGGAGTTTTGTAATCTTTGTTTTTAATATTGATTTGTTTTATAGCTTTTTTTTTTAACTCTTCCATTAGTTCCCTTATTTCATTGAGTAATTTCATACCTTCACATTTGATGAATTTGCTTTTGTTGTTTGATTATTTACTTCGGTGGTATATGGTATGTTTTTTTTTTTGTTTTGTTATTTCAGAGTATCTTGTATTTTCAACTAGGTTATGAGCTTCTTGGAAGGTTATATTTTTGGTATATTTTATTTCAGTGATTTTTTTCTTTCTTCCATTTGTCATATTCTTTTGAGTTTGCACTATGGCATTTTTGGCAGTTAGTACATTTTGGCTATTTTTGGCAATTTGTATGGGTCTTGTTTTCTCCACATCTCATGCATACTGGAGAGCATGTGCACCAGTCTCAAATGGTGTCCATACCTTTGGACATAGTAGCATCTGAAGGGGTTTTGGTATGTATGGTTCGATGTTTTTTTCATACCCTATTCTTTATTCAGTAAAATAAGTCCCACCTATCTAGTTAAACAGAATTGAAGGAAAGTCTAATTACTAAGGTAGGAGCACATTAGTGAAAAGGTCAAGCACCACTGTTAGAAGATGGTGAGATGTTTGAATTATGCATAAGAGGTAAACACATTAAACATAACACATTTATCATAAGTATTTATGTAGATATTGTATTTTAAAAGTTTATACATTAAACTATCAATAATTTCTCCTACTATATGTGGAAACCTAAACGTAGATTCCATGAGCAAAGCTTTTTTCTTATACAATTCTTTCAATTATATAATTTAACAAAGATATTTTTTTTCTGCCAACATCTTAAAAGGACACTAAGGAGGCCTTCAGAATTCTGATTATACCATCTCTTCCAGAACCCTTTTTATTTAAGTAGTGTGTCTATGACCAATTATTCTCAGTTCAGATAATTTTGTTAATGAAAATGGCAAACAAAATGGAGAAAAAAAAAAGGTTGGGGGGGGGACAAACAATGGAATAGAACAAAAAGCAAAACGGAATAAACAAAAAAAATACAAAACAGAAGAAAAAAAAAACAAAAAATACAAAACAGAACAAGAAAAAAAAACAAAAAATACAAAACAGAACAAGAACAAGAAAAAAAAAATACAAAACAGAACAAGAACAAGAAAAAAAAAATACAAAACAGAACAAGAAAAAAAAACAAAAAATACAAAACAGAACAAGAACAAGAAAAAAAAATACAAAACAGAACAAGAAAAAAAAAAAAATACAAAACAGAACGGAAAAAAAAATACAAAACAGAACAGGAAAAAAAAAAAAATACAAAACAGAACAAGAAAAAAAAAAATACAAAACAGAACAGGAAAAAAAAAAAAATACAAAACAGAACAGGAAAAAAAAAAATACAAAACAGAACAGGAAAAAAAAATACAAAACAGAACAGGAAAAAAAAAAATACAAAACAGAACAGGAAAAAAAAATACAAAACAGAACAGAAAAAAATACAAAACAGAACAGAAAAAAATACAAAACAGAACAGGAAAAAATACAAAACAGAACAGAAACAGAAAAAATACAAACAGAAAAAAAAAACAGAAACAAAAAAAAACAGAAACAAAAAAAAACAGAAACAAAAAAAAACAGAAACAAAAAAAAACAGAAACAAAAAAAAACAGAAACAAAAAAAAACAGAAACAAAAAAAAAACAGAAACAAAAAAAAAACAGAAACAAAAAAAAAACAGAAAAAAAAACAGAAACAAAAAAAAAACAGAAACAAAAAAAAACAGAAACAAAAAAAAACAGAAAAAAAAAAAAAAAAACAGAAACAAAAACAGAAACAAAAAACAGAAACAAAAAACAGAAACAAAAAACAGAAACAAAAAACAGAAACAAAAAACAGAAACAAAAAACAGAAACAAAAAACAGAAACAAAAAACAAACAAACAGAAACAAAAAACAGAAACAAAAAACAGAAACAACAAAAAAACAAAAAACAACAAAAAACAAAACAAAAAACAACAAAAAAAACAGAAAAAAATAGAAACAGAAAAAAAAAAAAAAAAAAAAAGAAACAGAATTTTTTTCTGTTTCTTTTTTTTTGTTTTTTTTTCAGAAACAAAAAAAAAAACAGAAACAGAAAAAAAACAGAAACAGAAAAAAAACAGAAACAGAAAAAAAACAGAAACAGAAAAAAAAAACAGAAACAGAAAAAAAACAGAAACAGAAAAAAACAGAAACAGAAAAAACAGAAACAGAAAAAAAAAAAACAGAAAAAAAAAAAACGGAAACAGGAAAAAAAACAGAAACAGAAAAAACAGAAACAGAAAAAATAAACGGAAACAGAAAAAATAAACGGAAACAGAAAAAATAAACGGAAACAGAAAAAATAAACGGAAACAGAAAAAATAAACGGAAACAGAAAAAATAAACGGAAACAGAAAAAATAAACGGAAACAGAAAAAATAAACGGAAACAGAAAAAATAAACGGAAACAGGAAAATAAACGGAAACAGAAAAATAAACGGAAACAGAAAAATAAACGGAAACAGAAAAATAAACGGAAACAGAAAAATAAACGGAAACAGAAAAATAAACGGAAACAGAAAAATAAACGGAAACAGAAAAATAAACGGAAACAGAAAAATAAACGGAAACAGAAAAATAAACGGAAACAGAAAAATAAACGGAAACAGAAAAATAAACGGAAACAGAAAAATAAACGGAAACAGAAAAATAAACAAAACAAAAAAAATAAAGAAAAAAAAAACAAAAAAAAACGAATAAAATTTAATTTCAAAGAATGCTAGCTTCTTTACAGAGGTTTTAAC
Source organism: Euprymna scolopes (assembly GCF_053919585.1). Lineage (NCBI taxonomy): Eukaryota > Metazoa > Mollusca > Cephalopoda > Sepiida > Sepiolidae > Euprymna > Euprymna scolopes. The sequence goes on from NC_136491.1 coordinate 99,879,755, forward strand.
AATTATATATTTAAGCCATTTTGTAATAGTTTCATCTTTCTTTTATTTGTCCACAGTGGTAAATCATTTCAAATTTCTAAGATTGCAAACTATTTCCATATGGTTCTCATTTCTATGTTAGATAATTAAAAATCCAAGCATCAGCTCTTCTAAGATCATGTAGACTCAGGCCATCCCTATAACAGGCCAAGATATCAAACATTTTAGAGGTTCTATTGCAGTTAGCCCACTGATATCTAATACTTCACTCCCAAGACCATACTTAGAATGGTATTTCTTGAATAAACAAGCCTGCCAAAATGAAAAAACAATTTAAAATTACTTACAATATATACTTTCTAAGAATAAATAAAACAAATGAAATTCAGATTTTTCACAAGACTAATACAATAATTTCTCTTCACGATATTGAGTTTTGCAATCACATTTCTTGAATTGAGTCAGCTTATAAAGTTGTATATTTTATGATATAAAATTAATGGATTAAAGTTCCCTTTCAAAAATTTTAAGAGCAACGAGAAAAGTGTTAATATATCAACTTAAAACTGGAAATCTTGCTTCCAGGTTTCCAAATGTTAGATGTTTCTGTTATAAGGATGGCTTCTGGTTAGCTGAAAGTAGTGATTAGTGTCTAGACCATTGTTGAGATGGCTTTTCCTTGTTTACTGGTTATGCTTCCATTCTGTGCAGTTCTCTGAAAGTGACAATGTTCAACAAGTGAGATCAGAGATGTGTTCTCTCACTGGCCCCCACTTCTTCCCCCAACCTGAACTTGCTGGGCATACATCGTTTGGTCATACATCGAGAACATCACCAACATGACCTCCTACTACACCAAAGCCAACCTGATTGCCGCCATCAACAGAGCATTCGCTGAGCTCCTGCCAGTACTTGTGGAAAAGGCATGCTTCTAGTTCTGCACCCGTATCGAGGTGATGATTGAGGCAGAAGGTGGCTACATTGAATAGATGTAAGCTATACTATATAATCAAGTTACCTGAATTATTTTTTTTCAATAAAAGTTTTAAAATAAAACTGTAGTGTTTTTTTTCTTTAGGGTGACACTTATCGCTCCACCCTGTATTTAAATATCTGACTGCTGGTGGACGGCTACTACATAATGCAACCCATGGAGTGTGTAAATATCTCAACTGGACAATCTGCAAAAAAAATTGAATATCCAGTGTAGCAGTAAGGCCTGGGAATATGCACAAAGAACTTTTACAAATAAGTCACATACCATCCAATATGACTATGCAATTCCTACAGCTACATATTTTGAAAATGCTAATAAACTTGACAGTCTCATGGGACAAGAGGGAGAGAACAGCAACCCTAGTTGAAGTCAGTGTCCCAATGATACAATTCTGAACAGAGAAGAGAAGGAGAAGAAAAAATATGAAGGTTTTATGGAGGATACAAGAAACTGGAACCTTAAGATTTCAATCATTCCAATAATCATAGGAGCCACCGAGCTCATGAAAAAAAAAAAAAAAAAAAAAAAAAAAAAAAACTTAAATTGCCTGGTGAATATACTCAGTGAACCAAGTGCAAGAGATGCAAACAATCGCACTTAAATGGACGGTTAGAATCTGAAAACAAATTTCTCAGTTGAAATCTGAAATAGCAGGTGAATATCTGGCATCCAGTAGGATTCTCCATTCTCCGTAAAAACAAATGGAAAATTAAAAATGACCCTTTTTGGACACTTATGTAAATCCTTATTTTATTGGTAATATCTCATGAACCATTTGTCGCAAGATAAACCGAAAAATCACAGAATGGTTCAATTTCATACCCATGTTGGTTGAGACAAGTGGTGTATTTGACCAATAGATATTCACCTTAAAGTAACATCTAAGATAAGGTGAATAGATCAAAGATGATTAACAGAAAACAGAAAATATTTTCCAGTAATTGTGTAAAAATACAACCAACGTTTTTAGTTGTAGCAAAATATCTTATATACAATTATAAAATTTTTTTACAAATTCTTTAAATTAAAACAAAAACACTTTTCATTATAAATCTAACAGAATCATACTTTTATTTGTAAAAAAAAAATAAAATAACTAAATAAAATGTCTAAAAATCTATGAGAGTTAAGATATGTAGTAGAAACCAAAATTGCGTATTAGATAAAAATGTTTTAAGAAACTAATTTCGATAGCAAATGACAAAAACTGAGCTCTACAAAGTTTCTCCTTTTTTATCAAGCTTTCTCAACAGTGATTATTTTGAATAGTCATCCACCATTGACAGTTATTTTGGAAATCCAACAGTTCCAGATTTGTCTTTGCCACGCCAGCCGTGGCCTCTTCGTATTGTCACCACTAAATAGACTGATTTTATTTAGTAAGAGAATCTTGCTTACTCTATTTAAAATATAGCTGGTGATATTAGAGTAAACAATGCAATAATGCAGACAGGACATGGACATAAGTACAGACTATGTACTGTTACCCACTGCTACAAGATTATAATGTGTTGACAATTAAATAAAGCCAGAGTACAGAATTAAGAAATAAAACATTGCATTTATTTAGTGCAATAAAATTAGATTAATTAAATGTAAAAAAGAAATATTTGTTCTTACTGGAAGCCATTCCACTATCCTCCTCGGTGTCATAGTTGCGCAACGGCATATCCATTGGTAGGCTATGAGCTGGAAAAAAAAAATGTAAACATTAATAAATTAAGTATTGATAAAAACAAATTTAATCAGATTGAGTTCTTCAAAATTTACAAAATTCAAAAACTATATCTTTATATTTCTAGAGATGAAAATTCTATAACAATCATAAACACCAATACAGCAATCAGAGAATCTAACATTTCTATTTTGAATGTATTCGATGATTTGAACTGCATGTTTTAGGATATATAAACATTTAAGATTTAAAAAAATAAAACAAAAAAACTGACATTTTATTTGCAGAGGAGGCTGTGTATTCATACCTTTCCCAATAGAATCAGTTTATAAACAACCATAACAGTTGTTCAAGAATTCAGACAGCCTCAGACACGGAATAGATTTTTTTTTTTTTTTTTTTGATTTTGTTTATAAATGAAGGAAACATTGTTTCCTTATCCATCCGTCCATTACATTTTTTCTCAGAAACTATTGACTGATTTGGTTGGAATTTTATATGGATCTTTAGTTATATAGTGGAGCAGACTAAATGTACTATCCATTTGGTGTACAGTTAGGAATTAATAGTAATTAGGATTTAATACAAAGGTGAGCATAAATTTAACCATTAATTTGCCATAAAGCATTCATTCAAAGTCAACAGGCTATAACTTTTGTCATTTTTTTAATGGGTTAAAGTCTCATACTTTACTAAATCTGTAACTGATCATTTTTGTGTAATTTACAGACTCTCAAATTAGAAAACTGCCAAATATATGGAGCCAAATTGTACAAACTTAACATTAAGAATTTTTGGGATTCAGGTGTGTCTATGCTATTATTACTACTAATTATTATTCTAAACATTTATTGGTTCCAAAATTACTGCTTAGAATTACACCAAATTTTGTATAAAAGAAACCTTAGAAAGCCGGATATAATAAAATTACAAATTTTGATACATAAACCTTTCACCTTACCCAAAAATTAAATGAAATGCTGTACCTAAAGAGTTGCTTTTTGCTAGTTTCATTAAATCCAATTATATTTGTTTAGTGTAAGTAAAAATAAAAAAAATAAAAAATCATAAAATTAGTTTTTAAAATTGTTAAACTTAATTTTAAAGTTATATATAAAAAAATTATCTCAAATATTGAGAAATGATATTTCATAAATATACTGGTGCCCAAATAGATAATCTTCAGTAAATTGACCTTGTGTCACATCATATCTTGCGAGAGGTCAGAGAAATACTAATAAATATAATGAGCTCTTATTTAACAGCACAATATTTTTAAATTTTCAAGTCTTGATTATAAACAGACACCATATTTCCATTATAACATTTTTATTGCATTTGAATCCAAATTAAATCATACACACGTGTGTGTGTGTGTGTGCGTCGTATAGAAAGAAGGAAATACAAAAAATTCTTACCAATATTTCCTTTTGAATTACTGCACTTAAGGGAGCTTAGATCTGGAGGTGGAAGACTAGTGTATGAATCACTGTCCACTTCACTGAAATAATAAAAATTAAAAAAAAAATAGATTTTTATAAAAACAAAAATTAACTTTTAATGATTAGTTTGCTGGTGCACAGGAGTCGAATTAGAACAAAATTTATTGTCTCAAAAGTTGAAACTTAAAGTTCCAGAAGTTTTGAATCCAGCTTTTGGACTATAAACTCCATCTACATCCCTTTTTCATCACGTATCAATAGTTTTTTTTATTTTTAGTTTTTTTTATGCAATCCTTTAGGTTTCATTTATTAAATAAAAAAAATAGAAAAATGATCTGGTGCTAGCATGATTGCTAGAATTAGAAGTGAATTCCGGAAACTTCTATTAGTAATCAGTAGAGCGTTATCAGCATCAACCGAGGGAAGAATTTATAAGGCATATGTATAAAGTGATGTCTTCAAGTGAAACCTGGTCAGTGAAGGTTGAGAACATGCATTGCATAGAGAGAAGTATAGAAAGATGATACGATGGATGTGTAATCAGTTTTAAAGATAGGCTTATCTGGTGCCCTCAGAGAAGAATTAAATTTAAACAGTATAGGAAGATGTGTGCAGAAGATGAGACTTTATTGGTTTGGTTCTTACGAGTAAGAAAAAGGTAGAATTCTACTTTAAAGCAAAGAACTCATCCCTGTTAACTGTTAAAGACCTGGCCAGAGATAAATAAGTTTAGAAATCTATAAATATAAAAGCGAAAATGTATGTATGTATGCATGTGTGTTCGCTTTTTCTGTGTGTCTACAAAAGGCTTTTTTTCAGAGAAGAGGGTACTCGCTTCACTTTTTATATCACATATAAATCGTAATATCTCACAGTTAACAAAGCTCGCCTGTCTATTTAATTTGCTCGATTTCGGGAAGATAAATATTCAACATTTGTCGCTCGCCGCATGTGGGTTAGTCTTTTTCCTTCCTATAACATCTTGGGGGGGGGAGCATTTAGCAGTAAATGAAATCCCACAGTCAAACTTGACCTCATTAACTCATTAAAACAGGCACCTGCTAAATAATTAAGTAATTAAATAAAGTCAAACGTGTTTCCGTTAGCATCTCGCAGTGGGGCAATGGTTAACGTCACTTTTTCACACTTTAATTTATAACTTTGCCTCAAGGGTTCGATCGTCATACTTTTTTTTTTTTTTAACCCCACCCCCGGAGTTTCCACACACACCTCCAGGCAACGCCGGGTACCCCCTCACTAGTCCATTTCTAAAAGCTAGCCATCATCACCATATAAACCGAATATGATAATGCGAGTGATGATAGAAAGAAACAAAAATGCCCATCCTCTTTAAAAAGCAAAACATTATGTAATATTTTGTATCTATAAATTATTATTAGTGAAAAAAGAATTTAGGTCAGTCAAGCCTTTTAAGAGTTTAGAAATCAAAGTAAAGTATTTGGGCTACATATTCCTCAAGTCAAATGAAAGCATAACGATTATTAAAGTGGTTTTTATTTTTTGTTTTTTACTGCATCCTATATTGGTGATTGAAAGTATACATTTTATTTAATCAAATAAAATTTCAAGAAAAGGAACTTTGTTGATTTATGTTCCCATTTTCTTTTATAACACAAGATGTTTGATGCTACCCTAGGCCATAAACCGTTGCTTCAGTGTGAAAGATACAAAACACACTGTTACACTTTTTCAATAAGCTCTCTATTAGACTTGTTTGTCATATTGTTAAGTCCGAGAGATCAGTAAGATTTCAATTCTTACTCTCGCATAGAAAATAAAACAAAACTTTATAAACATAAGTTTATTAGAACATTCTTTCACCCCAAATCTCATTCACATTGGTCATGTGATGATGTGTGAAATTCTGTCAAAAATATCAAAAGATGACGATCCAAAATTTTAGAAGACTCGTCAAAAAGGTTACCACAGTAATTGACGCTTTCAGTTTTCATGCCACCAGACATCATTGAACATATATTCGTATAACTGTTTGGTCAATTTAAATTCTCATATCTTGTCTACACAACAGTCACAGAACTGCAGGCAACAAAGTTATTCTCCAAATAAATGCAAATCTTTAATATATAATTGTTTTTACAGAAAAAAAAAACAAAAAAACAAAAAAAACAGTAAGCTCAAGTTTTTCTTCAACATATGAAAGGAAATGAATTCTGCAATGAAATTAAATGGTATTCTGGAATGAAGGGTTTAGTTTCAGTTATTCTTGTAGCACACATGTATTGGTAGTGTTACATTCAGTCTAAGGGAGAAATATTCAGAATTAATCTCCTTTTACAATGTTTTTAATATGCTAAATAAAGAAAAATTTAATATATAAACAGCTATATATCTGTCTTCATATTTTCAAACTTTATCTCTTCCGAAACTAAAAGTCGCAGAGTGGCGTTAGGGGCTTCAAATGATTCGATTTTTTACAGGCCGTTCTTTTATGGGTCTTTAGCCAGTTAAAATTGTTTTTAAGGGGTCGAAAACGAGTCAAAATTGGAAAAAAAAAAAAAAAAAGAAAAATACATTTTGTACATTTATCTTAGTTTATTTTTAATCACTTTATATAAGTGTCACATCAGTACAGTGGTAACCTCACCAGCTTTGAATGCTACAGCTGATGGCACAAATATTCTTTTATTTTACTTTTGAAATCATGACTAAAATAATATATATGAAATCTGGACAAATTAAAATATATTTAAACGTATTTTACGCTCGGGCAAAGCCCCGCCCCCCAAAATAAAAGTACATTTCAATAAATGTCCATGATTGTTATGTTCTACCATTAATACAAGCAAACAAACACGAGGTGAAATACAAAAATGTTCAGGTTCAATCATTTTTTTTTTTTTTTAAATTAATCATTTTTTTAATTTATATGTATAAAAATTGGTAAAGTAAAATCCATACATAAACTCATTTCTTTAGATAAAATGCCAGTAATTTCTTTCAAGTAATGATACAAGAATAATCTTATAATTTAAAACATGCAAGTAAAATATAATTAATAGAACAATAACCTCATAAAAAAAAAAAAAAAAAAAAAAAAAAAAAATGTACAATTAAAAAGATTTTAGACAAATTAGGAATCAATTTATTATAACGGAAAGATAGTCATTATTAAAATGGGTGATTGAAACTTTGAGAAAAGACCATCAATATGAGGTTGTGCGTGTCTGGTCGGGGAAAGGATTGATGTAAATGCCTCAGATTTACTTTTAAAAGTCTTGCTGCAGATATAACACAAGATTACTGGCTTCCCTTTGCACATATTCATGCACCCTTTCCCCCCTCATTTATCCCTTGCATAATTGGTTGCTAACATGGGATCGCATGTGGCAGAGTCAATCTGTTCTCAAACAGGTTTTGTTACAGAAACCACACACAATGGTCAAGCTGAAACAAGTTTGAGATGTTCAGCTTGTATTGCTTCACACAAGAATTTACAGCAAGTAGAGGCAGGACTCGCATGTGTATGGGTTGTTAATAAAAATTAAAAGAATGGCTTGCTCTCACACGACACATTTTTTTGTGATCATTAGGCATAGTCAAATTAAAAAGTTGGGTCACAGAGACACAGCATGACTGCAAGAAATAAAAGTTTATGATATCGCTAATTTTATATATATATATATATATATATATATATATATATATGAGAAAGGTCACCAACAATTGGTATGTATTTAACATTTTATTATTGTGTTTTGATTTTTCATTTAAAAAAAAGAAAAAAAAAAAAAAAAAAAAAAAAAAAAAATGGTAGCATATTTAGATCATTGTAATGTTTTTAAATCAAAAATGGACTGCGAAAAGCTTTTATACATTCTGAAGAGGATGCTTCACATAACGTCTGAAACGCGTAAAAAACTATTTCAATGATTTAAAAACATTACAATGATCTACATATACCTTTTTTAAATGAAATCAAAACACAGAATAAAATAATGTTAAAAAATACATACCAATTGTTGGTGACTTTTCTCATTTAAATATACATCTTCCTCTCGTTGGAATCTCAACCAATTTTATTTATTTATATATACAAACTCTTTTTTTACATAAGCATTAATATGTTGCTACACAGTCATGAGTATGTTTCCGTCAGCTAGTTACCAGTACTTTAAGACCCCTTCAGGTGATACAGCTTATACAAAAGCAAAGTTTACAATGAAAATATCAAATCTTCCTTGTCACAGGGAGTTATATATATCTCACACATGCAGATTTTTATTTTAATTAACATTATACATTAGTTTCATCTTTCTGAACGGATCAAAGGGGGTTGCAAATTGTATTGTTACGATGACTGAACTTATGCATTCAGGACCTGAAAGTGTCATCTCTGTTGCAGATTGGCGGTTTGAGACTAAGAAAGCAACCCCCTGTCAGAAGCATCATGGAATTTCTCCAATACCTGTTGAATGTTTATGAAGCCAATGCAATTAATGTCAGCACAGTTAGGAAATGGGTTTGCAATTTCAGGAGGTACCAGATGTGAGTGACAAAGCGCAATCCAGATGACAGAGGCATCAAAAGAGGCTGGAAAAAGTGCATGGAGAATAAATTTTGGAGCACAAAAGGATGCTTGTTTTTAATGGCACACTCCAGTCTTCGGAGCTCTTAAACATTAGCTTTTGAGTTAAATAGGAGGCCTTACTTTTCGTAAACTGAATTGAGCATTAAATACAATAGTGCAATTAATAAAACTGATGGGTTTCAGCTTTAGATCAAATTAAATCATTATATTACTGCATGTCAAAATCTTATATAAGCCAGGTCTTCAATAATCCTTGTGAACTTTTGCTATAAACCTATATATTACTAATGGGTATCTGTCTAAAATCACATCAGGTTGCCAATATTAGTGACAAATAAGTTTCTATTATTTATAGATCAATTTTGTTAAGTGTTAAAAATAAAAATTCCTAATTCTTCACAAATGCTAATCAAGTGCTTATTAAACACACACACACAAAACGGGGAAAGTACCTTTTCCATTGTTATTTCAAAATGTTTATTTTTAAATCTAAAAACACAAAATGCGCTAGAATTTGAATGAACTGATACAACTAAAAAAATTAAATTAAATAGACTCAAATTTTTTTGTAGTGGTGATGAAGCGGGGTGGGTTTTTTTTTTCTGTAACATTCATTTTTCCAGACTTTTGAACAGGATTTTTAAGCATTTACCTAAAATAAAACCAATAAAACTAACATATACAAACTACATGAAAACAATTTAAAACTAGCTGTACCTATGCAGCATTGCCATTTTAAATTTAAGTTGATATTTCTTTGCACATTTTTTAAAACTTATACAGAGAAATAATGGTATGGGAGACAACTCTTAAAAGATGACATTCCTCTACGAATTTTGATTTTCAGTTATCTCACAATATTACCAGGTCTCAGGTACACTATTTTTTTAATAAACTGTCCAAAAGTACATTGTAGTGACAATAACAAATTAAAATTGCCTAGTTAGAATAAAAGTTTAATACATCAGCTTAGATGCTGTTTCAGTTTAATTTCAAAATCTCACACAATATTAGACAAATGACAATCATTTTTATATTTTCACTTGATAGCTCTTTTTTAAAAAACACTAAAATTAATAACTAAACTACTTTAAGATATTAAAAATTTAACATAATTATTAGCTTTACTTATTTGATGCAAATGAAAACATTCCTAAAAATTATACAGTGTTATTTGAAGGAACAAGTTGGATAAGTCACAATAAGTAATGTTAAATGTAGATGCATAGAATATGTAGTTGTATTTGAATTATTTATATTTCTTTGTCTGTCCATTCCACTTTTTATCAAACTACTGGGCTGGCTCGACTTAAATTTTGTATGGACTTTTATAAGGTGCAGCAAACTAAGTATTATGGTATTCAATAGAGTTAGGGATTAATAGGGATCAATCACCACAGTATCACATTTAGTCTAAAGGATATAACTTTTGCTTATTTTTAACATGCTAAAAATCTATAGTGTACACACACACCTCTTAGTTTTCACAAAATCAAGACAACAAAAGTTGGATTGATAGTAACAAGTAGTGTATTTTCATTGTTCGTTACAAATGTTTCGCGACCATTCGGACAATAAGCAGAAAACTGAAAACTTATTAAGGAAGAAATGTAGGTAAATCTTATATAGTTTTCCTTAAAAGGGAAATGGATTCCATATTGTTCATTAAAAAAGCGTTTTTTCTCAACGTCTGAAGAGAGCCCGTTCTTGTGAATATTTTCAAATGATATAAAGTTTGAATTTGTCCAAATAGTCGCGAAACATGTGTAACGAACAATAAAAAGACACTATTTGTTGCTATCAATCAAACCTTTGTCTTAATTCTGTGAAAATAATATATGAATGCTCGATTACAAAAACTGGTAATTTTTAAGCTTACAAATTAAGTCACTTTATACGGACTTTAAATTTATTGGTATATGAACCATTGCCAAATTCTCAATTATATAAACATAAAATTCAGAAATATATTATATATATATACACACACACGCTAAAAATCTATTGTGTACATATATTTTTCACACACTATACACACACAGGCCACTATATATAAATGATAGATTACAAAAGAAACGTTATAAGATCATTAAGAGAACTTACCTGCATAAATCTTTCTTTTCGTGCTCATGTAGGAAGACTTTAGTCAGCATGAGTTGATGAGGTGATCTAAAAGAATATTTCAACCAATCAAAAATATAAAAATACTGGTGACTAGTAAAAAAAAAATCACAACATATTCATATGGAATAAAAACTTGTTAAAAGAGGTTATGTTTCAGAATTATTTTTAGATGAGGATAATTTCAATTATTCATACTATTATTCTCATCTTGGCTATTATATTCACAATGTCTAACCTTCATTTATAGCTGACTGAATGAGAACAATCTACCTCCACTCCATAAATTAAATAAAGCTTTCAGTTCAACCATCCATAAAGGTTAGAGTTAGAGAAGCATTCCAAATTCAAAACGATAATACCTACAGAAGAATAGAGGTGAAAGTGGACTTTGGGTTTACATTCAGCAACCTCGTAACTCTCGCTTCCTCTATTTTGTCCTTTAGTTCTACTATTCCATGAACCATGTTTCTGAGAATTGCTGTTTTCTGGGTCAGAATTTATCCATCTAACACTTATTAGTTTTTGACTTTGAAGCAGTATTTGCTTTTGCTTTTTTAGCTCCTAACATTAAGTGGTTTTATATGTTGTCTGGAGCATTTTCCATAAAACAACATCATGAACATAAATCTAAATGAGAAATATCATCCAAATAATGAATTAACATTTGGGTTCTATATTATTTACACATTACTATTAATATTCTCTGATATTATCCAATGTTATTTATATTTGTGTGGTTTAATATGCAAAAAATATTCAGTCAATTTTATCAAGAGCTTATTCAAAGAATGTGAAAATCAGATCTGAAATTCTCACCGTATAATTTTAAATTTATAGAAAAGATTTAAGTATAACGACAAAGGAAGGATGAAAATGAAAACTTGGCTAGTCAGAATCAAATAATGACTAGTCAGATCATAATGTCCATTTTACGTCAGAAGCATTACTATGATTCTGACACTGAAAATTAGGTTAACTTAATTTTATATTAGATATGTAACAAGCTACAGCCCACCCACCTAACAATTAGTATTGATGCTTTCATAGGTCAGTTTCATTTTTTATTTTCAAAATAAAATCTGCTAGCAAAACATTTCACGTAATCTGACAAATGTAAACACGGCTAAAAATAGTTTTAATTTAAAACAATGAACCGTTCATTAAAAGGTTAACAAGTGTATCTTATGGAAATTGGGTCTAAGAAAGAAAAAAAATTATTCCCTTAAATAATCACTATTAACTGACCTTACATTGAGCTTATCTACTTCACTGAATACAATTATTCATCAATACAAATAAAGTAAATAAAATGGATGAATTAAATGAAAAAAAATATTAAACAACGAAATAATGGTTTTGTCTGCTTAGCAGCATAGTTTTTTTTTTTTTTTGTTTTTTTTAAGTAATTCAATGCAACAAAAATAAAAACGATCATTGTAAGCAATTCATCGAAGACAAATTGTTAGTTTATAGAGTTTAGTGTGTTGGACCCCCCTCCTCCCCATGTTATTAAGTGAATGCAACAAATCCAATACAAGCATCCCTTATGACATTTCGGATACAATGAAAATACAAAATAAATTTTGGATCACTTTAACAATTCTTGTAATAATTCGTCCAATGTAACCTCAGATTTGTCGAACTCTGGTATCAACAAGGAGTTTCGAACCAAATCCTTTAATTTCCAGGGGGCAGATTGTCCCCATTCCATCAATTATGACCGAGTAAAAGCCTTAAGCAGTTTTTAATTTATTACTAGCATTGCCTTTTGTGAGGATAGAAACTTGAACCTGTCACTTAAAACTGATTTAACTTAACACCTTTATCCATTGTGCCATGTGCTGCAACATATAAAGTGTAAAGTAATAATTAGTCCTACGTGACAGTCTGCTAGCATTTGAAGATTCAATCTTCACTAAAGGTAATACTAATTAATAAAATAAAAATTACTTAAAACTTCTATCTGATCAAGGCTGACAGAACAAGAACACTCTACCTCTGTGAATTAAAAGGGTTAAGTTAAAAATTCTGTATAGATTTCAGAATTTGACAAGATGCACCTAAAGGCTTGAGGTTACATTGGCCAAAATTAGAGAATAACATGCAAGATGAGAACAATAGTTTGAATAATTCAAACTAGCAGAACCTGTGGAAATTCCACAGTAGTAGTAAATTAAAATATAAAAAATAAATTAAAAAATAAAACAAATAATGACGAATTTAAAACAATTTTTTAGCAAATTCTTTAACCTTTTAAAGCTAAAAAGAATTGATTAAAAAAAATTGAGATTTTTTTTCCAATGAAAATTTAAGTTTGTTTTTTTTCTGAATAATTTTTTTATATATAAATTATAAACGAACTGATGTCAATTCACTTGCATTTTAAATTTTAAAAAGAAACTATAATAAAAATAAATAAATTAAAAAAAAAACAGTCTCCTCAACATGACTTTTTGATTATAAAATAAAATAGCCAATTTGAAACCGTAAACAGACAGCCATATTTTTATTTTTGGAGAGGAAATAGTTTTAATGATTTTTAACTGATAAAGAGCGACTATAAAGGGAGGTAATTAGTTTCTTATTAATGTTTGTGATGATAGTTTTATAACACTGGACGTACAGACAAGTAAATTAATATTTAGATGATATAATTTACACTGCATCTCAATATATGTAAAGATTCAACTTTACAAAGCAAAAGATAATGTACGTTTTATCTAAGTGGTCAATTATTAGGTCATGGAGTGCATGTATATTATCGAATAAGTATTGGTTGCTTATGGCTAACAAATAGGACAAATGGATTAAAACCACAAGATTATTTTTACACAAGTGCTATTTTTAATTTAATCAAGATAACCTATTTTAAAAATATATCACTTATAAAAAAAAAGATATAATTATATGATGAATTTAGTTTTTGATATCTCCCCCCCACCCAAATAAATTTCCCCATTGAAGTGATATTAAAACAAAAAAACTTTCATATTTATAAATGCTTACATGTGTACGTGTGTGTATGATTGATACTCATATTTGCATAAGTATTACGTTATTTAAAGCATTAAGTATTTGTGTTATTAAATAAAATGGTTAATTATTTTAAGAATAAAGAAAATTCAGAATGGGAAAACCTATACACATACAAAATTTTAAAATGTCTGAAGAGCGACTAACTTAAGCTGACATAGGACAGCGGTGAAACAAAACTTGAACAGAGAATTCAAATCTCTTGTTTGGTTTATTCCTATTATTAAGAAGTTTTTTCGATGTGTAACGTAATCCCCCATTGAGGTGCGTTAGAACTACGCTGAAGTAGCTTTTTATTCCCGGGTGACGCCAGATAACCCAAGGATGTAAGATAGAGAAGATAAATATATATATTTTATTTCATGTAAAATAGATATCATTTGAAAACCAGAGAAATATATTTTTACGGCTAAAAGTTAACAGGAAATTTCACTTAGAACATTGTCTGGCCTTAAATGAACTCAGGGTCGGATGTCAGAATTGACACCTGGCCTTGGAAATCGGGAGAATGAGTAATTTAGATTTCATTATGGGAATTGTACCCACGCAAAACCCTAAAAGCTTTCGATTTCGTGGCGATATCTTATTGGCTGGGAGGATTTCCACCCCATCCACATACCTTACTATATACACGACTGTCATGCGAAAATTAGTCAGAGATAGAGTTGAGTCGCAGAGTAAAGTTGGGAGTTGAAACAGATTGCTTGTTGAATCCGAGAAGAGACGTGACCCCTCCCACCTCATCCATCCATTTGCCGCTGTTTGTGAAGAGATTTGAGACTTTGGAAAAACTTACTACGAATTGAATGAGAATTGTAAAAACATTTTTGTACATAATTTTGTGAAAATTACGCTTCTGTAGATAAGCCTATATGAGTTGTCTTTCTTCCTGCCTGCCGCTTCGGTATTCACTTTCAGCATACCAGATTTCATGTAACAACCTCAGAGAAGTCTATCTAAACGACACGAGCCAAGAATTCAGATAGACAAGAGTCCTTAACCACCTTCTCGAGTGAGGCATTACAGATGTGTGTAAGTGTAATAATATGGTGAACTTATAATTAAATAACCAAGAACATGTTCAGAACATGTTATTTTTGGTTGATAAAATTTCTAAATCAAGTTCTTGTATTTAAAGATGCTGCAAGTGTTTGGGACCCCGAGGTAGGCAACATTGCATGTCTGCTCTCTATACAGTATAACCCAAAGATTTTACAAGGAGGTAGCATGCTGTACATGTCCTAACTATCTGACA
The DNA here is from genome assembly GCF_053919585.1 of Euprymna scolopes. NCBI lineage: Eukaryota > Metazoa > Mollusca > Cephalopoda > Sepiida > Sepiolidae > Euprymna > Euprymna scolopes. Next base: position 99,894,830 of record NC_136491.1, read on the forward strand.
TGTCAAGTGAGTAAGACACCCCCAATACAAAGTTTCAAATGAAGCATAGTTGATAGGATCCTTTCCTCCAGTTTGCATTTGTATGGCCACCTGATTATGGCATGGTCATTACAGCAAAACCATTACAGATCAGAAGTATTTGAAGCCTATGTCAAACTGCCATGCAAGATGTTATCACAGACCACCAGCATTCAACAGGTCACCCAAGTAATAGAACGTAGTTTCAACATCAAGTGAGATGTCATTGTTCAACTATTGATTGGGCAGACAATGCACTATGGTACATGTGGATATAGAATATGAAACCCCTTAATATCTATCCTTGCGCTGAAAATTTATTGGCATTTTAACTTTAAATCCTTTAATTGGTGGGAAGTTTGAAATGCTTTTATTTCCAGGACAAAAATTATCCTTTTGTACACTTGAAATTCAAGTTATGACTATTATATACAAGTTCTTGAATGGATTTCTGAAGAGGTTATTTTGATTCATAAATTGTTTCGATTGTTGTATATATTAGGTTGAGAAAAAATTATGGAATTTTTAATTTTGATTTCAAATACGTTTTCATTATAATACCGCCACTTTATATATCATTTTAAAGAGCGTTTTTTGCTCTATCTAATCATTTAAATTACAATCATTTAAAACAAGTATGCATTCTTTTCAGAATGTTGAATACAAGATGGAAAAAAGCAAATTCACACAATTTTCTCATTTCTATTCAAGCTAGGCCAAAAAGTTACTGAAACAGCTTGAAATATCAACAAAGTGTTTGGTCTACGACTTATCTCATCCATTAGTTTTTTTGAATGCAGACAAAATCATTAAGGCAGTAAAGTACTGTCAACAAATGGATGAAATGCATCAGAAACTTCAACAACATAACAGAACAGAAAAGGCCCTATATATATATATATATATATATATATATATAATCATGTGGGTTTCATTGGATTTATTTCTAGGAAAGCAATCTATACAAATTATATATATACACACACACCCACGTCAACACAAAGTACATTAAAATCAATTTATTAACCAACCTGAGAATATGAACCTTCAGGGATGATCCTTTATAAGCCATTGCTACGGATCCAAATATCATTTCTTCCAAAATATCAACATCACTTCCTGGACGAGGATACTATTGTAAAAAAAAAAAAAAAAAAAAAAAAAAAAAAAAAAATGAAATGATAAATATGTTCAATTATAAATTTATATTAAAAGTCAAGTGATAAGAACTACAGTAATATGAAAAATTTTAAATTGAAATTATTTCATTATCTAAAACATCAATAATGACATTTTGAAAAACATTAATCAAGTGTTGCCACTGGGGAAAATAGATTGAAATACAAAAATGTATTTAATACTTCTGGAATTGTATTTTTGTTTCCTGAATAAATTTAATATTTTTGAAATGTAGACATCAATTGAATTTATTTTGATTGGGCTCTTAGTTTCATTAGTTACTGTTAATATGAATTTTAGTTTTCTTTCTAGAAAAGAAAAAAAAAAAAATACATTGACATGCTTGGAAACATATAGAGACCCTAGTGTACACCTATAAAAAATGCCAGGGATAAATGCTTCAGTGTCTGTACTCGTTATTTATTACTAAATTATTCATATAAAATCATAGAATTATGCCAGTAATTGATTTTTTTCATATATAAGTTAATATTATTTATGACTAAAGAAAAAAAAAATGATTTCAGATTGAAAAATTTCTTTACAAATTCATTTCAAGTAACAAAGTTAGGTCTGATTTGCTATTTGCTTTCTGTCTTCCCCCCACTATTTGAAATAGTTTCATCCAGGGACTAGAAAAGTACACTTTTTACTCACCAAGATTTGTGTGACAGAACATAAGCATATTATTTATATAAAAATAAATGTTTGTGCATTTTATAACAATTCAGAAATCAAGCCATTTTCTCATTTCTTGAACCAAATAAATGGAACCATCCAAAACGTGTTGCCTAACCCAAACGTTCAACTTATGAGAGCATGTGGGTCGAGAATATGTCTCGATACATGTACAATTTGAAAATCTAAACTCGTTTATTTTTCTCAAATATGGATATCCTCTATGCCCTGATTATTTATGCAAGACATTTTAGATAAATTAAACACCTGATTAGTTTTAGTTTTTCATTTATTCTTTACCTCTAGTAAAAAAAAAAAAATTTTTAATAAAAAAAATGCCCTTCAACATCTGTTCAAATGAATATCTGCTGGCAACACACACAAGCATAAAAAAAACGTTTTGAAATTGAATGCCTTGAGAAGTACATACATTAAAATAGTTTTAAGTGGATTCAGAGTAATTCAATTTATTATATTTTTATTTATTACATTTTCACCCCAAACAAAGCACAGTGCCACTTTGATGTAGGAGGTTACTATCAGGGATTTAAGTTGCAGGAATACTATGTAGTAGAGAGTTAAGCAGCACAAGGTCTGTTCACATTACACTTGAACTTCTGCATGTCAGTAGTTTCAGAAACAGGAACCCGGAGAGGAATTCTAAAGTCTAGCAGTTCTAGGAAAGAAACTATTAGAGTAGAAGGCTGTCTTACATCTAGGGATCTCTACTGTGTATGGGTGGGACCCTGCTACTTGTTGGGTTTGTCAGGGATATTTACATAGAGGGATTATAGAGCTTGTAGTTCATTGGAGCATCCACCATTAAAATACTTGTAAAACAGGCAGAGGAAGCTCACATTATACATATAAATTTTAATTAAAGGAGGAAGTTGCAATTAAAAATTGTACAACTCTTCAGCATGAACACCAAAAATCTACAATATATACCATCGTTAACAAATAATACTCCCATAGTATAGCAACTAGAAATAAGGCAATGAAAAATAAAGATTTTTAGCTTGTTCATTAAATGTTTCAGCCAAATGTTTTCTTTGCTATAACTAAAATTATTTGTTACTTAACCCCCTCCATAAATACTAACAATTTGTTCTAGATATCTTTCACAACATCATTTCTTCTACATAGTTAGGTTGATAAAGAATGGTACACCCTAGCATACCTTCATATTCATTCTTACAACCCACATTTTTCCTAAAACAGAAGACTTTAAATATGTATCAATATTAAAACTCAATTGGAGTTAAGAATTATTCCATTTACTAAAACACCTGTCCCAACATGAGTTAAATTAATTTCCACAAACAAAAACATTTGTTCTACTTTCATGCCCTCTTACAATCATGTTTAGTATCGATGTTCAAATTTTTATCAAAATCTATTACATGTTATAATTCTTTAAAAGTTTCAAATTTAAGAGGTAATTTTGCTTCATTGATATCTAATAACTATGGATCAATTTCACTGGATTTTTTTTTTTAATTTTTAAATGGGAGGTTGTACCTATATTATGCCCCTAAAACCTTTTAAAATATCCAAAGAAATTAAAATTTTGGCAATATTTATGTGATGTATAACATCTATTGCCAAAATTTAACAAGTCAGATGTGAATCCCCCCCACACACACACACTTTGTTCCCTTTAAATAAAATAAAATTAAATATCGATCACATTTGGAACCCTTACACCTAGGTCTCCAAAATTCACAATTATCAGTTAATTCATTTAGAAATAAATAGTGTATGAACAAGTGTACAAACATTTGTAACTTTATGACAGATTTCCCAAAAGGTCTGTCAAGGAGTTAAACCACAAGAAACTTTTTTGAAATCTAATTCGCAACTAGTACAATATGTTGTAAAAAAAAAAAAAAAAAAAAAAAAATTTCTCTTTCTATAAATAATCTGTGACATGTGTTCGCTATGCAGGCAAATATTTCCAACAACAATGTCGGACACTTAAGAGTATGCTTATCATGTTTAGGTTTCTCAAGTAGACACAAAAGAAATCGTAAGTCACATGCTTGTTACTTATCACGAGAACATTCTACAAATTTTATGTGGGGGGACACACACACACACACACACACACACACACACACACTAGAGATTCTTTTTAGAGTAACCTATTTATCAATGAACTCTGAAATAAAAACATATCTATGCTGATACAATCAAAGTTTTAATGTAATTCCAGAATTTTCAAGATTTATGACAAATAAAAAATGACATTAACAAGACAAACAATGACAAAGGATCTAATTTTAGTTCTTTACTAAAAATGGAAAATGGAGAAAAGGAGAGTGATAAATGATTAAAGGAAATGACTCCCTAATGCAAATAAAAGTAGCAAGCTAGTGAAGGATTGGATTGGGAGGGGGGGGGTACAAAGAATCAAAATGCATATATATGGTGTGGGGCGGGAAGTGTGACACCCCCCCCTCTCCCCAGAAGCATTATTTTTTCCTGGTCAAATAATTTAATTATACTAAAGGTTTACCCTTCCTTGATCAAACTGGAAATACACAACAGACCATGAATAAGTTCTGTCAAGTAGTAATGGCATATTTACATACACGACAAACATTTTTAGCATTAAACAGAGAAACAGCTTCAATGGCAGACAGCCTGATGAGGTTTCCCTTTTCAAATAGAAAGTTGCTAATATGGGATGCAACTTGGGTCAACATCAATAACAAAATTGGTGCCAAACCTTGAACATATAGCATCAGCAGAAAACTGAAAACAATCAAAATATGCTGCTCTTCAGATTTGTTTATTTTGATCATTTTGTTTTAAAGTATATCAACTCTCTTCAAATTATTTAATGTCGAATCCAGTAATAAATATTTGAAGGTACAAAGAACTTGAATCATAAAACTTTCTAAAGAAAAAGTTTTATGATTCAAGTTCTTTGTATCTTCAAATATTTATTCATGGTATTTGGTTTGATTGTTTTGTTAAAAAAAAATTGTTTCTGACTTTGCAGAACATGGTTAAGTTTGACAAAAAGGGAAAGTTAAAAACAACATCATCAATGTTTGGTGCATTCTTTGGTCACAAAGCCAGTATCTTCAGACAACCTAAACTGGTAACAATGGTAACTAAGGGGCAACTCGATATATGGCCTCACCACAACACCTTAAGACAGGGAAAACATTTGTATTCCAACCAATCTCCATGGAGACAACTGGTAAATGTGGAATTTTTTCAATCACCTGGATTTATTAATGATGTGTCTCTCCATCATTCGAGGTAATGCTTTCGGGCCTATTCTCAGCCTGTCAAGCCAGCATGACATTCGATGAAAGTTAGATATTTCAGATCTAACTTTAAATTTGTCAGTTAAAAAGATTCTTTAAATAGTATGGCAGCAAAATAAATGTTTACATAAACTTTTAAATATAAATCTAATAATCATATTGTGCCAAATATTGTACTATGTATTCATTAAATTTGTATCTTATTTTCTTGTGTATAAGATACAATACTAATGTGCAAATTAAAAAGTAAAAACAAAATAGGTGAGGGGGCGGTCGGTTGTATTATACGCATACATTTTCAGAATGGTTTTTCTGGGCTTTAAAAAACTTATTTGTTTTTTTAATTGTTTATATTTTAATACAGATTTAAAAAAAACTAATTATACTTATATTAAAATATGAAAAAAAGAAAAATTTCATATTTTTTTTATGAATATAATAACATCAGACAAAATAAAAGTGTGGTTAATTAACTAACATCTTCAAATATCTAGTTTATACCTTTCAACAAAAAGTGGAGAATCAACTTTAAAACAGAAATAGTTAAATATCAGATTTATTTTTAATAGGGGAAATAAAATATTTTAATGAAATCTGACATTGGAATTTGTTGCATAACATAGTACACCTTTGCATAAAATGTTTTTTTCTTAAATGTACCATGGGTACTATTATACATAATAGTAATTTATTTCAGTTATTTTTATTTTAAATTTAATAAAAAAAAAAATTTAGTCACATATACAAGATATGGTACACTTTAAAAATAGAATTTTAAAGTGTATCATATCTTGACCAATTTTAGAAAATTGAGTTGCTGATTTCAGATCTCCTTTTAAAATACTATCTCAATTTGAAGGTTTATTAAAACCTTCAAATTTTTATTATATTTTGAAAGGGGATATGAAATCAGCACTTTAATTTTCTAAAATTGGTCTTATTTCATAAATTCTTGGACTATCATAGAAATATAATTATAATTTTAAGAATTTGTTTAAAATCTATCTATATGATCTTGTATCATAAGAATATATTTAAAATTCCATTCAAATTTTGAGTGGAAAATTTAGGTGTCCTTAGATTCATTTATTTGGTATAAATATTCACATTTTTTTTGCCACACACACACACCATACAAACTAACAGGTCGCCCAGTATTGCCTGATCATAAAATGCGCTTAAATCTGACATTTTAATGTATGCTAATTTTGTATTTATTATTAGAGACAATTCGCTATTGATTACTATATTGTACTCAATATAAAGTAGAAATTTCAAAAGTTTAAATAAATAAAAAAAATGACTTGGGTGCCATCAGCTACAATCAAATCCAAAACATTTCGCACTCCATGCTTAGTTATTACTGTTTGAGCTATTGGCAGATGAATAAGAAAACGTTAAAATTTAACGAATTTTAACAGAAATGTATATATTTATGCATGCCTGCAAGAGTACTGCCAAGCTTCAATTTCACCCCTTAGCAGCAATTTTTATCAGCTAAAGACTAAACCAGATTTGTTCCACAGATCCAAATCCCCTATATATAAGGTTTCAAGTTTTTAGACTAAAAATTGAGGAGTTTGATAGAAATCGTACCTCAGATAGAAAGACAATGTCATTATATATATATATATATATATATATATAATTTTGCTACAGTAGCTGCATCAGTATAATAATTTTTTTTCTATTTTTTTTTTTTTTTTTTTAAATGCAAATTTTTGGTTCCATGAGCCTTCTTAAGGATAATGGGGGGGGAATCAAGGCTGTACACTTAACTTCTGACTTAATAGCTTTTTAAATTTCTCATATACAGGCATTACAGCACATTTTATGACTATTGGACATTAAAAAACAGTTGTACATTTCTATAAAATGTAGCCATACATTTTTCTTGTTTAAATTTGAAATGGCATATTCAGTGCTAAGCACACAGATCGAATGGATGCATTCTATAAAAAAAAAAAAAAAAAAAAAAAAAAATTTCTTTAATTAACCAAAAAAGATTAGAGCATGGGACTGCAATAAAAAATTCTAATGGTTGTTTTTTTAGATATTTTTTTTTAAATACAGGTTTTTGCTCAGACAGACTAAACAGGTGTTATTGAGTCCTCTGGTCGATATAGGGTTAAACTATACAAAAGTATTCAAACATAAAATTTATTAAAATGTTCAAATTTGGAATTGTAAAGATTTTCCATAAATCTCAGTATTTCTTTGCATGCACTATGCTACAAGATTGAACTAAAAATAAACATTTTTTTAATTAAGCAAATTCCCTGCCAAAAAATGCCTTTACAAGATTGTCAGGATACACTGATCACATAATTACAAAAACTGAAAAGCAAAAATATTCAAACCAAACACAACCAGAATATATGTTCTGGCATATATATATATAAGAACTACTGTAGATATAAAATTACATATCAACCGTAAACATAGCATTACATTTTTTTGTATTTTACTTATTACACAAGTCTAAACACAAATGAAAATGTATCTTTGGTAAGCAAATTATCCAATTAAATAATTTGTATGCACGCATGTGAATATGATTTGAAAAATTAAAATCGATCAAATCATTAATAATGAGCAAAACAAACATGAAAATAAGATACCCGGGCAATACCAGACAAGTCTAACTAGTATGCAACAAGATATCTCCAACTACTAGTGGTGCTACTACAATTATTGATACACTGTGACTCTAAAAGTTGTCTGTCTGGCGTCTGTGGGTCATGCTGACATTTCTAAAATAAACTGACCAATTTTGAAAAGGCAAACCAAATTGCAGATTCATTTATTCAATTTTTTTTTTTCATTATTCATGACAAAAGTAACAACCTTTATTTAACCATTTTTCAAACAAAAATTATCTATATTATGAAGTTACTATAATAGATAAATATATACTTAGAGAATATCTTGTAATTCATCACAGACAATAATAATATAACATTTTACTAATATTATTTCAAGTACTATTTAGTAATACTTTTGGAAAGATATATTAAAAGTTATTTATTGATTTAATTATCACCACTATTTTTTTTCGTAGTCACATTTATAAAATGTGTCCTAGCTAGACAACCATATATACAAACACAACATGCAAACAAATATTGATACTGCTATAACTACAGATTTGTAACGGCAACATTATCGGAGGAAGCAGGTCACCATATATGTACACATGGATTATGCACTAAGCCACTCTGGAGGAAAAGTGCAGACACTTGTGATAATATAAACATACACAAAACTTTAAATAAAAACGTTCAGCAGTTGTGTGTGTGTATATATATATATATATATATATATATATATATATACACACACACATATGTGTTATATCACGCAACATTCTAGGTGTGCTACTATAAAAATATACACACAACAAACTACTTGCAGGTTTTTGTATCTACTTAGTTCATTTATACTAACAAAACATTGCTCTTTCTAATGGTGCAAGTTTTTTGTATTTGTTTTAAATGTTGTATGTAGTAAGCCAGCAACAATTTGAATACAGATACTTGAAGTAGGCAGAATGTATCAGACAGCATTATACAACATTTATATTTCTCATGTTGTAGAATTATTTTTCTTTTGCAATACAATAAGCAAACATTTGTGCATGTGTACACACACAAATGTGAGTTACATAAACACTTTACTAGTTTGATAGTGTATTCAATATTCAAAAATATTTTACTAAATAAACTGGGCGTTTATATATATTGTTTTGATACAAATTCAGAAACATTTGTCAAAGCTCAATCTTAATTTATTTAGCCGTTTATATGTACAAATGTTTGCTCGTAACTTGGTTCTGATTTTGAAGTTGATTTGCACACACACACACACACACACACACACACACACACACACACACACACACATTAATGTGTGTGTGTGTTTAGAATCAGGTTATTATTCGGGCAAATGTTATTTAACTGTTTTGAGGCTTTTTTCTTTTCAATTTTCAAAAAATTGAATAAGTTTCATACCCCCCCCCCCAAAAAAAAAGAACTTATAACATTCGCCTGAAATAAATATCAGAATAAAAATAGAGAACTTTGGAGAACTTCAGTCACAAAACAGATATGTTAAAAATCACAACTGCTACTATCAAATACCTACATGGGTGCCTTAAATTTTATACAAATATTCTTATATATATTATTACTTGTCAGATTTTCAGGATCTTTAGCTTAGATATGAATGGAAATTTATTTTCCTAATTGAACACATGCTCTGGCGATGAAAATTATGTTTATTTTGTTTTATTTTTTTTTTTTTTTTATTCCTGGTGTTTTGAATATTTTTTTTACTTTCCTTCTAAGGAGTTTGACTAATGAAAAAAAAAATTCGATTTTGCCCAAGTATTAACAATGGTCCATTAAAAAATCTTTCTAGAAATACATAAACAAATGATTCTTGGTTGGTTGGTTGTTTTACGGCATATCAACCCTTTTCAGGTTATTTAATGCCGAATCCAAAGATTCGGAAGAAAAATTTTTTTAATAGAATATATTTGTTTTCACATCGGTTTCTATTCAACCCATAGTTGGGACCCTAACGGGTACTACCACTCCGGGTCAGAGTGGACCTGGGAGCAATGGTAATTAAAGAGTGGCTCCACACTCCCCAAAGCCCACAAGCTGGGGCCTCACCACTGGATATAGTTTAAGGTCATATTCAGGACCCATAAACAAATGATTATTGGAATTTAACACACACACACACACACACTGGAGAAATTATTTATGATTAAAATATATTAGTGATAACACCATATTATAAGAACAAGTTAAAGTTAGGTTAAATTAAAATCAATTTACAAATGAGCATGCAGGAGTGGGGGGGGGTCAAATATTTCAAGCCTATGCTCCTGTTAAGGAACATCAGCAAGAAAAAAAGTGGGAGGAAGGAGTTGATTTTCACTGGAAAACAATTTTCAAAATTAATTTGTTTATATTAGGTGGTATAAAAAAAAAAGTTAATCCTTGGATACTAAAATGTATCCATCTTAAAGTCCTCCATAAATGTTTTATACTTTTAAAATATTTGGATCTTATTTCCATTAAATAAATGAACACAATTAATCATTATGGCCATCATCAGTAGCAATTACCAGCATGCACTTAAAATAACTAGTGTGCAGCCAACTGCATGGCACAAACACTTAATGTTATCAGCACTTCTTTCATCACAATTATAGACATAGGTAAATTTGAACAAGTTAACCTGAATGAATCATCGACCAGCATTTGTGGCACTATAACACTGAAGATGCTAGCTACAGGGCAGGTAGTGAGATTATGTCATTAAGGTATTTCTTATCAAAGTATACATGCTGCAAGAGAGAGACTTACAATTAGGGACTACAAACACTTGAACAGAGTTTGGGGGGGGGGTCATTGAATCAGAGATTAACTTTGAGGATTGAACCAAACAGAAGCAACACATGAGAAATAGGTCATAAAGTCCTTTTGTGATAAAACACCTCATAATTGAAATTAGATAACATGAACTTAGGTAGACAGTTATCTTGATATAAAAGGAATGAGACTCATTCAATGATAGACGTTGCTTTTAACTTTGTTGCTTTACTAGTTTCATGCATGGTGATTTTCAAAGACAAACAATAGACCCTGTGTCCATACAAAGAAAGAGGGGGGGGGGGAATAAATGAATTTAAAAGAAAGAGGAAATCGCCCAAATCAGATATTGATAAAGTGTTAATATTTATTTAGCACATGATTTTAATACTCACAACACACGATATATCAAATTTTAGTATTTTTTTAAATAAATATCCAAGAAAATTTCAGTAATTATATCATCAATTCTGGAGACTTCAGAGATTAGCAAATTTCGCTAAAAAAAACTATTATCAACCCTTTTTTTGCAAAGTTATTTAACGAAAGAAACTTAATTTTTCTTGCATTAAAGTGTATTCTATAATGTTTCAGTACTTATACACAATGCAAACCATTTTTTTTTAAACCTAATCCTTTCAGTAAAATTTCCAAATGAAGAGTTGCAAAAATAAGTACATCCAAAATGTTACGTAAATGTCAGTAATTCTAAGTGATTGAAAAATAGTCATCTGGCAAGTAACGCCTTTTTTTATTTATATATTTTGGTAAAAAGTCAGAACATGAACCGACTTTCTGTTTGGAGTCATAACTTTATCTCATGACTGTTAATGTATGGATACCTATTCCTAAAAAGGGATCCAATTTTCATAAATATTTCAGATAGACCCAAGTTTATCAAAGTTATTTTCCAATTTGATGGAATATGCAAAAAAAAAAAAAAAAAAAAAAACCTTCAAATATTCTATGTATTTACCAACAAATGGATGAATGTGATTTTTGTTTTTTCAAGATTCAGCTCCACAAAACAAAGTTCTCCCCTAGTATACCCAACTATTGCTCAGACGCTATATTACTTGTCTCATCTCCAGCAACTATTTGTCAGACAAGACGATTTTCCTGGAGTCGATTCTTCTATAGTCCATGCTTATTGTCCGAAGCAACATGCGTTATATTCTTGTGCTCCCATGTCAATTAAATTGTTTAAAGTCAATATAAATTCTAGAAGATGCTTGTGTTTTTCATTGAAACCTGGAGACCTTTTTCTTTAAACTTCATCTAAAACAAGCAAAATCAGATGAATACATAAACAGCAACACTGCTATAGAATACTCATCTTCATCTAATCAATCCTAACACTAGTTCTGCGCAAAGTATACAGGAACTACACTTTAATTCTAGAAGAGATTAGAGCAAAGCTGTAAAGATGATAGCTTAAACACAAGATAGACTCATGAAATCAACTACTGAGACTACTTCCAACTCATTCACTTGAGGGTTATCTAATAACTGGAAGACTTTCATAACCTGCTTATAAAGTTCTGGAAAATTTTAGAAGCCCAGCACACACAGGTACTGCAACTAGTGCTATATAATTTATGATGACTAAACTGATTAGTGATATCTACTGTTAAATTGTATGTATGTATGTATGTATCTACGTATGTATCTATCTGTACGTTCGTACGTTTGTATGTATGCTTGCTTGTCTTGCTAAAACTTTCAACACACATGGCAAACACTGACAAAATTGGTATAGTTTAAAAGCTCAGTCTCTTAGCCAACAAATATCCAAAAACTGGCCAAAAACATTCTTTCACCATCAACTGGGCCATTTTCTAGGAGGGGGTCACTTTTTTCGTTGACATTTTTACAAAGTCACTTATGCCTCGCAAAACTGACATATGCATAAAAAATGTTTCAAACGCCCGTGATTTCACAAGTCTCGTGGGTGAGATGACTAAACGGTTCCTTTTTTTTTTTTTCTTCGCCTCCTTTTTCTCTTAGCGTTACAGGTTCGAGCCTACCTGCTCCCTACTTTTTTTTTTTTTTTTGCACTCACACGGATATTCGCTATTTTCATTTTTTTTTTTGGGGGGGGGAATATTTTTTGGGGGCTCCTTGATCAATACCCCTACCATAAAACCTCTCCACACCTGGGCAACACCGGGTACCCTGCTCGTCTAGAATAAAAGACGAAACACCTGGTGATGTAATAGTCTTAGTTTCTGAAAGTTTTTGTCTTAACTTCAAATTCAAGTTTAAGCAAGGATTTGATTATTGTGGCTAAGATTGCAAAGTCTGAATATTGAAACGCTTTGAAATAAGGAGTAAGAGTCCAGAATTTTTGGAATTCTCAGAGACAGAATCTTGGAACTCAAGAAGTTGAACCTTAGACCTTCCGACTCTGCAACCCTAATTGTAGAATAATCGACCTATAATTACAAAAAATATGATCCTGGTAAAATTTAGTTGTAAGTGACACTCTTTTGGAGGTTGAAGGTTCAATCTTTAGTGCAGACAATAATTTGAATGCAATTGTAAATTACTTAGGACTTCTACCCGGTCATGGCTGATGAAACTAATATGCTATTCCTTTGGATTACATAAAGTGTTCTGTTTGAAATCTTCCTCTCCAATTCTGAATTTGCACAGAATTTCGGAGTCTAACAAGATACACCTGGAGAAGGTCAGAGGTTACATCAGCCGAAACATTGTGAACAATAATTCTTGAAAAATAGTTTGAATAATCCAAACAATATAAAGTTTCTTTCCAGTTTTGATATACTTATTTTGATATTCAATTAAAATGAAAACACACTATTGCTATATGTCACGTCCATTCATGTAAGTTTGTTGGCAATCAAATTATATATGTAATATGAAGTATACAAATCAAATATACAAATAAATGACAACGGGGGTGGGGGGTCTAAAACTTAAATTACATTTAAACATGGTAAATGTTTATAGAAAAAATGAAAAGGAAATGGTTGGATAGACACCAAGTTAATGACTCGGTTGTGAATAAAATGGAATTGTGTAATTACTGTGTATGTGTTGGGTGGTGGAGGGAGACAAAACTGATGAGAATTAGTCATTTCATTAGGAATTAAAAAAAAACAAAAAACAAAAAAAAACAAGTGGCATATTGATCTCATTTGTTTGCTGCAATTTCTACACAAATTAGGTGACACGATTACAATTATTTGTGTTTATTATATCTTTAATTACAACAGTTTATACTTTTTAATACTGTTGCAATTCAACTGTTTTTCTAACATTTGCAAGTCAATCACGTTTACAATACTTACACTACATACAGAGCATGTAAAATATGAGGAGATACATTTATTTTTACTAAATAGAATTAATGACTTTATATTTTATGTATTTCAGAATTATCAATGGCAACCTTCATAGTTACACAACATATAAAGACACACACTTGTAATGACTATACATGCTGAATATATCAATTTATAAATAGAATTGCTAGTTTTACCTCATTCTTAAATTTTCCAGATAAAGTATCCCTGCAAGCTATGCCAGTCGTTCCATATTAGTAAAAGTATTACTAATTTTTATAATTAGTAAAGTCCTTATTATCGATGTAATATCCACTTAATGTCATGTAGGGAAGCAGCTATTTTTTTTTTTCTTTTTTTTTTTTTTTTTTAATTATACAGAACTTTGCAACCAAGGTGCTTCAAAAGAACCTTACTCCATTCTTATATATACTAATATGCTAGCAGGCAGCCCAGCATTACCCAAATAAATACATTTAAATATATTTTAATTTATGCAGATTTCTTATTATAGAGCAAATTCTTTATATTGTACCCAATAAATATCGTAATGATTAAAAAAAAAAAAAAAAAAAATTGGTACCATCAGCTGGAATCGAAACCAAAACATTCATGCCAGCCATAGTCATTATTTAGTGCTTCAGCCATAATCGTCAGACGGATTAGAAAAAAAAAAAATAAATAAATAAAAAGGCTAAAAATTAAACAATTTCAAGATAATGTATATGTATGTTAATCAATTTAACAAGGTTAACGTTTTTTTTTTTTTTTTAAATTGTGACCCCTTAGCAACTTTTTTCTTTTCTTTAGCCTGTAAAAAAAGTGTTCCCAAGGTCCAAATACTATATGTACCAAATATTCAAAGAATAGTTTGATGTAGGCGTTTTGTACACACAAAGACCAGGTCACATGTCTGTGTGCTAGAACATTTTCATCCTAAATTCTATGCAATTATACATGTAGAAACTAAGCATAAAAAATTAAGCATAAGAGTTAAATGAAACCAATCATCTAATAAAACAAAAGTGAATAATTAATGAATACATATTTCTGGATCAAATTATGCATCCTGTTAGACAATGGTGGAAAATCCCGCATCCTTCAAACCGAATCCATTTGCGTATGTGCAACCCATCGAATGTTGCTTCTTCCTGCCAACATTTAACAAGCCTTCATGAAGTCGCTTGCATATCCATGACCGAGTATAGTAATTTTGTTTTAATTTTTAAATAGAAAAAGTAGGCTCTTAAATATAAATGTCAGAGCAAGAAAAACTCACAAGGGTATACATTATTTTTACTTTAGCAAGAATATTATTTGACTTTATATTTCAGAACATTCAATGGCAGCCTCTATGATACAACTATGGAAGAGTTGCCGAGTTCTGATTCTAAATGTTGACTATATCAGTTTAAAAATAGAACTATTAAATTTGCTTGATCTTTCGTTTACAAAGAGTTAAAGGCTTAAAATGGAAAGGTAACACCATTATCAAAATGCAAAAGACATTCTCGACTAGCATTTTATTTTCATTATATCTAAAATACTCGATGTGGCCACAGAGTTTCATAAAATATCAAATTTATCCTGATATTCAAAATAATGACTATTCAAAATCCAATAGACATTTTATATCCATAAAAGTAAAAGTTGCTTAATGAGACAAAAAAATTTAAACAATCAGCATTATTTTCATGATCACATAAATAACATCTCTTGGACTACTATGTATGAAGTGTAGTTGAGAAAAAGATTAATGGGCACCCCTTATAACACTAAATAATCCCCAAAATTCTTCATAGTTTAAGCAATGTCCAATATGAAGAAGGACCACCTGATTCTTGTATGTGGGTGACATACTTCACATAAAAGCTGTTATTGAAGCTAAAGGAGACTAATGAATAAAATTACAAAATGTACTTTTTAATCTTCAAAACGTTTTTCACTAGGAAAATGAACATTATCTGTTTCTAAGTAAATTTTGTACATAAATCCATTCTCAAATACATTACCACTATTGTGATACAATGAGCAAAGTTAAATTTGTAGAACAATTAATTAAATTACTCCTCTCCATTTTTAATTAGTGATGTTGAAATCTCGTCCAAATGTTCACAGAACAACTTGATTTGGAGATTCTTTTTTTCATATTGTGTGTTAAAGAGAAACACCGTTTTGAAATAACCTTGGGTTTGTGAATGCTGGAGGTTAATAGTTGTGAACACCTAATATTCACAGATTCCCCAATGAACAGCTTACTGTACAAATTTTTGAAAGGTTAAAACCTGGCACATGTAAGTTGGCGAATGTTTATGGTGAATGGAGCAACAGAGTTTCTGATTGACAGTTTTCGCTCTGCATAGAGAAATTAATTTTTGCAGCCAACGGCATGTGGGAAGGTTTGTTTGTAAACAGACTACAAAGTATCTATTTTTAAGACAAAAAACATCTTGCCCATTCTATATCCAATGTTTTTTGTTTTTTTTTATGGTCAGTGTTTGCTTATCCCTTTTGTTAGACGCAAAACAATTAAGACAACACTTTCTGACGAAAGCAGAAAAGAAATGCTGATTGAATGCTTACCCCTGGTTTGGTTAAGTGGCATCAATTTTATGGTTCTAAATTCAGACTTTTTGACAAAGCAACTGGTAAGAATTCATGGGACTTTCTGAGCCCTCAAGATTTGGCCCTGCACAATGATACATTTAATGTCTCAAACTTGAATAAGACCTCGAACAATCACAGTGCAGCACAACTTGTTCACGATGCTAGGATTTGAAACCCGACTGTTTAGTGCAGACTTGCTCAAAATACAACATTGGGCGATTCCCTAGGCAACTATTGTATCACAATGGCTCCAGGACAAAATTTATGTCACAATATACCACATTATTTATTACAAATGCAACTTAAAAAAAAAAAACTTTAAAAATAAGTCAAATCTAAATACGAAGATGCATGTAAATTGTTTAATTCAAGCGTCTAAAAAAAAATTTAATCATATCTAATCATTCACTACTGTAGTATATAAAAAAATTTTAATAATCCCTTCAGATTATAAAAACGAGGTTATTTAACAAAAGTGAAAATGTATATCAAGTTAAGAAAGTAAAGAAAATTTATGTCTGCAATGCAACGTAAAGTCAGACCAGAAGCAGAACATTAAATTGGACACTATTTGAGAAATCATTGATTTCAAAACTTAATGCTCTAATAAGAACAAACCATTTTCGCTGGTTTGAGCATGTTGAAAGAAGCAAGAGGTATTTCAGCACTATAAGAAAAAAAAAAAAACTTCAGGCAAGACTAACAGTGAAAAATGGACATAATCTCCACAATTGTGATCACTAGAGAGACAGGACATAAGGACAGCCAGACAGCGTTGAACAGTCTGTCGAAGGGAACATGGCCGTTAAGCCCAGATAATGAGTGAATTAATGCAAATATAGGAAAATTTTAGAGAAGATGCAATCACTACAATTAGAAGAAAAAAAAATTGTTCCTGGAAAGAGAATGTAGGATAGGAGAGAGCAAAAAGAAAATGAATGACAATGGTTAATTGTACAACCCTGGCAATAAAGAGACAAACAAGAACCTCCAAAAGACTAATTGATAAAAGCAAATTACTTTGCTCAATTACACTTGGATTTCTCAGTCCGACATCAACTAATTGTTACTTATTCACCAGTTCTTGCAAAGTAATGTAACATGCATAAATTACAAAGAACTAATTCATTAAATAGATTTAATGAGTTACACAATATCTTCCACTCTACAGTAAAGATCAACATGCATTTATATTTGTATAAATAAATAAAAATAAATAAATAAATAAATATGTGTGTGTGTGTCTCACAACACAAAAGTTATTAAGTAAATTAAAAAACTGTCAGACAAAATCATTTTAAGTGTTCAGGTAAAAGCAAATTGGCTCCAGCCCATTTTAGATGAATTTGGAAATAAATCCTTCACTATTTTCACGAGACATTTTCTTATTCACTTTCCATACAGATCGATTAGTTTTTGTTGTTTTTTTTTTTTGTTTTTTTTAAACTTTTTAGTTTAAAAACGTCCCCCTCCCCTTTTTTTTTGTTAAACTTCAGATTTAAGCGTTATTTTAAATAAATAGGAATACAAGTGAAGACCCCCACCTTTTTTTTTTTTGTATTTTTTAACAGTGTGTACACTCGTGTTTATAAAAAGACAGCTAAATTATAGTTACTGACATTTCAACTTAAACTGCACCTCCAATATATATGTGTATGTTGTGTGTTTGTTAAACACTAAGCAGCAAAGTCTCAAGATCTTGCCTGACAATTCAACATACAAGACTACACATTTTTCAAAAAAGAGATGCATGAACATATTTGAAAAATAGATTAAAAGAATAAAAACTGAATTTCTTGACTTTAGCAGAGTAACATTTTAACATTTACAAAATACATCTAAAATATTTCTTTAATATTTAAATATACCATCGTAATTTTACGTAATTATTGGATAAATATGCAACTTATTTATCAGTCAACAAGTTTAATTGGTTAATATAACAGGTGAACTACCCAATAAAATAAGTAGGACGAAGAACTGAACGATATAAATAACCTGAAATAGGCATTTTAATAGCATAATTTTATTTGATAAGCACATACTAAAAACAGATAAACACTTTATAAATAGACATGAACTAATATCTGCTTTCATTTTGGTGCAATCTATTAAAAAAAAAAAAAAAGTGATCATAGACAGTAGGCTTCTTATAAAATCTATAAAATCTATTTTTATCTTAATTCAGAAAATCAAATTAGTGTCAATTTATCAAATTCCGTCAAACATTAGTTTTAGATACTGGCATATGTTGGACAACTTATATAAAAAAAAAAAAAAAAACCTGTCTAGAAATAGGTTAGTTTATGATTTTTTTTCTTCTCTCTTCCTCTTAATTCTTATTAAATCCTCCCATTTTTCTCTTCATCTTCCTCTGCTACCCCAATTATTGTATATCAACTAAACCAATCACTTCTCATCCATTCTTTCAATGTGACCAAACCAACAAAGTCTGTTTTATACATATCTCCCTATATTGTTCAGATTTAATCTTCCTCCGAGGTTATCAAATCCAAGCTTGTATTTAAGACTTATTACAAGACATCATTATTATCATAGCATTTCTCACGACACATAAAATTTTTAACCTCCACTTGCCAGGTTTTACTTCCATACATGACACTGCACACACACGCCAGATAAATTCTTCTCTTGCTCAGCAATGGTAATACTCTGCTGGTTAGTAATGACAAACTCCCTGAACTTACTCCATCCATTCCTTGATGTACATTATGCCCAACAAACCCGTTTATCAGTGGAATCATACTCCTTCACTGTTGAGGTCCCTAGGTGCCAGAGGAATTTCTGCTCTAATAGTTCCTACCCTCAAACAGCTAAACTTTGGAATTCCCTTCCTGTTTCTGACTGTACTGATATGCAGAAGTACAGATGTAACATAAACTAACATCTTGTTAGTCTTTCCTAGGCATGGTCCCAAATAGCCTCTTATGTCCAAGTGGCGATATATCTTGTTAGGGGTGAACATGAGTAAAACTCTTGCTGTCACACTAGCACCTTTGTGCATTCTAATGATATCACCATGGTGACAACCTTAATAGTCTCACCATCCAAATATACTTTATTAAATCAAAGTTCTCATCAGTCTTCATTGTCTTACACTTCTTGCACAAACTGATCATCTCTGGTTATCATCTATTGAGATGATGACCAGTTTAGGAATGAAAAATAAAAAAAAATGCAAGACATTTGAATACATTTTCTTTAGAAATTTGTTCAAGTTATCAAGTATCTTAAGTTTATTGTTTAAATAATTTTAAAATAAATTCACTTTTTGGTCATTAAGTTAATTGGAATTATTCATAAATTGAGGGTTTGTAAATTGCATGCTTTTTTTCTGCATTTTATTCAAAGCATTATTTACTCGGGGAAGGGGGGGGGGCTTTGCACCTAAGCCAACGGAGTCTAGGCCAGTGTTGAGATGGTGATTTCTTTGTTGACTAAATTATATATTTTTTTTTTTTTTTTTTTTTTTTTTTAACAAAGGAGTCACTACTTATAAAGGCCCGGAGGTCATTCGAGGATAAGGATTAATGAGTGTATGGTAGTCAATGGGACAATATCGTAATCGTTAGTAGAAATTTGGTAAATTGGATTACTAAAAGGATGGCTTATCAAAAACTTGTTCACGTTGGACTTAAAGATCATATTGTAGTCAGCTGAAAAGCAGGGAAACGGAATTCTACAGGCATGCAGTTCTAAAAGAAGCTTTATTCATGGAATCTACGTTTAAGTTTAGGTACAGATAAAGAGTGCTGTAAATTATTGATAGTGGTTTTAGCTAGACGAGTGTATTTTTGTGAAAATTTGGCAGGGGGTGATACATAGATTGGAGCTCAGACAAGTAACTGAAAATAATAAGACAGGTTCACAAAATCTCTTCTGTGGGAAAGAGGTTGCAGGGAAGAGAAAAAGGCATCCCCCCCCCACTAGGCTACAAAGTCTATTTTGAGCTGTCAAGGCAAGATAAGGTGCCTCTAGCAGATCCTGCCCAGATGTAGCAACAGTACTCCATCCTAGGATGTACTTGGCTCTTATACAGGTAGAGAACTTCATTAGTAGTGGGATATCTAATGGAGTGGTAGAATGACGTAAAGATAGAAGGTTGGTTTTAGATGCATTAAAATTAACCAACCACTGTTTTCCCCATCTCACCACATGCTGAGAATTAGAGAACTTGGTCATTTATGGCCTTTGATGTATTGCCATAGATGGTAGTGTCATCAGCATAAATGTCTACGAATGATCTTAGGATGTGATTTAGGAGATCATTAATGTAGATCAGGAAGAGAGTTGGGCCCAGGATGGACCCAAGGGACTCCAGCATTAATACTGTGAGCTTCTGATTTCTGCCCATCAACCACTACTTTAATGAACCTATCAGTAAGAAATGATTTAATAATTAAGACATTTCCAGCTATCCCGCAGCTGGAGATCTTGTGAAGTAGACCTTTATGTCATACAATATCAAAGGCTTTTGATATGTTAAGAGCTCTAGAAAGGAAACCTCCATCAAGAGATTCGCTAATCCTATGAGAACTCTTAGCACATTATACAGTTCTAGGAGATCCACCCTTCCAGGTTTTACATTCTCCTTTTGAGAAAGGGTTAGCTTATTGATAATAAGCTAAGGCACCACTACCAGAAAATGCTGATAGGGTTCCCCCAGGCATTTTTTGTGGGCCAGAATGCCTTATATAGCGCTCATTTTTCGAATCCTACTTTCTGATTCGTCACATTATCCCATTGCGAAAGGAAGATAAATAACTTCAATTCTTATTTGTCTTGTTTAATAGATTTCAAGTAATGAATAAGAACTACTGCTATTTCTACCTCAATCTTGAGCTTTCACTCTCATTCACCAACATACACAAATACAAACCATTTAAATGTTACATTCTTTGAGTATTGTCACGGTTATTCTAAGAACTAAATAAAATATTAATTCACAAAAAAAAAAAAAAAAAAAAAAAAAAATGCTAGTGCATTTCAAACGCGAGTAAACAGAAGAGATTGGTTAAATATGAGCACGACATATTCTATCAAAAATGACAAATGTTTCATTTTGATGTGATGAAATGGAATTCACTCAAGGTAAGTTGGTCCAGCTTCCTCTTAAAGAGGAAGTTTCTTGGGAATACTAAATTCACAAATGGCTCTCCGTTGCATGTTTTATTTCACAAACAAAAATCAAAAAAATTTTTTTTTTTTAAATGGGTAATATGGAATACTTAAAAACAGAAGTAACTGATGCCAACAACTTCAAAACTGAATTCTGAATTGTTGACCGGTCTTGAGCTTTGAAAGAAGTATCAGAAGCCACTTCTACTCTAATAGCAATTTTTTTGTTTTTGTTTATTCATTTCTCTCCTACCACCTCTCCTCAAAGGTCTGATACATGTACATTCACTTTTATTATATAAACAGGAAACATTTTTAGTTGACTTAGTTTTAATGGTTTAAAGATTCATTATTTCACTAAAATGTAAAATTATGATAATTGAAGTAACATTTTGAAATGCTTTTAATTATCATTAAGTTATTTTGAGAAATCTAAAAGAAAATATGTTGCTGTTATTTTTAAATCGGTTTTCTTAAACGAGTCTAAAAATAGAATGTATTAGACTGCTTTACATAATACACATACAAAGCAAGAAAAAAAAATTCTCTGTTGCACAGTAAATGCGTCTGTTTAATGGGAGGAACACGCGAGTCGGGTCTGTAACAAAAGTCTCAATGACAAAACTTTTTTTTTTTTTTTTTTTTAAAGCACTGAAACATCACAAGGGACTCATTTAGTGAACAATGCAACATTAAACAATCTGAACTATAGGAAGCATCAAGATAAAAATGCTGTCAAAGACAAAAACTTGCCTCATATTTCTTGCTAAGCTCTTGTCACCAGAAAATTTACAATTTGCAAATCTAAATTTTTTTTTTTAAATTTATATTTCATTTTACTTAAATCAATTAAGCAAGGATTCCCCGAATTTCAATTTCTCCGTAAGGTTCCTTAACCTTGAGCCTTAAATTTTAGACATTTTCTAGAATTAGAATTCTAGATCAGGTTTATATATTTGCATTATATTGGCATTTTAATTTTTTCTAAGACATAAAAGTGTTTGAATTTTTTAGATTGGTAACTCCTATCATTTAAACTCCTATTTGGATAACTTTTTGGTTGATGTAACCTCTAACCTTCAGGTATATTTTGTCAAACTCAGCAATCTGCACAGAATTTCTCATGGAACTCCATTTAATCCATAGGAGTAGCATGTTCACATCAGTCATAATTGGTTAGAAGTTTTAAGCAATTCACCATTGTATTTTCTGTGTCGCCTTCACTGAGGATTGAACCTTTAACCTCCAGAAGAGCGTGACTTGCAACTGAATTTTACCAAGTACTTGATCCACTACACCCCGAGTCCTTGCAGAAGGGTTCCATTTGAAATTGTGCAGATTCAAGTTCAACAGAAGATTGCTATAGTTTAACAAGGTACACTTGAGGAAGATTGGAAGTTAGATTGGACATGAGTGATTCAAAACTTCTGTTTGAGGAATTAATTTTACCTGTCCTAGGACATGTATTCTTCCAGTTTGTTTATAATACAAATGCTCCATACTTTTATGTTGGCAGACATCTTCATTTGTTAAACCAGTCAGTTTATTTTATTCATAGACTAGATTTGACCCCATTATATTGAAAGAAAGCCAAGTATTGCCCCCTCTTTTCCTTCCTAGCAACCCGACACTCTTGTCCATCCCCACACTATTATATCAATAACTGGATTTATAAGCATAAAATATGAAAGATAATTAATTTCTGGACATTTTATTATATATGCACCACAGTTGCTAGTGTAGCAGATTTTAAGCAAAGAAAGGCATACATTTACCCACTACAATAAAATAGGCTGTTCAGGCACTTTTTTTTTCTTTTCTTTTTTTTTTTTTATTATACTCAACCTGCCTTTGGCAACATTTTTTGTATATTTATTTTTCACCAGTTTTTCTTTTGTAAGATATTGTAAAAAAAAACAAAAAAAAAAAAAAGTTCTCCAATATCCAGACAAATCTTTACAGAATTTAGATTTTTCTAATATGGTTATCAAATAAAAATTAATTATATTTTTTATGCATTTCGACAAAAAGGCTCCAGTCTATTTTTGTTAAGTGTGAAATAACATCTTAAGATCTGTTCTTGTTTTATTATTTTTAATTATCATGAACTATATTCATCATAATATAAATCTAAAGATAGAATATTAGAGGAAAGGGTTAGGGGGGGTCTATCTCCTGCTGCAAATTGCAATGATGGCAAATGCATTACCTCCCATCTTGAAAATTCAGCAAGACTTGCAAAATTTGTGCTGTTTTGCAAAACTCATATGCTCTAACCGAGCTGAAATCTGGCCAATCATCTAAAGGAATGCAATTAAATAAAGGTTAACAACTCCAGAAGTCTCCGCTGCTACTGGAGTTAAAAGAAACTTTAAAACTTATTTTCATCTTTACCTTTGCCTTGTGCTTTCAGTTCTGCTTCTATACATTTCTGCATTTTAATTGCTTTCTATAAGTTATCCAAACACTTCGATTTTTTTTTAAATTTTACTCTCCCTTTTCAAGCAACAAACCATAGTTCAACTTGTTAATAACTTCCTTCATCTTTTAAAAAAGAAAATAATTCTGTTCAGTCATTTTTCCATTACCACGGTCAACATCTACTGTATGATATGGGAAGAGAACCTAGTTGCATCCACAACTCTTGATGTTTATTGCTGCAAGTCTTGGAAAACGACTGGCACTATGACAACAGGAGAGTGAATGCAGATGAAACTCATCAATAGAAGGGTCACATCTATATTGGTAATGCTCACATAATTTGTGAGCAAGACGAATAGTGATACACACTTGGGTGTATTATTTTAAACCAGATGCCACTACTTGGCTGTATGTAGTGCATCTAGAAGATAAGGAAAATGCTGATCCAGAAAGAACCATAAGTTAATGAAATTGGTCATGGATGCTACTTTAGTAAGGTCTTGTGGGATGGAAACTAGGAAAAAAGTCTTTTTTAAATGAAGTTTTTTTTTTGTCTCAAAAAGCTGCCATTACAAAAAAATAAATAAATAAATAAAAATTAAAAAAGTTTTTGTGTTACTATCTGCAAACAATTGTCATATTTTAATTAAAATTTATTGAGATGAGTATTAATTTTATTTATTGTGGACTATTATCCTCATCTATTCTTAATTGTTTCATGACGTTTTGG
Organism: Euprymna scolopes; assembly: GCF_053919585.1. Classification (NCBI taxonomy): domain Eukaryota; kingdom Metazoa; phylum Mollusca; class Cephalopoda; order Sepiida; family Sepiolidae; genus Euprymna; species Euprymna scolopes. Next base: position 99,919,575 of record NC_136491.1, read on the forward strand.
CCAACTATTCCTCTGGCCTTCGTCAGGTGGTAACCACGACGGATAGGAACTCTGAATCTTCTGACTGCATTCACTGCAATTACTGCTTTCCATAGTTATCGTCTCACCACATTTTGGCCAAGTAAGCCTTTGACGAAGGCCAGAGGAATAGTTGGCCGAAACGTCATGAAACTAAAAAATGAGGATAATAGTCCACAATAAATAAAATTGTCATATTGTTTTTATTATAAAGAAAAACAATTTACAAAAAAAATTTTCATTTAACTTTCTAATGCTAAGATATTTCATTGATTTTCTCTCCTGAAAATAAATATATGTTGAGCAAGTTTTCAGGTTGCAAAACAGCTTTGTTTTGATTTAAGCACTGGTTCCTATGTGATTTGTCTCTTTCTGAATGTTTAAGATTGGAAAATACCAAGCAAGAAACTGATTTTGTTTGGTTCAAAAGCGATATCAGTCCCCCATTTTCTTAATAGGTGTTTTGGGATTAGCTTCAGAGAAAGCACGAGAGGTCAAAGCATCATATGTCTCCAGACCTTACATACCAATGTAACTCAAATTCAAACTGAAATAAAACTTCAGACCTTTTCTATATCACATGATTAAACCAACCAATCAGTTTCCTACTTCTCATAGAAGGCCTCAGCTGACCTTAAAAGACATCACCTGTCGATCATATCATTGCTAAATCATACACTTTGGGTCGGTGTGGAGTATGTTTCTGTTCAGTCCTGGGATGTAATTGCAATATGTGAATCATATGAAGGATTACCAATTACTTAATGATACAGAGTTTGGCACTTGATCAATGTTTGCAGGCAGAACAATTTTTAATCATAAAACATGTATATTATAAAAGTAACATTGATTGAGTTGTGGTCATGGACCATTAAAAGTGGATACTTGTTATCAGATGGACATATTTTTTTTTTTTTCAAACTGATACAAGAAAAAAAAAAAAAAAAAATGTAGATAGTGCAGGTAACAGTATGAAAACCAAAGAGGAGAGATATAACATAAGAGAAATATTTGGAATCAAGTCTCTCTTTGCTGTTATTTCAGATCATTTGAAACCATAGCAGCAAGTTTTAGTCTCCCCTCCATCAAGGCCAGAGGTTTTGAGGAAATATCAGATATTTTGTAATTCATATGCAAAACTGAAAACAAATCACTAGGATTGAAATATTGGTAAAGGTGCAGTATCTCCACTCAAAAACAAAGATCCTTTAAAATTACCACTCTTAGAGGTTTGAGAGTGCTGAAAACGAAAACAGTTAAAATCTCAGGGAATGTGTAATTTCAATGTTATGAATAAATTATGGTTTTAAAACGTGGGGGATCACTTTCCTATATTAATTTAACGTAAAATAGACGTCCACTTTATAGCCAAGGTGGCCATAAAGTGGGTGTTCATTTTACATTAAATTAATATTAAAAGTGATCCCCCACTTGTTTAAACAATAATGTGCGACCTTAAAAGCAAATGTCACATAGCCCACTACACAACTCAGATCATTAGCTTTCCAATAAACCTTCATTTGTTAAATTCTGATCAATAGTCGCCGAGATTTCAAGCTTATAAAATTGCCAAAAAAAGTGGTGTGTGTATATTGACAAAAAAAAAAAAAAAAAAAAAAAAAAAAAAAAAAAAAAAAAAAAAAAAAAAAAAAAAAAAAAAAAAGCTAAATGGAGGCCATCTAGAACATATGCTGTAGAACGGAGAAAAAAGGCCAAATACCCTAATGATTTGGTGTGATGTTTTGAATATAATAAACTAGTTATGACCAACGTTTTATTTCATTTGGACAAAACACTAAGAAAAGGGGGCTAATTAGAGTTGGGGTCCGTTTTTTTGGGGGGGGGGTCACCCTGTATATAATATAATTAATATATATATATATATATATGTGTGCACGAGCAGGGGTGCCTGGTGTTACCAAAAAAAAAAAAGTGGTAGTAGGAAGGCAGGCTTGAACCCGTACTGCGAAGGAGGAAAAGAACAAGAAAAAAAATGTGACGTCTTTGCTGTTACGACCACCACCAAACTGGAAGTCACGTAGGTTTAAATTAAGGCTAAATAATCGAAAAGAGGGGATGACTTTCGAAAATATTGGCGAAAAAAAGCAACCCCCTCCCAGTTGAAAAGTGCCCAGTTGAGGGTGAAGAAATTAATGTTTTTAGCCAATTTTTCGGTATTTGTCGTCTGAAGGGTCGAGCTTCAAAACGATACTGATCATGGTAAAATCAGTTGCCTCTGTCAAAAGTTTTAGGCAGACATGCAAACATACATATATTGGTAGCTCAAATTTTAAACCCAAACCGATTAAAAAGCTTGCCCTATCTCTGAATACCCTTTATGTCAAATTTCAAATGTTTAGACCAGAAATTGTCTGAGTAATTTGGTAGAGACCGCAGAGGTCAAATTACTTTAAATTTTGACCCCTATTATGACCCCTTAACATTTGCTTTGGGCTCAAATCAAGTTAAGTTAGATCCATGTCCAAGGAACCTATATCTAAAATTTCAAGTGTTTAGACTCAAAATTGGCAGGAGTTTGGTAGAGTTCTCAACGGTCAAATCGTTGAACTTTGACCCCTTAACAGCCAAGTTTCTGTCCCAAAACCGATTACAAAGATTTTCCCAAATCTCACTACCCTGTATGTCAATTTTAAGTCTACAGACTCGAAATTTGATAGAGTTATTGCATAGGGAAGTGTACACAGACACGTTCACTTTAATAGATATATAGATATATTACAACCAAATTGAATATTGAAATGCTCATATCTTTAGTTCTATGGGGCAAAACTACATGAAAATTGGCAGGCTTTTTAAAGAGTATAATTCTATTCTATGGTTAAAATTTTATGACAATTGGTAAAAAAGAACCTATATTTTCAAACAATAAAATATGCCCAAATTTGCATATATAGTGTCCAAGCAAGCCAGCTTGCTTCTATTGTCTCACCTATGGCATTGCCAGGCCACTAATCTATATATTAGCCCATCTATATTATCTTTATTTGTAACTCCATAAGTTTCTATGGTTTCAGTAACAGGATAAATAAAAATACAAACATCTTTAGGGATCAGAATAGTGACGTATAGAAAGTGATTTGTCAAAATAGGACACATTAAATAAAAATGATTTGTCAAAATAGAACACATTAAATAAAAATGATTTGTCAAAATAGGACACATTAAATAAAAATGATTTGTCAAAATAGGACACATTAAATAAAAATGATTTGTCAAAATAGGACACATTAAATAAAAATGATTTGTCAAAATAGGACACATTAAATAAAAATGATTTGTCAAAATAGGACACATTAAATAAAAATGATTTGTCAAAATAGGACACATTAAATAAAAATGATTTGTCAAAATAGGACACATTAAATAAAAATGATTTGTCAAAATAGGACACATTAAATAAAAAGCAAAGTTAAAGTTGTCATTTGAGGCAAGGCAATGTTTATCAAACAATGTTGACAGTGTGACATTTATATTAGTAGTAAGTAACCATTAAGTAGCAGAATGGAAGAAGCTTAATGACAAGTGTGTAAATATATACTGTATGAAAATGAGTGTCTGGCTCAATTGTATGGAGTAAACTAATGAACACCAGTCTTCTTCATATGGAGGGAGGGGTGGGTGTATGAATGAAAGGACAATGAATGGGTGTATTTTCCCAAGAGATGAAAAAAAAAAAAAAAAGTTTGCATGATACATAATCACGAACAACATAATAGATAAAACTGGATGGGTCAAGTATGGGAAAGGCCAGTTCATTATAAATAAATAATGGAGGGAAAATGCATGAGTAGAAAAGTAAATGGAACTATAGTCATGGTTATTTGATTCATTAGAAAAAAAAAAAGAAAAGAAAAAAGTATTTCCTTATTAGGTAATGTAATTCACTGACATATGTAATAAAAAAAAGTGGCATTTGCTCAGATTGGATCGGCATACCATGTTCATTTTTACATATACCCTTAGAAAAGGTACGAGTTCAGTCTTCTTATACCATGAATTAATTAGGAGAATAATCAAGACAGTTTAGAAGGAAAACTCAAAATAACACCAGTTCATTTATCTGCAAGGGCCAAGCTTCAAGAGTATAGTATGGTTGGTTATTTTATGGCAGAATAACTTTTCTTTTTAGGTTATTTAATGTCAAATGCAATCATCTTGGAAAAAAGTTTTTATAATCTTCAAATATTTGTATGTGTTTAATTTAGTTGTCTTATAGAGGAAAATGATTGAATTTTGCAAAAAACATCAATGTTTGGTGTATTTTAGGTCAAGAAGCCGGCATCTTCCGGCAGTGATCTGGTGGCACAATCATGATGCAGAGAAATTACAAGTCTATGGATTAGTGGTTTTGTGGTATGTATCTAGACAACTAAGTTAGTTCAGACTGCTATTGAGGCCGAAGGTGCTTGAACTGGGATCAGCTCTATGTTACAACCATCCATGATGGTATAGAAATGCTGAAGGGTCGGGAGTTCCTCTAAAGTGATTGAGTGCTTCACTCATATCAAAACACCATGATTTTCACTGAAAATAATTATTCATCTTCAGGATAATCTGATAATCTACCAGTGTGAGCCGTATTCAGCAAAATATCCTCTAGGAAATGCTTGCTAGATTGAGAATACATTTTTTTCTTTGCTTTCCCCCCAAAGTGTCAAGTTTATCCTGAACATCCGGTGTTCATTTTCAGGATAAATGTTTCTGGTGAAGCTCATTTTCAAAATACAATCATTTATTTAGTCTTTCTTTTCAAACCTATTTTATTATTTGATTCTTCTGAATTATCTTTACAATCTTTGGAAGATTAGTTTTGAAAAAAGCAACTTAAAAAAAATTACTGAACACAGTGTAATCAATATATACCTCGTTATTTTCGTCCATCTGATGAAAGGCTTTTGAATCGAAGAGAAGCTGCCTGCCACGCACATCACTATCAACATAGACAACAACTCTGACTTGGTTCTTGTCAAATTCAGGTGAAGTCCATCTGAATCAAAAAGTAAAAAAACATTTTTAAGAGCTGAGAAAAACATTTTAATACATGATTGGAAATGCATCTCAAAGTAATCCAATTCTCAACTTGATGGTTTATTTACAGAAATGAATTAAAGTTATAAATTACAACATCAAAAAGGTGTTTAACCATCAGAATACAACCAAACATTATGTAATAAGCTTCACAAATTTTTCAAATATTAATTGATAATGTTATTATTTGGACTTCTATTCTCATTTTGGATGTTATTCTCAGTGCAAGAATTACATGTCTGTCCAGAGATATGAACGAGTAACAAATTAGAAAGAAAAAAAAACTAATAAAACTCAAGTTAAAAACAAAGAAATATTCATTTTAAAACAAAAACATACAAATAATGTTTACAAGTAAATACACTTTCTTAGTATTATTAGCTTTTAAAGCTATTATGAGGTATATAACGTTGATGGTGAAAGGAGATTAGAACTACTAACTTCAAATCAAATGTTTCATGTATGGGTAAATCTAAATATAAGAATATTAAAATATAATTCTTTGGTCAGTGAGAAATCTTTGTATTTACCGCAATTCCAGTTTCTTCAAATGATGGGGTGGTTGGCTCTTAAGGAGTTTCTTTTGGCTGAATTTCAATCCTAGAAACATTACCGGAGTTCTTAACAGCAAGTCAGCAACTTAATTTAACAACTAACGTGACTGCTAATACAGCATCCTTACATAGGTTTCTGCATGGAATTTTCTTGATCATTCCAGATCGTGGAAAATGGAATGTCAATACTTTTTAAAAGGAAAATGCCGTGTCATAACAGCAAGCAATACACAAAACTTCTTTAACCAATCACAATGAAAGAACAAGAATCTGTGGATTAAATAAAGGATTCAGTTCAAAATTCTATACAGATTCCTGAATTTAACAAAATGCACTTGAAGAATTTGGTTCAGTTGTTGCATTTTACAGCATATCAACTTTTCTGTTTAATGTGGAATCCAGTAGTTTTGGAAGAACTTTAACCTTCAAGTTCTTTATATCTTCAAATATTTATTCATGGCGTTTAATTTGACTGTTTTGCAGAGGAAAATTTTTGTTTCTGTTTTTGACTTTGTTGTACATGATTGAGTTTTTGCAAAAGGAAAGGCGAGGAAAAAAAAAATGTTTGGTACATTTTAGGTCAGGAAGCCAGTAACTTAAAGGTTACAGATCAAATTTTTTTTGGATTAAAATTAAAGATTAAGGGAAATTAAGGAGGTGAGAAATGGTAGGAAGAGGAGTCATAATCCAAATAAACTTAACAGCGTTTATACGTTGCTTCAATGTAATGTTCTTATCTTTCGTAACGTTTCAGTCTATGTAACATCCGACCTAATGCAGTGTCCTTATATAGGTTTCTGCATGGAATTATAAAATGCTTGTGTAAAGGTGGGGGCTGAAACAAGGTTGCAGAATCTGAATGCACAAGGCCCAACTCATAGGATGCCAACATATCTGATTCCTTACTTTAAATTCTTTCAATATTCAGTAATAATTAGATTTTTTTTTTTTAAATCTTACCTCAACTGAGTCTTACCTAAACCTCAGACTAATACTAGTCAAAAGTAGTCTTTTTTTTCCTTTAATACAGAATAATTTTTTTTGAAGCCAACTTCAGAGTCAAATGTTTTAACTACATTTTCGTTTTTTTTACATTTTTTAAATATATTTTTATGGTCGTACCGAGTCTAAAAGCTAACAAAAGCTCTTCACAGAATGTCTGACAAGTTCAGTAGATTTGCAATATCGATTTTTTTATGTATACTATATATATATATATATATATATATATATATATAATTATATATTTTGATAAAAATTAGAACTTCTTAAATTTTTTGTATATGAATTAAAATGTCTGACAAGTCTGCTATAGAAGAATAGATAAAGTCGATAAAAATTCTTTAATAATTCTAATAGAATAAAATTTAAATAAATGTTTTAATATAGTTTTTATTTGTTAATATTACACAATAAAATAATCTGAATTCATTTCCAAGATTTAAAAAAAATTAGCATTTATTATGCAAAAAAAAAAAAAAAAAAAAAAAAAAAAAAAAAAAAAAAAAAAAAATTTTTTTAAATGTTTTTTCGCCCAACACCACAGAAATTCACTGACAAAAATACTAAATTACCAGGTTTTGTCTTTAATTATAACACGTGCTGTTAAAAGAAAAAAAATATTGGCAAAAAACTTTGCCCTCATGTGTAGGCAAGTAAATAGACATTCTGATATACTCTTTTACACCCAATTAACATCTTAAAAAGAAATAAAATTCATGAAGCAGAAGATATTCTAATAAAACATGCAATAATACAATTGATTTTTTAACATTATTTACAGAAATTAGTATTTATAATTAATCAAGTACATTATATTTTAGTTACTATATTTTAGATTGGAGAGTTTTAACCCATAAATCACCAAGTACATTTTTATTTAACTTGAAACTTTTCTTTTTCAAGTTAAATCTTTTAAAATTTATAAAAACTAACTTGGATAAGTTTTATCCAAAGTTACCTATAAGAATGGTTTTCAATGTTTAAAAGAAAGTATATTTTTTTAAAGCTAATTATACTGAAGAGAAGGCACATAATATGATCATGAAACCAATGGTATGTCCCTAAAAGATTGGTATACTCATACTGTCTACAACTATTACATCTAATATATAAAACAAACCAAGCTAATCACCACTACTTGGCAAGCCTTTTTTGTTGTTTTTTAAATGTTGAAGTGCTATTTCCTCTCTTGAGAACTAATTTCATCTTTAAGTTTCCCCACTTCAACTTGCTAAATTATATAAAAACAAAAAATTATGAAGAAAAACATTTGCTACTTGGACGTTCTAGCTTTGGCAGGAGTGGTTTGATATGTTCATTATACAACATGTCACCTTTTGCCAATACAGATTGATTGCAAATGATTTGTTCAATTGCAAACATTTTATGGTATAGGTTTTGTTGTTGCATACAACATAAACAGTTATGGATTATTAATGAAAAAAAAAAAAAAAAAAAATTCTTTTAATATTATATTGTATACGTTTCAATAAGACTTTCCGGCTGACTACAATATGGTTGTCTTCAAGTCTAACGTAAATAAGTTCTTGATGAGCCGTTCCATATAAGTTATCAACTTTACCAAATTTTCATTACTAATGATTACTATAATGTCCAATTTCTACTGTACACTCGTTAACCCTTATCCTTGAGTGGCCTCTTGGCCTTGATAATGTGGTGATGCCTATGTAAAAAAAAAAGTTTCCTCTTTACACCTCCTCCCACCACCAGCAGCATGAGGCAGTAGATCAACATTTTAGGTTCTAGAGAAGAGTGCTTCAATGAACAAAATCAATGAAAATGGAATAAAGTATTATAATCAAATTGAACAAACTCCTGCATAAAAATTACATCTTTATTAACTTATTGAGAAGTAGGCCACCTGGTAAATGATCTATTGGCAGTGATAGGTTTATACAAAAATATTAAGTGCTAACCGGCTTTGCCCTCGGGGGGGGGGGGTCTAATTTGCTTAATTGACAGATTAGAGAAAAACTATGAATTAAGTCTAAAGTGAGAAAAAAAAATTTTTTCAGTTAAAATAATGGAAATAAAAAATTAAAAATCTCTATCCTACCTGTTCTAAATGCAGTTTTGTCAGGAAATATTTGTAAATAATGGCGCATGAATCTGGGTGAATAAATGAAAAGTGACCTTTCTTGCGTCATGTAATGTTGGAGTATGTTTAAAAAGAAAATGTAGCAATTTAAAAGAAAAAAAGAACAATTAAATTACAGATTATTAATGTGTAAGTACAAAAAAATCCATTTCCTTTCAAGTGATGAGGGGGAAGTATGAAAACAAATAAGTTACACAACCACCTCAGACTTACCCAGCAATTTGAAATAAATAAGAAATTAAATCTTCCACTATAACAAACTCAGTATTTTCTTTAGGTCATCAGAAATGAATTATGAAAAATTATGTTACTGATGTAATTTTATAATTTCATATGAAGGTTTCAGTAATAGGGACTAGTATTTAATGCAAAAATGAACAAATTTAACCATCAATTTGGCATAAAGCACTCATTCTAAGTCAGTTGTCTATAACTTTTGCCAGTTTTTGCTGGGCTAAATAAAGTCTAGTTTTCGACAGAAGGTGTACACTAGTATATAATTTTCTTTAAAGAAACAAATTTCTTAAATCCAGATGCTTCGTCTAATGGTTCACATTATAGCTAATTTAGTCTAAAAAGATTGCATACACAGAGGAACACATTGACTTACTGACTTTACTTTTTATTTGACGTTGGATGATAACTTTCTGAGCAGAGTTTAAAGTACTTTGGAGAAGGAAAAATACAAGAGAACATAGTAGATATTGTCGTGGCACATCAAAGTTCCTGCAATTTTTATTCTGATTTTTACCCTGCATTGTCAAAATGGCTGACCTTACTAAAACTAATCAAGCTAACTTCTTTCCACATCATGACTGATATTTGCACTGGTTAATTTCCTTGAAATTTTTTTTTTTAAAGATTTTTCCAGGGAATTGTTTTTGTTAGGTGTTCAATTTCTTGCAGACTTTGAAAAGCTTTAAATATAAGAACTGACCTGACATTCTCCCATTTCATTTTCTAATCTATCATTTCAAGGATAATTTTCCATTTTTAAAGTTTATTTCTTGAAACTAAATTCACTCCTATATAGATTTCATTCTTACTTTGAAAAAAACCCTTTCTGCATGCTTATAATTTGGTCTATTCATGTATTTGATAATTATCAAAATATAGAGTGATCATAATTATGATCAGATACCAAAATTAAAGGAGTAAACAAAGTAAAATTTATATCCAATTCATTTTTATTTTAAATATTTTACTGCATAAAGTTCACATTTCATAGATGGTTTAAGTATAAACATTTATCATTAACCTTTTTCTCTTAATGTCAAACTTTGTTTAAATAAATACAAAAACAAGAAAACTTCAATTTGATTCTTTTTTCAAGTATTTCAGCTGTTGGACAATATACAGAACTACTCGTTGCCCAGGGTTGAATGAGGGATTCTATGTCCTTTAAACACATCTGCATTTGCATTTTTTACATTTTATAATATGCAATTTTTGGTGCAGTTATGAATTATTTTCAAGCTTTCTTGGTTATGTATTTTTAGAATATACAGAGTCTGCGATAAATAAGTATATTTTCTTGAAACTGAATATATATATATATATATATATTCTAAAAGCGTATTATGCCAAAATTATAAATATTTTTAAATGTTTGTTTGTCAAAATCTTTGCATTATAATTTGGCTCCAAATGCATAATATACACATTTTATTTTAAAATTAAAACAAACACTAATATCACATAGAACACAACCGTAACCATTTCAAACCACATGCACCAAGTGTTATCTCCCAAACATAAGATATCGTTGAAAAGAACTTACCAACTTTTACTACTAAATCTTTCCTGTTTATAACAGGAGACACGCACATCTATATATTAATATGATAGCGTGTATGTTATTTTGTGTGTCACGCTTACATTTTTCTTTGGAGTGATCGTCGTTTGTTATGATCTTCCATTCCTTGTAAGAAATAATTATAATAAGAATTCTTTATAAGTTTTGATTTCAATTATATCTGAAAGAACAAGTCACACACACTTTTCCTTCACAAGTTTCGATTCAAGCTGAGGCACCCAAGTCATATATATATTTTATTTTAGATCACAACTGTATAATATATAATTGCTAGAAAATTGACCATAATAATATACATGAAATCTGCTTAAATTAAAATATATTTAAGCGTATTGCATGACCGGGCTATGCTGGGCGTCCCTGCTAACTTAGATAAATACTTTCTTAGTTTTAACAAAAGAGCTATAATATTAGGGAGTCTCCATTCACGCTGAACATTCACAGAATGCCAACATCAATGTATTACATACGAAAGAGTCCGCCGTGGAATTTCCACATGTGCCACTAGTATATATACTCTGAAGGCATATTACACCAAAATTAAAATGTTTATTTTACAAAGTCTCTGCATTGTAATTCGACTTCAAATGTATATTTTTTTTGTAACTGTTGAAAGTGGAAATTTTGTTAAACTTGAGGAACAAATTTGAGCTGTCATTGGTCAAGTATAAGTGGTGCTGTGCACTAAAGTATGCTGTTCAGTCCCTGAAAGACTTGCAAAGTGCATCAAGCTCCACAGAGCACAGAGCTTTAGTAAATGTATTATTAGTTAACAGGTTTTATGTTGCAAAATTTTAAGTATACCTTTCATTACTTTCTATATTGCAGTTACATATTTCTTCGATCTTATATTTATGTTAAAATAAAATTGTATGCTTATTGCTAGTGAATCCTGTATATGGTAACGGGGGTCCGTCTTAATTCTAAGAGTTTGTGAACAGACAAACTACAATTTTATTATATAGAAGAAGCCTATTAAAGCTGACAAAATTAGTTCAGCCCCCCCCCCTTTTTTTTTTTTTACATTTCTTTTATTTAAAACTAGCAGGAGCATTTGGCAAACATTTCTATAAAAACTTATCTCTACCTCTTCTGTCTCTTGCCCAGCCTCTTTATGCATGTGCGTGGACACATGCAACTCCTTTAATATAGATTCAAGGAATGAGTTGGCATAAGAGAAGCAACTCCTTGATAGAAGAAAAAAAATTATTTCACTTTAGTATAAAAACCGTAAAAATTACCTCTTCCCTCAACAAAATCTGTGATAGTTTATACTTCAAGGATGAATGTATTTTTTCTTCTAAATTTTAGATATTCATCCAGGACAACGTTGATCGAAGACTATATCAACATTGTAGATCTTTGTAGTTTTTTTGTTTTTTTTTAAACTTTTAGATGGACATACAGACAACTTTCCTTTATATAACAGAAAATTTACAATTATTTTGAGACATTGAAAAGATAACTTGTAGAAATGAGTTCCAAGGGGCTGCCTTAACCTTCAAGCACATTTCCCTAGATTTCATGATAAACAATACGATGTCCATTATAACATCACAAATGTACGTCAAGATGAAGAAAATTTTAAAAAGTAAAAATACCCTGTTGTGGAGGTAAGTAAACAGGAGTTTATTGAAATACTATTTTTTTTTTAATTATTCAAACTTAAAAAATCCAGCTTACAATATTTTCAAAACAATTTTATTTTTAAATAAAAATAAAATTTATTATAAACAGATGGTACTTTCATTTTTTTTTTTTCTTTTAAATATTACTAATTGTTGCAAAGTTAATCAAAGTGAAAATGAGACTTTACTACAATCATTAGGTGTTCAGAATTCCTGTTTAGTGAATGCCAGATACTTAAATTTCCAAACAATTGTTAATCAAGATCCAAGGTTCGATTCAAGTGATTGGAGACTAAATTCTTACAAACATGCTTTTAGAACCAGGTTTCTCTTTCAAAACAATTTGTTGGGAAAATAGGAATGCATTTAATGAAATAGAAAATCCTCTACTAAAAATGTCTATCTTTCTATTCACTGTGTTAAATCACAAAATCTACCAAATTAAAACAAAACAAAAATTACTTTTTATGTCAAACCTATGTGATAGTGCAGCTATTATCAGCACATGAAAAAAAAATATGCAATGTTTTTCATTTTAAAAACAATTATCCCATTCAGAAGCCATTAACTTGGCTCTGAGTATTCTTTCAAAATGTATAACAGAAATTACATTTTTAATATAAATCCATTGTAAATTCAAAAGTTAATAGGTTCATTTAAATTACCTCCCTTGAAAATTAATGAACATATTTCAAATATTCTGATAATTTAGTCTTTTTTAAAATTAAATCCATTCAATCAATCGTGAACTAGCAGGGAGACCTTATGTTGTCCAGAATTGAACGAGGACCAACTAATGTTCTACCTTCCCATACTATTGTCACTGAAATCGATGAAGTCTCCCATATTTTTTTTTTTTTTTTTTTTTTTTTTTTTTAAATCGATTGCTTGCTCTAGTTAGGGATCATCCACGCACAATGTACCAGGAGGAGGCTTCACAGGTCTCCCCACAATGACAATCCTCAATACACTAATCTACATTGCACTATAGATAATCTGGTATGGTCCTAGCCCTGTGTTAGGTCCACCCTCTCAAGCCTTGCCTTCTCACCTTTTGTGAAGGAGAAACTTTATTGCTAGTCTAGTTCTAAAAATTCATTAAAATGTAAAACTTTCATTACATTTTTAATATAAATTTTTCAAATTAACTTGCCTTGACATATTTAAAAAAATGTTTTGTAATTTACTCTTTATTAAATCACTTTAAAATGGACAAAACTATATGAAAATAAGACAAAATTATGAATAAATATAAGCATTAACTTATTACAAACTGTTTACAAAAAATAAAAAAATAAGTCATTCAAGGTAGGCATGCAAGTAACTGTGTTTGGGTATCTGCTCTATTATATAAACTATCTAAAGACCATGTTGTATTACGGATTTAAATAACTTTAAAATAGGTGTGATTGATGAAAAACACTTGTATACATTTATTTAAATGAAAAGAACCTTATTCTAGAGAAATATGTTAATGACTGAAGTATTGAAATATTCAGTTAAATTATGAATGAATAACAGGCTGCATATACTTTATTCCCACACGTGTCCTTCCCAAGTTATTACTACATAAAGCGTAATTAATGTTAAGTATGCATTATAAAAAGAAAAAAAAAACTAAAGTGTATGAAAATAACTTTTAAAATCCAATACAAATCCTATGATAAACATTCATTTTTACAGTTTGAGAAAAGGAAAATTATGCAGATATTTTTATCAGAAATCTAAAAGTGGATTTTCATTTTTATCTCAACACCTGACCATTTTTTTTTTAAAGATGTACAGAGATAGCTTTCTACTCGTATTACTTGTGAAGACTAAGATCACATGGTTACTAAGTAAAATATGTCACTTATGCAAGTGATCAGTCACAAGACCAATCTTGTGACAAATAAAAAAAGAAAAGAAAAAAAAAATCTAAATACTCGTTAAAGTTAGTTCTGATTTCAAAGTCAATCTTCAATTTCCCAAGTTCATGAATTAATGAAACGTTTAAAAATTTAATCCACATGAAATCTAAATTAGAAATCAACTCTGCTTATTTAGAATTACATCTTAAAAAAATAAAGATACAGAAACATCTTTATGGTGTGTATACTCGTCATGGTACAAATGTCATATTCCAAAAGTAACGTAAATTGATCAAGTAGATATTTTAACTAAGAAAATAAATATTTAATACTAAATGCATCTATTATAAGGCTGATTTTGATCTTGATAGTTTGAATTGGGTGGTCTCCATTTATTCAACCTGGCTGATCAAAATCCTACATCTTGCTTTGTCATAAAATTTGATTTTCTTTACAAAAATAAACTACTTGATCAATTTATGTGATTTTTTAGAAGATGACATCTCCGTGATTAGTATGCAGAGATGTTTCTGTATTTTTGTCTTTAATAAGTATAATTCTAAATAAGCACCAAATGAACGAACTGTACCTACCCGGCAATTTTTACTTTTGTTTCATCCATTGTACCTGCCCTTTCCATTATCTTAATTTTTTATAAAAAACAGACTTTTGGAAAGATAAATAACATTCCTTCATTGAATCGAGAAAAATCGATTTTTGGATTAAAACGGATTCATCAGCTAGGATGTTGAAATTTAAATTGCATAAATACTTGTCAGTCTATTTTTTCTTTTAACTACACTCAACATTTTTTTTAAACCCAGTTTTTTCTTTTTACCTTTTTTAATAGGATTTTGAAAGTTAAATTTAACTATCCTGGTATCATTTGTTAAGTAAATTGTTAATTGAAGCAAATGGTTACAAAATGCCATTAATTTTGTTCAGGTAATGTTTAACTCAACAATATAAAAACTTTCAGAACATGAGGATGCTGCAAAATATTGGGTTAACACCTTTCTGTGAAAACTTGCCCATGGAAGTGAAGAGGAGGGCATATCCCAATGAAGTGGAGAAAGAGGGTGACTATTCAAGCGAGTCACTTTTCAGTGTTCATTTAAATTACATACAAGGATTTTCAGACTGAAATTTGCATGGAATTCAGAATGGAGGGTAGCATACTCTTGTTCTATAAGCTTTAACAAGATAAAAGTTTTAATTCAATTCTATTTTCTGTCGCCCATACTGAGGATTGAACCTTTAACCGTCAGAAGAAGATCACTTTTACAACTTAATTTTTCTAAGTACTCTAACCACTGCACTATGGGTTCTTATGGATAATACTAGCATGAATTTTAGGAACCTTAAACCTATGTTATATATATATATATATATATATATATATATATATATATATATACACACACACTTTTTTTATTATTACAACCTACTTATCTTTTATTTATAATTAACGGTTCCAATATGGTGTTAAATTCTATACTAGATCTATTTAATAGTTGATCGTCACTCAACATAGGCACCGCTTCTTTGAATTGTCTTACTCTCCATCTTTCTTCATCTATAATTTTGATTTTATCCCATAAGGGTAGATGGTTTCATTTTTCCATCCATATAAGGTCTGCCGTACCTGACTTTTCAATCTCTCCACGTTTTTTTTTTTTTTTTTTTTTATTTATTACATTTTCACCTCAAACAAGGCAAATTGCCACTTTGGTGTAGGGGGCTACTATCAGGGGCAACAACTACTGGGGTACTATGTAGGGATTTGGGCAGCAAGATGTCGGTTCACGTTACACTTGAACTTCTGCACATCAGTACTGTTGGGGAAGCAGGGACCTGGAATGGAATTCCAGAGTCTAGCGGTTCTGGGGAAGAAACTATTGGAGTAAAAAGATCTTTTACATCTAGGGATCTCTACAGTGTGGGGGTGGGATTTAGCAGCCTGTCGGGTTTGTCGAGGGTGCTCACATCGTGGGGGCACAAGTGATTGCAGTTCGTCAGAGCATTCACCACTAAAATACTTGTAGAAAAGGCAGAGGGATGCAACATTTCGTCGATGGGACAGAGGCTGAAGCTTAGATGCCAGTTCAGGGCCTATCAGGTTTGCGACTCTTTTGAACCTTGTCAAGGAGCGAGAGACTAGTAGCAGATGCACCAGCCCAGATGTGGCAGCAATACTCCATACATGGGCGAATGGTGGCTTTATAGAGGTACAGGATACTTTCGGGTGTTAGTAGTTTTCTAGCACGGTAGAGAGAGCCCACCTTTCTTGCAGCGGCCCTGGCAATGCCTTCAATGTAATTGTTCCAACTCATGTTTCCTGTGAACGTTAGGTCAAGGAGTTTGAAAGATGGACTCTCAGATAAGGAGTCGTTGGCCATTGCTATGGATGGTAGAGAGGGTTTCTTGTAATTATTGAATGAAACTAGTTTAGTCTTGGCAGCATTGAACACGACCAACCACTTTTGTCCCCATTCCACTACAGATTGGAGGTCTTCCTCGAGTGTTTCTGCCATTTCTTTAGAAATGTGTTCATTCGTCTTCCTGTCGTGCCTGCCATAGAGTGTAGTGTCATCAGCATATATACCCA
The DNA here is from genome assembly GCF_053919585.1 of Euprymna scolopes. Taxonomy (NCBI): domain Eukaryota; kingdom Metazoa; phylum Mollusca; class Cephalopoda; order Sepiida; family Sepiolidae; genus Euprymna; species Euprymna scolopes. The sequence goes on from NC_136491.1 coordinate 99,936,219, forward strand.
TCTCAGAGGCAATTTTGTCGGGGAGGTCATTTATGAATATCAGGAACAATAGAGGTCCAAGGATAGAACCCTGGGGCACCCCCACATTTATATCATATTGTTTAGATGTATGACCGTCGAGGACAACGTATTATGGTTTTTCGATGTTCTAACCTTACTTTTAGTCGACAACATGTCTCACGTTTGTATAGTTTTCCACAGAATTTATTTTATCAGTACTTGCATTTGCTGATAACGATTGTAACTTTCAATGTAGTGACAAAAGCACTGCTCATAAAGGATATGCCACAATCAAAAACACTTTCAGATGATACTCATTTGTTTCCAGGTCAGAAGTAACAAAGCTTGAAAAATGAAACTAATTACCCGTGAGCAAGTTAATGGAAATTATAAGAAATGCCTTTCAAACTAGAAAAATCATGTAAGAATTCAAAATATTAGTATTTAGTTTTATTTAACTGCAAGTGCAAAAACAGTATAGGAAAAATTACTTTCATTATCTTAATAGTGCTGTTAAATTAAATGTAATGACAAAGTTATTGGCAAAAAAGTTTTAATGATGAAAAGTATGTAAATAACTATGTACCTAAAGATTCTATTTTGGAAGCCCTTCACAAAAATGTATTTATAAGAAACCATATCATAATCATATTTTGTTTTGCCATGAGAATAAAAGGCAAATTTGCAGTTATTAGGTTTGCGCAAAAAGTGTCATTTTTATATATATAATGGAGCATCAAAATAGGACATTTTTGCACCAACCTAATAAAAGAAGTATCAGGTTGAATAGAATATGTAGTCAAAAGGTGACTAGAATTCCGTTTTTCATTATGTGAATAATTTTAATTGCAAAGTTATTTAATTTACTAGCCAGGCAAAAATCAAATATTGATTTGTCAGATGCAATGCCTGATGCAAATTCCACAAAATAACTTCACATAAAAAGATGACTGGCAGGCACCTTTGGTTCTTCGCTTGTTTCATTACATCATTTTAAATAAACTATTTTTGATTATTTATTAATTGGATTTTATTTAAATTCTACAAAACACTTATTCATGTGTGTGTGTGTGTATATATATATATATATATATATATATATATATATATATATACACACACACACTTCGATCACAAATTTATAAAGATACCAGAAATAAAGAGAATGTAATTTAAACTATACACTGAAGTCATCATGTGACAGGAATACAATTTTTCTGCTGGGATGCATCATCAGAATTCTGGCTCACAAACACCTAATATGGCGAGATCTGATATCAGTATATCAGAGTGAATAAAAAAAATTTTTTTAATCTTTGATGTCTGCCAACATTTTTTTCATTTGTGCAATTTTTTTCATTTGTGCATTATAATAGACAGAAACTATCAGAGATAAATTATGTCATGAGTATCCGAAACATGTGCCAAGAAATTTCATTTCGAATTAAGAAAATATTTGTCTATTGCTAGACAAGTATTACAAATAATTAAGCTCTTTTTAAAACTATCATGATGAATAAAGAAAATTTTGTATTAACGACATTAGATCAAAGATTGCAAATGGCCGCTAGTACCAAGCAGTAAACCTTTCAGCTAATTGCTTGGTTTATAGGAGCTTATCTTAATTGCAAAACCAGCTCCTATAATATTTTTATAACAGGAAGGTCAACATATGAAAGGAAAGCAATGCTTTTATTAAAAACAATGTAATTATTTCAGTGACCTACACCATTGGGTGTAGGTTGCTGAATGTTAAAACAGTGTTACAATGAAGGAAGTAATAAAACTAAGAAAGATTGGCTGCTAAACGTATTCAAGCAGTATATTCCAATAGAAATTGGCTTGCTTGTCAAGTTGACATAGGTAGGAGCGAAGATATATTTCATAGGGACCTAAAAGCTCTAAAAGTAGTTTGTTAAAGGCCCAGTCTAAATTAAAAAGTGACCAAACGATCTTACAGGGACTGCCATCTTTTGCAGATGGCAATGTTTATGACTGTTTGCCTTACAGAAAAATCAATTCTTAGGTTTAATAAGAAAACAGTGTACACAATTAACTGAAAACAAGTTATTTTACAGAGAAGTGCATACTTAATTAGTCTGTAGATAATCGCAACAGATCCAATTAAAGGAAGGCTCTGTATAGAGAAAGTTCAGTATATGGTCTAGAAGTTGAAAATTGTCGACTTATTCTGCTTTCTAGTTGATATATGTGCATCAAGTTCAATCTCACATGTATAGACCAAGTGGAGTACATTTAGTGAGCTTTCCATCTTAACCTTAAATTTCCTCCCAGTTTCCCTGACTGTACTAACCTGCAGAAGTTTAAATGTAATGTGAACAGACATCTTGTTACTCAACTCCCTACAGTTCCATGTTAGACAATCACAAATAGTAACCTCTTACTTTCCAAGTGGCAATATACCTTGTTTTGAGAGGAGAAAAAAGAAAACCAGTGTTCACTTGGGGTAAAGTTAGTTCACAATAACTATGCAGTGCAATATTACACGAGTGAATACTGGGCATCCACCAATTCAGTCTTTTTGAGGATGAGGACGTTTGGTTTGGTGGTTTCATTTTACGGCAAATCAACCCTTTTTAGGTTATTTAATGCCAAATTTAATCATTTTGGAAAAAGTTTTTATGCTTCAAGTTCTTTATATCTAAATATTTATTCATGGTGTTTGGTTGTTTCATAGAGGAAAATTGTTTTTTGGCTTTGCAAAACATGATGTTTTGCAAGGGGAAAGGAAAAATAAAACAATGTTTGCCGCATTTTAGGTCAGTATCTTCAGACAGCCTGATCTGGTAGTACTAAAATGATACAGAGGAATGACAGGGCTATGGATCAGTGAATTTGTGGTACACTGATTGGCAAAGTTAATTCCAACTTTGCTATTGAGGCTGAAGGTGCCTTAAGTGGAATCAGTTCTGCGTTGTAACTGCCTATGGTATGGATATGTTGAAACTGGATAAACAGATTACACATCTCAATTGAGGATGATCAAAGAAAAGAAAGGTTGAGGACTTAAGGATTCAGTAAAACATGGCCTCAAGCAATGGCACATTGAAATCAACATAGACGATAGAGTTTCATGGAAAAAGTAGCTTTTCCCTGCCATGGCCAATGTGAAAAAGACATTAAACAGAATACATAGGAAATTCCATAAGCCAAAACAGTATCTATTAGACAAATCATGGATGCTCTCAAAAGCTGAAGAGGTGAGCATTACCAAGTCATCAGCACGTGAGATGCATCCTAACAAAATAGATTATGAGTAACACCGGCACATCAGTAGGGGTGGAGAAATAAATAAAATGACAAAAAATAAAAGCAAACAAAAAACAATTTCCAAAGGTTTAATATTGTTAGTCAACACTTAATTACAGACGTACAAGATGCGCATAGAATAAAAAGAAAATACCTTCAAGATCTATCTTGAATTATTTTTCCTCAATTTTTATTAGTCACAGGATGACCATAATGAAAAGTAAATCTATAATTTCAGTGTAATTTTTGTTAACTGAATATCTCCCCCCCACTCCTAGCTGCACACACAGTTACTGTACAAGCTTAACAAGCCTCAACTATGCAACCAAATTTAATTTTTAACCTTTGAGCTTTATGATTCACTTTTTATACTTTAATTATTTTAATTATTTTTTAACATATGATCAAATAACTTCATTAATCTTTATCTCCTCTTCCAGAGGTTAGATATAATACAAGGTCTGCTGTGGGTTTGATGAAAGTGGTTCTGTGGAACAAACTAGATTCAAACTTAGTCACAGTCATCCCCCACACTTTACTAATCTTTATAACACACAAGATCACGTACGTGTGATGTAATTCTAGCCTGGGTGATACAAGCATATCGATGGACAAACAAGAACTTTGACAACGATTAAAGAGAACTTTGCTCAACTCTCAGGTCCACAGGTAGCGTTCCTTTAAAGAAATCAATTTGACCACTTTGTGTAACCTTCCCAAGGATCGCCATGCATGAGTTGCCATGATGTAATGCTGTCCAGGTAGGAATTCAGTTCAACCTGATCAAGGTGAACGCCATTGCAACAACATCAGGAACATTGCCAAGTGGTTAACAATGTCGATTTGCAACCTGGACATGTTAGTTACAATCTAGTTCATTAGTGGAAACACTTTCACATAGCCCCTCTCATATATACTCAATGTCTTTCTAGAAACATATCGGGGAGATAAATACCAACAATAATCCTCCGTTTCATATGAAATGATCAAATGATGCTCTACAACAGCAGCAACATGTATGCATCTTTTTTTTTTTTTTTTTTGCTTAAACATAGAAATTCTTCCAAGTTTATTAAAATTAAAATAAAATAAGTTAAAACTAAAACAAATTTTTAAAATCATATCGAGAAAAGCTTATATATGCAAATGTAGGTAAACTTGACCATATTTTATTAGCTTGAAAATATAGGTTCTTTTTAATCTTCAAAAAAAAGAAGCCTGCAAATTTTCATGTAGTTTCATCCCATAGAACTGAAGATATAAGCATTTCAATATTCAATTTGGCTACGAGCACACACACACACTTTTCTGGCAATTTTATAGGTTCGAAATTTCAGCGACTATTGATCAGAATTTAACAAATGAAAGTTTGTTGGAAAGCTAATGATTTGAATTGTGCAGTGGGTTATGTGACATTTGCCCTCCCAGTTTCAAACCCATATCAAGGTGGTGATTGAGTCTGAAGGCGGCTACATTGAATAGATGTCATCTCTACTACATAATCAAGTTACTGGAATTGATTTTTTTTTCAACACAAGTTTTAAAATAAATCTGTAGTGTTATTTTCTTTAGGAAAACACTGATCGTTCCACACTGTATAGGGAGGGTGAGGAACTGTCTTGATGCCCATCTTGGTCAAAGTCTGTGATAAGGATAGAGTTGTCCTGGTGGAAATGTCACTGACCTAATTTGAGGAGTCCTGGCCTCTTCCGACAGAATGTCTTCCTGAACTCCCTTAAAATCTCAGCATAGTATCCCTTGTTGACTGTCCGTTCAGTGGGAATCCAGTGCATGTAGATCATGCCCATGCTGTCAAAAGTTTCTGGGTGGATTTGCTGTGTCTGGCCTTAATGGATAAATTATTAAAACCTAAATAAGTTCATTAATTTTTGAGACAGGTAATTTGAATGAAACTAAGATTACATAACTTTAGTATGAAATTGAAGTTATGCATTTAAAATACTTAAAGCTAGATTAATAGCAGCCAGATGGCAGGTAATTTTTACTTGCCCGGGTGTTTGGAAGTGTGTTAAGCAAAAAAAAAAAAAAGTGGTAGTAGGCAGGAAGGCTCGAACCCATACCATGAAGGAGGAAAAGAATGTGGAAAAAAAGTTACATCTTTGCTGTTGCCTCTATCACCAAACTGGAGATCGCCAAGGTTTAAATTAAGGCTAATCAATTGAAAAGAGGGGATGACTTTCGAAAATATTGACGAAAAAAGTGACCCCCGCTTTGTAGAAAAGTGCTCGGTTGAGGGTGAAGGAATTAATGTTTTTAGCCAATTTTTCGATATTTGTTGTCTGAAGGGTTGAGCTTCAAAATGATACCGATCTTGTGAAAATCGGTCGCCTCTGTCAAAAGTTTTAGACATACAAACAAACATTTAAACTGACAGATGAGATTTATATTATAGGAGGGAAATTGGTTAATGACTCAAACTAAGAACTAATATTAACTGAAAGGAAGCATGTGGGCAGGGTTTACATGCTGCCATAAGAATTTCTCAGTTCAAAGAGTGTGAGACTGATGACATGAGTATCTTCTTCCATTCAGGTTTTATGCTAATAATACCAGCTTCTGACGGATAAAAATAAACACTATAAAAGTATCACACACACACAAGACAAAGTAATGTTGGCTGCTTCACTTGTGATTAATTATTCTCACATTTCATGAAAAAAAAAAAATCAAGATTATATCCCAGAACACTTGTTCAATTTCAGTGAAAAACGGTCATTAAGTTCTCCACTACCCCCCCCCTTCCTCTCACATTTCACCACCTGGTGAATATCTTCTGTGTGTAGAGGTTGAAATAATCAAACCTAGTATCGCGAAAATAAACTAATATCTTTATTACATCATTATGTATTTATTCGTCTCCTCTGCTCTACGGCAAAACTGGAGAGCAGGTTTTCACCGTCCAATCAGTTTGGTATTGGAGAGGAAAGAGATGGATTCAGTTTTGTTCACTTTTACAGACATGTGTCTAGGTGCAATCACTTGATTTGTAAGATTCTTTCTGCACATGCTTGTGCATTGTATGAGCAGTTTTATTATTCTTTGCAAATGCAATAGTGACAAATAAAATTTATAAGGAAAAAAGTGTACATCTACATACACTGAATGTTTGTCCAAAGCGACTTTAAACCTAGATATGATAGGCTGCTCAATGGAGCAGAAATATGGATAAACCATGCTACCTTTCTTCTATTGAAGTAAAACTACATCTTTTACTGGATCACCTGGTGCTAGAGTAAAAATCTAAAACTGCAATAGATAGTCATTCTCTCACAAATGGAGTGGCAAAAGCTGCATTCATTTTACCACCATAAGAAATTGTCAAATTTTCAAAATATTTTGTTGGTTTGCTTCTTATATACAAAAGCATTAAGTTCAGCACAACGATTTCAGCCCAGATAATTAATTCCCAGAAGAATTAATGCCAAAAATCTAACCCAGCCTACAGATGGAAATAACCCCTTTGATTAAAAGGAATGTGCTTGTAGCTCATAACTGAGGAGCTGGTCATGTCATTCCTGGAGTAACAGCTCTCACAGAAACGTACCCATGGTATGGAGATACTAAGTTATATCACTTGGCAAGTAATAGTTCAACAATTCTATTGACAAAATTCAGATGTTTTTTGCGAATTATTAATACAATTTGAGAGCACTTTTGATTTTTTTTTGTGTATTTTTAACTTTCACTACTACACTTATGTGCAACTTCATGAAACACCATTTTGAAACTGCTATTTATGGTACATCAACCCATTTTTAGGGGGGGGGGTAACACTATTTACTTGCATTTTTTTTTTTTTTTTACAATTTTTTTCACTTATAATACAATAGACACATACTCATCGTTTTTAGCATTTATAAAAATGGACTCCTGGACAACATCAGGTAAATACATCTAGTTTCATATTCTATTATTTTTTAAAATTAAATATAAAAAATGAATATCAATCTTGTATACATCAACCTATCTATATACATCCCCTTCACCAAGTGTTTCATCTCATCTGTTTGCAAATAGATGTGGTTATTTTCTGTTGGGTACCTCATGTAACAATTTTTCTTGATATACAAAAAGACAGAATAATAGGTAAATAGGTAAATTAGTGCGTGAATGTTTGCTATCCGATAGGATATCCCATCTCCACCAAAAACAATAAGAAAGTCGAAAACAAGTAAATAAAAAAGCTAGCGAAGTCTTGGAACAAGGTACCAAAAAGGCAAGAAAGAACCTGTTAGCCGATTCAGTGTAACAGGTAGGTAGTCAGTTAAGTACAGGTAGAAATACTGTTTGAAATGTACAAGATGTAAAGAGTGCAAATGTGGTTCGCACCAGTAAGTAGACATACTTTTGGCCAACCACAGACAGGATGATAGAGATATTTTCTGGTTTCTGATAGTGGGGGGGGGGGCAATAGAAAGTGAGAAACATCGTAGAATATTTCATAATTATCAATGTTTTGTTATGAGATGCCGCAAGAATTTTGCTCAACAAGTATGAAAAAAGACAGGTTAATGGCTAAAGAATTGGACCGATTATAATGATCACATAATTGCCAAACTTAAAACCATCTCATATTAAACAACACTTCTGAAGGATGTGTTCTGGTTTAGACAAGGCATATACTTCAATTATAGTTTGAATTATACTACATACTATTAAAATGTGTAAGAGCCAATATATTTCTTTTTAATATCAGGAGAGAACCCCAGCAGGGTGCAAAAATTTTGAAACATGACTGGCTAGTCATAATCAAACAAACAGAGGCATTGTTACTTCAGCCCAACTTAAAAAAAGATGACAAGATAGAATCTGACTTCCAGTATTTATTAATTTATTTTAATTGCTCTCTGGAATGTTTGGTTTTGTCATTTTCTTTTACAGCATATCAACCCTTTTTGGGTTATTTAATGTCGAATCCAATAATTTTGGAAAAAGTTACTCTGCTTCAAGCTCTTTATATCTTCAAGTAATTATTAATGGTTTTTGAGTTTTTTTGCATAGGAAACTTGTTTTTGACTTTGCAGAAAATGATTTAGTTTTGCAAAGACAAAAAAAAAAAAAAGTCCGTGTATTTTAGAAAGCCAGTATCTTCAGACCGTCTGATCTGGTAGTGATTAATTAAAAAAATAATTTAATGTGCATTAATACAGAGATGGTTTATCGACAAGTTCTGCGTGTCTTTGTTTACTTTTGTTTTTTGCTGACCGTTCTAATTCATGATGAACGGTCTGGAAAATTTCCTTTTGATTAATGTTTATCAGTTCAAAAATATTGTTCTGAAAAGTCAGGAGACTTTTCCAGGGTATTCATCATGAAGCAGAACAATCAGCAGAAAACGAAAGTAAACATATACGGCACTTGACGATAACCCAGAGATGTATTAAGTCTGATATAGACAATGAACAAAGAACCATTTTTTCTAAGAAAGATACCCCTCTCTCCCTCTCCCGTGAAGTTTCAATTTAAACAATGTACAAAGTGTTTAGCTGACCTAGTTGTTTACTGTTGCATGCATAAGAATTTTACACTGCTTATAATACAATGCCATCTTCTATTGAAATTTTTTTTACATTTGATTTTATTCAAATAATATGAAACTAATCTTTTTAACTGAACAAAAAGAGTTGAAAATCAGGGTGTGAGATTTAAAATTTCATTCAAATATAAATCATTTGAAAAATGCAATGGAAAGATTACTTGCAGTTGAAAACATTTATGACAACACTAGTGGGGGAGGGGGGGTCGTAAAATACGCTTAAATATATTTTAATTTATCCAGATTTTGTATAGAGTCGTGATTTCAAAAGTTAAAAAAAATAAAATAAATAAAATAATAATAATTTTTAAGTATTTGGGTGCCATCAGCTAGAATCAAAATCGAAAGCAAGACTAGCATTCAAAGCTGGTGACGTTACCATTGTACTAACGTGAGACACACATGAACTTAAATTAATTATAATTAAAAATAAACTAAGATGAATGTACAAAATGTATAACGATTTTTTTTCAATTTTAACCCATTTTTGACCCCTTGAAAACTATTTTAACCGACTAAAGACTCATGAAAGAATGGTCCGGGGGGGGGGGATAAATAAATAAATAAAATATTCCAATCATTTGAGGCCACTAGCACCGCTCTACGACTTAGTTTCAGAGGAGATAATGTTTAAAAATATAGAGACAGATATAGTCTTTTATAAATTAGATTGAGAAATCTGTGACAATCAGTTCAAAAGATGAATTTAATCCATTTACTAGATGTACAGTTCTTATCAGAAGTCAAATAAATTTTATATGAAAGTAAGAATTCATATAATAGAGACTGCAATTCTTCGCTGTTTGGCTAGGAGCAAAGTGTAGTATCTGTTCCGATACTACACTTATCTGTTAATTAGTGAAAAAGAATTTCTAAATGAAGATAAATTTACTTTGTTTTAATCCAGGGTGCTCCCTTTCGGGAAGCTGGATTTTCCCCACATTAAAAACCAACCTTATGCCTAATTGCACTCATGGGGAGGCAAATAGAGGCTGTAATTCATTAATATAACAGTAACACCTATTATTTGTACACAAGATCTTAGATTTACATATTGCTAGAAATCATGTTTTCAGAGCTTTGTGTAATATAATTAGCCAAGTTATTAGGCATGGTTGATAATGTTTAACCCCAGGTTCAGTTATGTAAGTAGATATTTGATTGGTTGGTTTAATTATAACTGTAACTGCATTCACTCAGGTTGGATTAAGCTGACTCCAAATGAGTTCACTGCATCTCGCTTCAAGGAGGTTCATTTCCCCCAATCGGCAGTGAAGTTCTTAACATATTTCGACCATTTTTAGTTTTAGTGATGAAGACTAGAGAACAAAAACCAACCAGCATCCAGCTCCATATCTATCCCTATTGTTCCTATCCAATAACTTAGTCGGCAGTCTCTGCACTTCTTCCTGAAAGCAAATGTGTCAAAGAACATACCCAAATCAGCAAAGTCTACTTTTAAGCAGTCTCTGTGATGCTGGTGTTATTGATGATGTTGAGCATTATTAATTCATTTCAAATGAATTAGATGTCTAGAAAGACATCGGGTATTTATGGGAGGGACCACATAAAAGTTGCCAATATTAGTAAGTGTTTCTGTGAAACAAACTGAATTCAAACCTGGCGCACCCAGGCTTGAAGTCAGTGTCGTTAGCCATCATCACTGTTGATGGTGTTGCATCTTGCACGAAGAGTATGGTTCGAGATTTGGTCAGAGAGTCGTATACATAGGATGCACCAAAGACAGAATACATTTTAAAGACCTCAAATGTGTGAAGATCTTTTCACATGCCAGATCTCAACTGTACAATATTATTGTGTATATCAGCCGATATATTTTTAATTTTGAGATTTTTACGTCTTGGTGAGGTCACAAATTACTTTAGAACAGCAAAAAATTGCACAAGTGCAATCGATATGGATTACAATCTCCTCCTTAATCATGTACCATAGAAAAGATTTAAAATGAGACATCAGTTGCAGTGTGACGATGCAAGTAATAATGCAAAGTCTTACCAGGTAAGGAAAAATAAAAAGCTATGCATGTAAATCTCATGTAGCCATAATGTTGGCTGAAACTTTAGCAGGAACTCATCTTCAAATACTGCAATATACAAATTTATAATGCCAACACTTTCTCACAACTGTCCAAAATTTGACTGCTTTTAAGCAGCCATTTATTTATTGGTCCCCTGACAAAAGGAGGGTGGACCTGTAAACTCACGTTCGTCCGTACTTTATTCAATAACTACACCTTGGAATTTCTTTTAATTTTGCACAAACCTTAAACATGATAGGAGTAAAAAAAAAAGTAACAGAACGGATTTGTATGATTGGATTTTTATAAAAAACTTTTTGAAAAGTTTTATGACTGATTTCTATATAATTTTGTTTGTCTATACTTCATGATAACTTGGGTGTGCCCCAGGGGCTCTTTTAGGGCTAATAAAAACACTCCATTTTTGGGACTATTTCACCATATTTGTCCAAAATTTTCTGTGTATGTCTATTTAGCAGTTTTGCATGATGTTGAACTGAAATTTAAATATGTTAAGGTCTAAAACTGCACCATCTGCTCATTTTCCCCAGGATTTGACTCCCCTGGGGACTTTTTGGACTAAATGGGGGGGGGGGGGGCAAATACTGAACTTAATCGTTTTTTATGCCTTATCCACTGTGCACTCACGGAAGGGGGAGGACCATGCATGCTTCACTTGTTTTTAAGTCATTTTGGTCTATATAGATGCAAACCAGTTTCAACTAAAAAAAAAAAAAAAAAAAAAAAAAAAACCTGCCATCATGAACACAGCTGAATATGAAATGGTAAACACCTATGCTCTCTCCCTGTAAAACATTCAGGGTAAACACTCACCAAGCTACAACCACTGCCAGTAGTTTCCCCTACTATCTATACCTAAATATAATGAAAATTCTATGAGTGAAGCTTCTTTCCTAGAGCTGCTCATTTATGAAACAATACTATATGAGCACTTGAGCCAACCTTGTAAATAATCAATTTCTACACAATTTCTGCCATTACGTTTATCACAGTGATTTACTCATTAATCCCCGAGTGACAGCTGAGCCTTAATTCCTACACCCAAAGCATCTAATGCACTTGGAAGCTAGCAAGTGTTCGTTTTCATCCATTGCTACAGATGTTCAGAAGTATCTAATCAAGGAAAATATATACCTATACTAAAGTCAAATCATTATCAAGTTGTGCTAGTGTATAATCGCTCTATTCTCCATTACACTAGGTAGGTATGAAATTGTTTATAGTTATTTGGAAGAATAACAGGAGGATTGCCAATAAATGTAAGAGTAGGATTGATTAAGTTTTACTGTATGTTATTTTTGTTAGCCTGTGAGGTGAGGTGGGAGGCTATGACAAACGAACATTTACATATATTCCCCTCACTCATAAACAGAAGGTAATGCCTTGGATGATGGTATAATTAGATACACTACCAAATCTGAATTGAGCATAAAAAAGAGTACAATAAGTCATAGAATAGTATTGTTTCGGCTTCAGATAAACGGACCTGAAATCTCCATTTGTAATACTATTATGTAATGCTTAAAGTGTACCTATTCAGTGCTTCCGAGGATTCTTTAGTTTCAATTTTTGTTTTCATTTTATAAGATGTCTTTTGTTACAAAATTATTTTATGATTTTTGAAAATGTGTCTAATAGTGATGGGACAATTCCAATATTTTTCCGATTCTAATACAATTACTGATTCCATACTGTACTAAATTCCTGATTCCAATTCTTTATAAATCTGTAAACTATAAAATTGTTATTTTGTCCCAATTACTGTAAAAACACATCTTAAATGTGCATATATTTTCTCAAACGTAAAAACACTTGTGAGGGGGTGATCTAGAGATTTTAGTCTTACTGAAAGTTTAAATACCAGCAGTTGAAGATGTTTCTTAAACCAAAATCAAACAAAAGATAATTTAAGGAATCTGTTTTGCCATTTTTGCAAGGCATCATATCAGTTGGTTTGACTTTGCCTAATTTTAACATTTGAACTTCCGGTCGCGTCATGGAGTAGCAGTAAGACGTCAGATTTTCTTTCACTTTCTTTTCCGCCTTCGCGTCACGGGTTTGAGCCTGCCTACTACCACTTTTTTTTTTGTTCAACACACCCAGGCAACGCCGGGCACTCAGAGTTAGTTATAAATAGAACCACATCCATGAATAGCAGTAGTTGCATAACACTAATAAATAATATGGGGATATCAATTTCCTACATTAAGAAAAATACAATTTCAAGAAGTTTTGGTTTAGCTATGAAAGTTCAGATCAGGACCTTCACTTTCCATTACATAAATCTCAATTTTTTATCTTATCCACAAAATAAATTGAATACCTAATTCAGCCTTCATTAATGATGAAATTTTTTGCAGCGGCACTGATCCTAGGTGGGTTGAACCAGCTTCCTCTGAAGATGAGAGGATCATGGAATATGAAATTCACAAAGAGTCCCCAATCGCTTATATACAAGAGAAAGATGATGACATTACATTTTGTAGTTCTCAAAGTAAGGTGTCAACATCCTTCTACATATAGGGCCTGGTATTCCCAAATGGTCACTCATCCGATACCAACCAGGCTTAACTTTGGCGAACGGGTCTCTACATGAGTGTACCATATAACATTTTAGATTATTTAAAATTAATTTATCAGTTTCAATGATTTTTTTTTTATATTAATTCAGTCTGGCCTTTAAGAGATTAGCATGTTTATATACATATATTTTTTTTTTATATATACTAATGAGATGCAACTAATTGCTATGACCAAAACCAGAGGATAAAGGTTGATGCAACAGATCAAAGGTTGATGAGCAATATTATGAAATTATTAAAAATGAATGGAATATATTTTTTTAGACAGTAAATTCTAATCTCCTGAAAGAGTGTTGTGAAACACGTTTGACATTTTTATACTAAAACAATTGTCAGGAAGTGCTAAGAACTATGCATATATTAAATGTCAAATCTAAATATATATATATATATATATATATATAGTCCTGTTCTTTTATTACTAAGCGACTTTGTCGATTACTTTTCCACAATGATAGAAGACATTTGGTTATTATAAGTAATTTGGTACTTCCCAACTGGAATATCTTGTAAATATAAGACAAGACGGAAAGTTCTAAATTGCAGTTAATGATTTCACTAGTCCAATTCTTGCTAATAGTTGAATGAAAATTGGCCTCCTGACAAAATCATGTTGGCTTATATAAAAATAAGTACAAAAATATTTGCCAATAAAGACACACACACGTAATTCCTACAGCTACATATCTGGAAAACAGAGCTATTAAAACCGACAGTGATATGGGACAAAAAGAAACCTTAGAACAGTGCCCCAATGACATTGGATTAAACAGCACTGATAAGGAAAAGATAATGTAATACCAAGGTTTAATGTACAACATGAAAAGAAACTGGAATCTTAGGAAGATCTCCATTCCAGTTATTAGGAGAAATCGGACTTGTGAAAAAGATTTTTAAAAAACTACCTGGCAAATATACACAGTGAACCAAGTGTAAGAGAGATACAAACAATTGCACTTAAAAGGACAGTTAGAATCTTAAGATCTCTTGATTAGAGTCTCTGAAATAGTGGATGAATGTCTGCCCCCATCTCAAAAAAAAAAAAAAAAAAAAAAAAAAAAAAAAAGTGAAGTGTCCGGGATTGACGAGGAGCAGGGGTGGGGTGGGGGTGAGTCCTATGTACTTTAGTGTTTTTTTTTTTTTATACATCTCATAAATGGGTGGTGCTCAAAGTTACACATCAATAATAAGTTGAGAAGATGTGCAAGTAATGTTAAAAATAAATTATGCAGGTGTATCTCCAAAACTCGAATTTTTAAGTAAAAGAATAGTTCAAATGTTGTAAGAAAATCCAGATATGCTTATATGGTAGTTTGGCTTTCACACAGCATCCCACATCTTTGTGTGTGTAAAAAAAAAAAAAAAAAAAAGAAAAAAGAAAAAAATGAAGAGAAATACAAGCCTTTCTTGGGCAACACCTAGAGATTTATCTCAAGCAAACAAATGCTTGACTTTGGGTGATAAAAAGAAAACATTCCTACATTGTAATTATTTTAATAACAAAAGTATATTAAAAATGCAACCAATTTAAAACAAGTTTATTGGCATCAAATTTTACGCTTAATGTGGTAGAACGAAAATCAAGGCTTAATCTTTTGGAATTTTTTTTTTTTTTAGATGAGGATCGATATTATTTGAACAATTGTTCTCATCTGGGATGTTATTCTCACGTTCCAGACGATGTAATCTCAAACCTTCAGCAGAGTCTTGTCAAACTTAGAAATCTATACAGAAATCTTTATTGATTACATGGGTGTAGTTTGTTATAGTGTCATCATCCATGACTAGATAGAAATCTTGAGTAATTCTTAATTATATTCTTTATATCTCCCATATTAATTAAGGGATTGAACTTTCAACCTCCAAACTTTCATTTAGAATTGATTATTACCCAGCAATTTTATCTGTTGCATTACAGGTCCTTGGTTGACAGATTAAGAACAAGCTATTCCATGGATTAAATAAAGGGTTCTGATCAAAGACCATTTGATTTGCTCAAGTTAAAAATTTTATTCCAAACTTCTGATAATAAATAACATACTTAAATAAATTTAAAAATTATCAAGTTTGTTTTGTTTTACGTTTTTTTTACTCAAGTATTCTTAATCCAATATTTCATTAACTCACAACTTTATGTTTAAGTTGTTAAACTGTAGATAAATATGGTTCCTTGTCCAGAATTCCCTCCTATATATATATATACATACACACACACACGACAAAATGAAAATATATTCCAAAAATGACAAATTGACCAAGTAGTTTTATTTTCTTAATAAAAATATTTTAAGTGATTAATGGGAATTTGTAGGCATTACATAAATCTCACAAGTTTGAATTATAGCTATCACCCCCTTTTTCAGATTATTTTCAAAATGTTATCCATAAAATTTGATTTTCTTATTTAAAGAGAAAACTACTTGATAAATTTATGATTTTTGGAATATGATGTATTTTCATTTCGTCACAAGTACATACAGATATTTGTTTATTTTTGTGTTTTTAATGTGAGGGAATTTTGGACAAGAGGAATGATATAAGAATGCTACGATGGATGTGTAATACGAGTATAAAGATGACCTCATGAAGATTAAATCTGGACAGTATAAAGAGAAGTGTGTAGAACAGGAGACTTGGTTTGTATGGTCACATTGAAAGAATTGAGAGTTCTTGGGTTAATAAATGTAGAACAACTGAGCTAGCAGATTCAGTTGACAAAGGAAGGCCAAGAAAAACACGAGATAATGGACTGGAGAGAAAAAGGGACAAATACAGACCTAGCCAGAGATAGGTTAGTTTGAAAGTTTTTACAAATTGTTTCAGACATGGCAGCATGTAGAACAGACGTTAAAAATCGAATGATGAATTCTAGCAACTGGGGGAGACATTCTTAAGATGCCTCCATTCAATCTACAATGCAATTTCAAACATAAGCACAACAGATTTAGCTGGATAAGAAAAAAAAACAAGATTAAAGAGAAAAAAAACAAAATGTCTGTGGGTTTGTCAATCTACATATACAAGAAAAGCTACTCGACAGATTTTTATGAAATTTGGATTTTTTATGCAAAGATGAGCAAAAATCAATATAAAGAACCAGATGCAATCCTATTCAGGTCTAACTGAAAATTTGATCGGCTAAATTATATATATTAGATATTCAAGTATTATTTACGACTACTAAATTATTTTGTACCTTAATTGTGAGATTTCAAATAGTTTGAGGTTTTTCATCATTTTAAAAGTTGGTATTGACGGTAGTATCACTAATAAAAATCCAAGATTTTTATAAAGTACTAACCTTTAAATAGCACGTCAAAATTTGAGCTCAATCGGATTAGTTTACAAATAACTTAAGTGAAGCTATCATTGAAAATTTTTCAAATAGAAAAATCTGTTTTGATAAAGCATCGCTTCCTGATGAGAAAAAATACTATTCAACAAAAGCAATTAAGTGTTATTCAGTTCACTTTTTTTTTATAAACAGTGGTTAAGAGGTGATATACAGACTTTAAATGTGGTTGTATAGATACAAGTGATCTGCTGCACACTCAGGTACACAAATTCAGCAGTTGTCCCAGAAAACAAAGTCAAAACTAGTTTTTATCAATTGGAAGTTTAAGCTGTGTGAAATAGCAAAGGTGAAGATATTAGAAGGCACTATTTTGCATATACATTTGTCAAGAAAATGTTAATTTTGGAGCCACATTTGCTCACAATCAAAAAACATGCATCAACAATTCAGAGCTTTGTTTTCAACCGTTTTGCAATAAGTGTTTTGTGACAATGGATAAAACATTGATCAACCATTTCTCTTCAGAATTAAATCGGTAGCGAGTCGAGTAAACAACATGAGGTCGAAGATGCAAGCATGTAGTAATAAAGTTTTGGCCTCTGTATTATGGAATACATTTTATTTAGCAATTACTTTGAAAGGAAGAACCATCGACAGTAAATATTGGTGCATTTTAAAAAAGGAATTACAAAAAAAAAAAAAAAAAAAAAAAAAAAAAAAATGCTCTTTTACTAAGACAATGTATCATGTCACAAGTTGATTGCAAAACTATAAATTGCACTTCAAATTAATTTTCCACCTACTCCATTCTCTAGATATGACTATTAGCAGACCACAAAAGAATGCTTCTGGAAAAGATATTAGGTTCAAATAAAGAATTGATACCAGAAACTTGGGCGTATTTTGAGGTCAAAGACAAATCATTCTTATATAATTATTAAAAAAAAAATTAAAAAAAAAAAAAAAAAAGCATTGAATTGTTATAAAAACATTGATGCCATGTTGATAAAGCCTAATTTTGCTTAAAAGTTATTTTATGAGTTAAGCCAGGAACTTAGGGAGCAATGAGTTATACACACACACACACAAATCCACTTGTCAAAATTAGAACAGAACCAAATCAAGACAGCAGATCTTGCACACACAGAACTCAATATCTCTTCAGATAGAGATTTCTAACAATCAATGTTAAACCACATTTATTATAGTTATATTTAATATTAATGTATATATACGAGGGGCGTGCAATAAGTAATGCCCCTGACCCGCTTCCAGTTGTCTGATCTAGCTGACATTTTGCATATGCAAGGATTTATATCCATGGGTTATGTGGCAAATTACAGCTCTAAACTAATTGTGGTTTCTGTTTCACAGGTGTTTGAACCAGTCAGGTGTGAAATGGACCCTGTTGAATGTCGAACAGTGATCCGGTTTTTGTATTTGAAAGGACGCACACCACACGAAACTTTTGATGAAATGAAAGAAACTTATGGTGATAATACCCATCATATGACCTTGTAAAACGCTGGCATCATGAATTCAAACATGGCCGGAAGTCTGTGGAAACAGCTCCCAGACCTGGTCACCCCCCACCACCTTCTGCCATTGATGAGGCATCTGTCCAAGTTGAGGCTGCCATTTTGGAAGATCGATGCATTACTATTCGCCAAATAGCCCAAGATGTTAAAATTAGTACAGGGTCTGTGGAAACTATCATTCATGACCATTTGCATATGTATAAGGTGTCTGCCAGGTGGATTCCCAGGTTGTTCACACCATTCCAGAAGCAAGAACTCATTAAGCTCGAGGATGAATTTGATGTGCCAAGAAAATGAGTCAAAGTTTTTCAACAGACTGATTACACAGGATGAAACCTGGGTCCATTACTATGATCCAGAGACCAAAACCCAGTCAATGCAGTGGAAGCACTTAGACTCACCACCTCCAAAGAAGGCAAGGGTGCAGCCCTCCGCTGGCAAGTTCATGCTCACAGTCTTCTGGGACCAGGACGGAGTAGTGATGACAGATTTCCTGGCAAAGGGTACCACAATTACAGGAGCCTATTATGCTTCACTTTGGAGGAAATTAAGGGAAGCTATAAATATCAAGAGGCGGGGCAAGGTCAGCAACGGTACCCTCCTCCTGCAGGACAACTCACCTGACACCAGATCATGAGCACGGGCATGTGGTTATGAAATTCTACCCCATCCTCCCTACTCTCCTGACCTTGTACCCTCTGACTTTCACCTCTTCCCAGCCATGAAGTTGTTTTTGAAAGAAAAGTGTTTTCCAGATGATGCAGCCTTGATTTTTGAAGTCACGTCATGGTTGGAGGACCAACCTGGGGTGTTCTACAAAAACGGTCTCCAGAATTGCATCAAACGCTCGGAGAAATGCATAACTCTGGGTGGTTCCTATGTAGAGAAAGACTAATAATTGTGCCAAGTTTCTTTGCTCTACTGCTATGGGAAGTGGATCAGGGGCATTACTTATTGCACGCCCCTTGTAATTACTTGCAATCTCATAAATTATACAACATATAACAGCAATATACGGATTGATATTCTCCCATTTCCGGGCGAATATACTCAATGAACCAAGCGCGAGAGATTCAAACAACTGCACTTATTAGAATCTTAAAAAGATCCCTCGATTGGAATGTACGAAATAGGTAGGATGCCCTATCCCCAGCCAGAATAAAATAAAATCGAAATAAAGAAATCTACAAATGCTTTTGCAATTTCATCATCACCATTTCTGAATTCAAGTTTATTTAAATCAATTTAAAACTAAAATCAAAAACTTTAGATTGCTTTGGAATAGATAAACTGAAATTTAAAAAATTATCAAACAAACGAGGAAATAAACTTTAAGAAAATAGATAGAAATTTATTTGCCAACAACTTCATGAGAAATTAGACGCTCAAGTTTTTTTTATGAGCGGAGTATCCAACTCCCCAGAATAGGGCACTGTATAGGACAAAAATTTCAATTGCCCCAATCTATTGAGAAGGATTCTGCATCTTTTGACCGAGGACAGAAGAGATAATACACTTTGAATTATTTGCAAAAATATATACATTTTATCAAATTAGGTACAGTCATCAAAAGTATACAATGGGGTGGGAGTATGGTAGTCATCATCTGTCCTAATTTTAGATAGACTCTTCAGCAGTCGCTACAACACTGACCTCACTCCAATGTTTTTATTTACTTGCCTTCCCACAAGAGCAGAATTAGACACAAGGTCATTTTTTAATGTGGGGAAACCCAGCTCACCCAAATGGAACCCTCTGGATTGGAACAGGAATTTAAATTGCCTCAGTATAAAAAAGGAGGTTTCCTTCACCACCTGATGACAGAAAAGACGATAACAGATACTACACCTTGCCTTTAACCAACCTGAAGTTTTTCTGATAGGAATCTTCAAATTTATAACCATACCCGATTTGTTTTTACTACAAGATTGATGTCTAATTTCAAATTGTCTCCAACAATTAGGTTCTATTATTACAGTATTGTTTACAGATGTAATTATCGAAACAAATTGTTATAAAACTAGAATTTGATTAAAACAATTTTGTTTCAATAGCAGTCATCTTAAAGCTGAAAAGTTCAAGATAGTCCCCTTTTCCTTTTTTTAATTGTAGAAATGAAATATTCAATATTACGAAAATTTCTCAAAATCGAGATTTAAACTTAGATTCTTCAAAATCCATTAAACTTTACACAAGTAAAAAATCTCATTATGCAATGTTTCGGAATTTTGGAAATGAGGATTGGTTATTCGTATTATTTGGAGTCATCGGACTATTGTTCTCATCTTGAGTGTTATTTTCACGTTTCGGTCAATGTAATCTCTGACCTTCAGGTGTATTGTCGAATTCGGGAATGTTTCTGTCGAACTCGGGAATTTCGACAGAATCTCAAGCAAAACCTTTTATTTACTTCACGAGGGTAGCATGCTCTTGTTCCATCAGCCATGTCTAGATAGAGGTCCTAAGTAATTTGCAATTGTACCTTTCGGTCGCCTACACTGAGGATTGAACCTTCAATCTTTAGGAGAAGGTCACTTTGTTACAATTGATTTTTCCAAGTACTTTAACCACTACGCCATGTGTTCTTGCAGATATTCTCCTGAAGGTTCAATCCTCAGTGTGAGTGACCTAAAAATACAATTGCGAATTACTTAGGACATCTATCCAGTCATGGCTGATGGATCAAGAGCATGCTACCCTCGTGAAGTAAATAAAGTGTTTTGCTCGAAATTCTGTCCAAATTCCCGAGTTTGACAAGGTACACTTGAAGGTCGGAGGTTACAGCAACAGAAACGTGAAAATCACACTTAAGATGAGAACAGTAGTCCAATGAATCAAAATAATCATTATGCGATGTTTTGTCGGAATTTGTTGGCCTATTTGAAGAATCGAGAAATGAAAGGCGAAGTATCCATGAAGACTTCCGACCAAATTTCTATTCCTATTTTTAGTAAAAAAATAATATATATATATATATATATATATATATATATCAGGTTAAAAAGTATTTAAGAGCGACAACTAATGAATTTAACGAGGTTATTAAAATTTTTCAATAAAAGAGCAAGGTATATTAATAAAGAAATTTATATGGTCACAACATAGGAAATGTTAATGTTTCAGACAAATGGTCGGCTAAAACTTGAAGTTCTCGTCAGGCGACTTATTAAATGATTGCTTTCCACAGAAATCACTGGTTACTTATATATATATATATATATATATATATACACACACACGTCCTATTTACTTGCCTCCCCACAAGGGCAGAGTTAGATATGAGGTCGCTTTTTAATGTAGAGGAAATCCAGCTCTCCTAAAAGGGGCACTCTGGATAGGAACAAAAATAAAAATTGCCTCCGTCTAGAAGGCGTTCTCCTCCACTGAAGGAAGTCAGAAAAGGTAAAGAGTAGGATCAGAACAGATACTACACTGATCATATATATATATATATATATATATATATATATATATATATATATATATATATATATATTGCATACACACACACACCGATGAGAAATATTAAATGTGTAAAATCCAAGAATGGTATAAATTACTCTTCTGTAGGTATTAGGCGAGAGTGATTAGAGCCAAGCAGACAGATTTCTCGAACTAGTCAGAGAGGCAGTGTCATCTATTCTAAGACTGGGTCACGATGATATTAGTATTTTAGGAGGAGGTGCTTATTCTTAACTTCAAAAGGAGACAATGGTTTTGTTTTGTTTTTTTAATAATTCCGTCTACAAACCAATTTTCAAAGAATCTGAAATGTTCGTGAAAAATGTGTAGTTAAAGTATTTACCACTGCGTAACGTGCGACATTTACTACGTAGTAAAATGCTGGTCGTCTATGTGATACTAAAATTAAATTACAGTTTTATTTATAGACTAAACAAGGATTAAATATAGTTCGCACATAATGTTTAATATTTTGGCGTTGTTAAAAAGTTAGAAGAAATTCAATTCTATTTTTAAATAGGATGGTAGATTTGCCATTATTTTAAAACAGACTAGATAGATTAGGTAGGTATTCGAATTATTACATAACATATGATACCATTACGGTTGGTTCAATCAATGGATTTTTTTTCGTCTTTATGACATAACATGTTCTCGGATTGAAGTATTTTTAAGAAACATCTATTTACTGAAATTATTTGACAAAAATTTCTCATTTTATTTTGCTTGAAAATTTATTTTCAGATATCATTTAGCTTAACACGACAAAATATATATTTCATGTATTCACATAAAATGTTAGATTTTATGTACTGATTTTCAGTATTTATTCAACGGCGCTCACTACGCGATTACTAACTAAGTAGTAGTAAGTTATGAAAATAATGCTCAACGAGTTCTTACGAGTATTGAACGCGGAAAAATCTCTAGCTTAATTGTCATATATACAAGATGCCATTAGATATATGCACACATGTCATCACACACACACACACACACACAATTTGTCTTCAACTCCAAATCAGTATTTATCACAACAGATAATTTTAATTGAGATCGAAGCACACTAAGCAGCAGCAGTTAGTTCCTTGAGCAGACCAAACAAACAAGAAATCAATGACCCCCCCCCCCCAGACTACCACGTTAGTGCAGTTTTGGATAAAATAAAAACAATAAAACTAGTTCATTTCGATAGCTTCTATTTTTATCGCAAGCAGATATATATATATTATATATATATATATATATATATATATATATATATATATATATATATATATATATATATATATATATATATATATATATATATATATATATATATATATATAATATATATATATAATTTCAGGTCATTATCTCAGGCATTACCTTCGCTTTTCAGATTTAATGGTCAATCGCTCAAGGCTCCCTTATTTGCGAGGGAGTACCGACAGGATGTGTATGTGTACAAATATTTGATTTTGTACCAATGTAGAATGCCTTTTTCAAGGGAGTTGAATTTTCCTATATTAAATAAAAATCGACCTTGTGTCTAATTCTGTGGTCGTGGAGAGGGCAAGTAACAGATACTTGCTTAGATTTTAGATTAAATAAGGAACTCTTATTTTATAGAATTATTTCCATCTCCAAACTGAGGTTAGGGATTTCAATAATTATGCAAAACGGACACTGCTTTTTTTTTTTTTTTTGGATAGGATTTTCAAGTTTAATTTTTACGGTATCTTGTCTATTAAATTGCTAGGTGAAAGCACCCCACCCACCCCCAATGTTAAGAATGGGTTTCTAAATAACGGTATTTCAGTGCGGTTCGTATTCTGGATAAGTACCAAGTTTTCAATACCAAATTCGTTCTCGGGCCACTTAAAAATGCACAAGATTGGAGACGGGGGCGATTCTATAAAATTGCTCATTGATAAAAAAGAACGTTTAATTTTTTTTTTTTTTTTATGGTAGTGAGAAGTTCACACCTACAAAACATTTTAATTTTTGTATGGATCATTGGATCACGTGTTTAATGGCGAAGACGTTCCTTGCGAAGAAAAGGCATACACTTATTTTTGTTGGCAGGACTTACGTGTGCATTGCATTTGAGGCCCTTAAACCTAAACGCCCACGCCAGCAAGCACTGGGTACGAAAATGGTATTCCTATACCCCGCTAAGGAAGAGTAACATTTTTATTTTATTTATTATTTTTTTCAGTCAGGATAATCTAAACTTGCAACACCGATTTCAAGTTCACGTTCTTCTAAGCAACGAAAGAAAAGTCGAGGTAAACAAGCAACGTGGAGGATTGACGCCGACGACAACATGTGCATAGAGTAGTAAAAAAGCCACACATGTGTGCAGCTACACACACCGGAGACATTCCTCTGCATCAACTAGAACAACTACTACTAATGAGAAAACATTTCCAGCATGTCACAATCAACTTTCAGTGCGATCGTACTGATTTGTATGGCGGAGTCAGACACAACTGGCACAGTCAGTCGATCACGTGATAGGTGCATGATGGGGCGCAAATTCCTAAATGCAGTAGACATGGAACATGGAGAAAAGGGGGAAATCGCTTATTTTCTTGATGTATTTGAATAAATAAAAAGGCCATAACTGATTCTAACCAAAATTTTGCTCTTTTCTCCGGAACTTAAACTGAATTGAAAAACGATTCTGTTGGCGATATAGATTATTTTAGCTGGAAATTTTCTCAAAAACAATTTATTTTGATTTACCTATTCATCTCTGACCTATTTGCTGGAAAAAAGGCAAACGTGAACAATTGACATTTTCAGCTTTTTTCGAAAATGGAGATAAAAATTGTATACGTTTCAAGATTATCACATGTTGAACGGGAACGTATTGCAGTTTAAATTTAATATTAAGAAATCTGAAAAGAAACACTTAAAATATGCTAGTATTATCAGCTTATTTCCAAGGAGATGTCGAAGTTAATCGCTTAAAAAGAAAAAAAAAAAGGAATCAGAAATAGGTTCGCTGGAAACCAGGGGGCGAATCGAAGTCCGCAGCCGCAGCAGCGCGCACGCAGCCAGCGAGCGTTACATAAAAAGTTCGCATGAATAGTAAATTCAGTAAAGCGTTTAAAACATCTATAGCGTAATACAAAATAAAAATATTAAAAAAAAAATAAAGACGATAACTTAATCTGAAAATGGTCTGTTGAAAAATATTCAGTTGGTTCATTAGTAATCAATGCTAGTGGAATATCTCGCCCACGTTTCATAAGAACAAACATTGATTATGGCTCTTACGTTTTTCTTGCCCAGGAGAAATTTCTACTCTATATTCTTTCGTTCGGCCGATCACCTTTGGAATTCCCTTTCTGCTCCCGACTGTACAAACGTGCATAAATTTAAATGTAATGTGAACAGACATTTGGCTGCCTACTTCTGTTTCTTTCCTCAAATAAACATGGTCTATCACAGTAGCGCCCCATACGGCCAGTGGCAATATGACTTGTTTCGCGAGAACGAAGGCAAAAATATCTAATTCTAATGTATTTTATTTAAAATGTTTAGAATCTGACTAAAGTTGTAATCACTTGGCGGACATTTTTTTCATGCACCAAAAAATATTTTTTTACTGTTATGAAGTGTTATTCTATCCTACTGCCCCCCCCCCAAAAAAAAAAATGGTAATTATTTTTAAACAAAACAGTTAAAGTTTAAAAGCAAAAAATGAAGCGAAATCATACTAAAATTGTTGAGGGAAAAAAATGGCCACGACGGGTAAAAATCTGAAATAAAAGCTCAATCTTATATAAAAGTACATTAGAAGTTTATTTTAGAATTAAAAAAAAGGTAGCATTTCAATAAGAATCGATTTTATGCAACATTGACGCGCAACAAAAATATGGGCGCGCTTGCGCGTACAACAATGGCCACCACTTATAACAAAGAATTACATTGCCTAATATCAGGAAATCTATTTACGGAAAATTTAAATGTGAAAATTTGAAATGTGATATTAAATGTGCATACCCGAAAACCTATAAAAGTCGTAATTTTAAAGCAAGTAAAAATTTACCAAAATTAATAAAAAAAAATTAAAATAAAACATGCTGAATAGCAAATATCAATAGTATCAAATACTACTTGCGAATAGAGCACGAGACATTACCAATTGAGTACAAGGTCTAGACGGACTAGTGACGCGATAGGCATTAACGTGTAAGAAAAGGAATCAAGGTTAAAGGATTATAGATCGCTATTCAATAAAAATATTGATTAAATAATCAAATCATTATCAACAAGTAAATAGTATTTAAAAAAATTTTTTACAATAACAAGTTCAAATATATTAAAAGAAAAATGGGGCTTGTTTTACAATACGAAGGTACGAAAAAGTTGTAAATATATAACAAATGTTTATTTCGAAAAACAAGTAATGTCGAGCGTTATACTATTGTTTTGTTTTACGTTAAGAGACGCATTACAGCCATTTTTTTTTTTTTTTTTTTTTCTTGTTCTCGTGTAACGCTCGAAACTACTCGTTTTTGAACTGAATAAACATTTAAATAAAAGTAAGTAAAAACACAAAAACTTATCCAGCTAGTTAGAAGAGTTTCCTTCGGTAATATTTTTTTTTTTGGGGGGGAGGGGGGTATTTTACCACTTTTTCGTACCTGTATATTAAACCCGAAAAATGTTTTTCTAGCATCCTCAATACATAAACTTATAAAAACATTAGAAAAACGCTTATTCTAGTGTTTGTATATACATTTTTTTTTCAATTTTTCTAAGTCGGCTTATGCGAGAGCTAAGTCTGCGATATGTTGAACTAACTTAGTATCCCTAAGAATTTAAACTGCATTTTTTTTTTTACTATACATGAAATAATCAAAGCTGCTTCAGACATTATTAGCGAACCCATGTCAGTGTTTTTACATTCATCTGTTATTTTACTGTTAAAAATATGCCTTTTGTTTGTCAAGAATCAATACTATTAAGACGAAAATGAGTTTCTTCTTCCATAAAAATTGTCATTGCCAGCAAAATCGTCTTAATAAAAATGTTATTTAAGATCGTACCAATGAGACGATATAATCTGATTTTGGAACAATTCATTTTAAATGCGTCCGTACCTTAGCGACATCAGATTCAACAATCATAATCAGCGAGTTTCTTCTAGAGTTGAAAAATATTTATATTTAATTTCGGAATAAAAATTACTCAATTATTTTCCGTAATTTTTGGACATCTTAAATTTTTCAATAGCAGGTAAAAGTTATTCTAACATTTTAACTCTCATATTTTACAACTTGGTTTTCATACAACAACAAGCATTCGCATTAATAATTTTTTAAATGAACTTTTATTATTAAATTTGGTATAATTTTTTTTTACTCTTATACTCCCCTTTCCACGTTGCTAACAGAAAAAAAAAATTAGTGCGATTACTAATGATTGATTACACACAATATTTTAGAATTTAAAGTAGAGGATTCATTGACCACTTAATTCGTGTCGTGATCAGGACTGGTTGATCATTTTATGTTAAATAAAATGACCCCTCCCTTATAAAACATTTTATTTTTAATTTTCACTGTGTTTACGTGTAATAGAAATCATTTTTATTTTCTCATTGGCATCATGAAGGTAAAGAGTAAAATTCTACTAATTCAACCCTCGAGAATTCTTATCAGGATTCCCAATAGGAAGTTACATGTCAACCACGGACCAATACAAAATAGATAGAAAAAATACTAGCACTGACTTAAATAAATATAAACAAATTCAATCATGTGATATCTATTTTGTTATTACAATACCCGAGGTTATCCGGGTGAAGGATTAGAGAAATATATAGCTATGTTTACATTTTTTTTTTTCTGCAAAAAAAGTTAGCCGAAGAAAAAAATTTAAAATAACTTAATAATTGAGGATCATTTTCGGAAATAAATTTGACGCAAAATGATCACTCGCTTCCGGATCACTAATTTGTACAGTAATGGTTGCTTTTATGAATTACATAACGTTAAAAATATAACCAAATATGATCAAAGATTAACAGTTTGCATCACTGAGTGATGATATCCACTGATCCAGTTAAGTAAATTAAACCAAAACGGAAAATAAAATAAATACAAGTGGTACGTCGGGGGGGGGGGGATCATGATCACTATTCGACTATTCCTTAAAAATATGTCTGAAAAATGACTAAGAGATATAATAAAATAGTTCCTGCTTTATTTTTGCTAACTTTTTTTCAAACTGAGTACTGGCTCTACTTCTGCAGTTTACGGGCCGTGCTATTTATAGGATTTCTTTCGCGTTAAGAACGGGTTTTTAAAAACATACGATTCGTAAACTGCAGAAATACCTTAAACATGTAATCGCCTAAAAAAGTAAAACTATTTGTTGGCGATATTTACGCCTCTATTCTCAATTCGTGGGCTACCATCAGTGGACCGTTGGACCGTTTCTCTTGTACAAATCATAAACACGTTTGAGTGCACATTAAAAATAATTTAAAATATTTTTTTATTCGAATTAAATGATTTTTTTTTTTTTTTTTTTACTTGATTGATTTGAAATATCCCGGAAAATTTTTTAATTTTTTCTGGAAAAAAATATGCTACGTTTTTTTTTTTTTTTTTTTTTTTAATGATTATCGTTTGGTGCTGGAGGGGAGAATCTACTGATAGCGGCCCGCCCGGCCCGCCCGCGGTCACGAATTCGGAATTAGGGAGTCTGAACAAGAAAATTCGGCGGACCTGAACGAGCTTTCCTTCTGTCGTAAAATAATTATCGTCGATAACAGACTTAACTTTCATATTAAGAGGGGGGGGGGAGAGAATATAAAAAGTTTATTTAATGACTACCCCACATCGGGGGATCACTTTTAAATTATAACGTCGTTCGATTGAATTTTTTAGTACTTTGTGCACTTTTGCCATTGTGCTGAACTGACATTTTGAAAGCCATTCTTAACATGGCGAGGGTGTTTTGTAACTATTCTGTACTTCTTCCACCTAACAAATTTAAAAAAGGGGGAGGGTACTCATGCATGCACTTATTGATCCGTGCTGAAATAACGTTATTAACATTCTTAACATGGGGAGGGTGTTTTGTAACTATTCTGTACTTTAACCTTACAATTGAATAAATAAAAATTTAAAAAAACTTTAATTAAACTTGGAAATACGATTTTAAAAATAGCGCGGCTGCGGCAGTAAGTGTATTATTACTGCATTAGCACAAAAAGATATCGTAAAGCTTGAATTTTACCTGAAAAAAACTATTTAAAAATAGCGCGGTAGCAAATGTGCAGAAGTACCAATTTTTCTTTTACACCACAAAAATAGCTTAAGGAGAGTTTTGCTGGTTGACCGTAAAGTGGGGTATCAATTTAATAGAACGTTATGATTTAAAAGTGATACCCCCCACGTTAAAAGTTATTAATTTACAAAAAAAAAAAAAAAAAAAAAAAAATTCCGGCTAATATGAAAGTTAAGTCTGTTACCGACGATAATCTGCAGAAAAAATAAAATATGAAAAGGAATTCATTTTACGGCAGGGGGAAAAGCTCTTTCAAGTCCGCCGAACATTCAATATTGCTCATTTGTTTTTGTTATGAAGTCGGGGGGGGGGGGGTAGCAATATGCAGAGTGCCAATAATTTTTATAGAAATTTTTTTAAAGTTTTACATTGTTTTTTTTTTTCTTTCTTTTCATTTTATTTCAATAAATAATCGATCAATGGGAAATAATAATCCAATGTTTACTTTACCGAGAAACCCCACGAGATTTTGTCTATTTCATTAGACAGAGAAACAATGTTTCTCAGAACATTAAAAAAAAAGATGGCTAGTCAAAAACAAACAATACTGGATTTTAGACCTTATTAAATAAACATTCTGATTACTAAATAAAATATTTAGTTTTTAATTGTAAGATGAATAATTATGCTTAGATTTAAAAAAATAAAGGTAAAAAAAAATCACGTTTCTAGCTAGACAAAAATAAACAAATAGACGGTTACACCATTTTTACAGGGATTCATTTTTTTTTTCTTTTTACATATAAAATTGTAAAAATAAATGGTACGTTTACGGACCAACCTAATTTTTTAAAGAAAATTTTCAAGTTTCATTTTTTTTTTATTAAATTGGTAGCTAAAAGTACAGAATAGTTAACAAATCCGCTCTATATTAAAGGCTTTCCATGCTTGTGCATTTATGTTACCGCGCTGAAATAACATTTAGAAAGTCATTCTTAGCATGTTTTTTTTTTTTTAACTATTCTATACGTTCAACTAACAATTTAATAAACAATTGAATTGAAAAATACTATTAAAAAAATAAAAATAAATAAAAAAAATAGCGCGGTATGCAGTATGCACAAGCAATAAGCATTATAATAAAGTTATTTTAGCACGGCCCGTAAACTGCATAAGTACCAAAATAATCAGAAATATTAAATTTGTTTGATTTTTAATATTTCAGATTTGTCAGAAGAAAACGATTTACGAAAAAAAAAAAGAAAGTGAGATTTTTTTTTTTTTTTTAATTTAAGATTTTTATTAAGTTGAAAAAAAATAAGAGGTTTTTAAAAATCTAAACTAAAAATTTAAACGGTTAAAAAATATTCTGTTATATTTCGTTAATAACCGCATGGGGCGCATGGCGCAGGTATCAATTTCCTTTTCTATTTACCTTTTTTTATTATTATTTTTAAAACATAAACAAATGTGGTTTAATATTTTTCAAAAATTATCTACAATATTTATCTTATTTGACACAGACATTTGTCGTAATATAAAGCAAAGATACATTTTTTCATTAAACAAAAAAGAAAAAGATAAATAAATGAATATCCTCCTTCAGAAATACGTCCGTCATTTTGTATACAACAGACACATCAACAACAAAAAAGAAAAAAAGCATGTCGCTACTCAGACATGATAAAACGCGTAGAGAGGAGAACCAAATATAAACAAAACAAAAACTCACTGTTTTCTGGGTTCGGGTGGTACGCTTTTACTGGAATTATTCCTTGGTCTTTTGCTTTGAAATAAACGGTTCAGAAACGGCATATTTGCGTGAGGATAAGGTAAACTTAAAAAGTTATTAACTGTTTTGTTTTCACTCTTTAAGTAAATACGTTCTACTACAGAAAGCCATGATGTTTGCTGCTGCTGTTGCTCGAGGGAAAATTTAGTCACATGACCCCCCCCCTTCTGGGTGGCTGGCGATACAATCCTATGACGTGTCATCTCCTTATTGAATAACTGCCATCAGCAGCGGTAGAATACTGTTATTTCATTGGCTAATCAAACCAGACAGTAGTATGCGTGTACATATGTTGCAATGGTTCACTTAAATGTATGAATTAATTTAACTGTATGTGCATGCGTGATTTTTTTTGTAGTAACTCCTATGAGTCAGCGTAGTTTTACTTGTTTTGAGTTGTAGCAATGTTTAAGTGTCTCTGATCTATGAAACGCAGCTAATCTTTAACAGCTAGAGTAATTGTATGTTTCAGTACAAAATAGTAAATAAACTATATTTCCTGGGTTTTCTTTCTTAGTAGATATCATTTATTTAGTTAAATTTCTTCAGAAGATGCCTTATTCATTTTATTTCTTAAAACTTTTCAGTTCATCATGAATCCGAAGATACTATTGTTGGCATTGGTTTCCCAGATATTTTTCTAGCCAGAACTCTTTCCAGAAGACATCGAGTACTTGCGGGGGAGGGTCCACGTGAAGGTTGCCAACATCCTAAGTGAAAGTGATTTTTGTGGAACGAGTTGGATTCGAACACCTAGGTCTTCAGTTCGTGTCGTTGAAAAAAATTAAAATAAAAAAATAAAGTATATAACAATTAACTGAAAAGTTTTAAAAAATAAAATGAAAGAGATTCATTTTTGAGGGACAAACGAGATGAGAATTTATCATGAAGACCTATCGTTATATCAAAAGAAATGCAGCATAAGAATTTTTTTCTATAAATAACTACTAATGAAAGGTTTGTAGATTAACGCCCTCTGTTGGATCACCTTCACCACACCTAAAAAAAAATGATATTCTACTGTTTTATGCAATGATGTGTGAATAGTACCCTGAAAATTTTGGTAGAAAGAAAAAAGATACACTTGTTCGAACATGTTTTCCTCACATATACACACCCACATGTACGCACGCACATACGCACACGCACGCACATATATATCCTCATACACGCACACATACGCGCACAAGTACACACACATGCGAAATGTCACTTCCCCTGAAAAGAATTCTAGACATGCGCAGTCAGAACACTCACCCCGATATAAAAGTCCACAACACTATTTGACTTCCTCTTTTCTTCCCTTTTTGCCTGGGTTCATCAACCAGGCAAGTTCGGCGTCCATAGCTCTTGGTTTGAAGACTTTTCCACGTGGACGACTGCTATCATGAACGCACGGTTTTGCTGAGGCAAACACTCCCTTTCTATTTTCCTTTCTCTGTGCAGGACGGCCATTTCTCGTCCTCGACTTCATCCCTTTCTTTTCCACGCATGTAGTCGTCAACGCCTGAATGAACACGTGTTACACCTAAACCATTTTATTTTCGACAGAAAATAAACGACATGTTTATTTTATCCAGCAATTGAGTTTTGTTTCCTTCATTCGATTCGTTTCATTATTTTATTTTGTAGCGGGATTAGGATTTATATGCCCTAGTCCTCTACACACTTTAGAATTTAGAGTAAGGAATTAATCTCACATCTGAAGTTGGTCCTGGCTATGACCTTAAACTATATCCAGTGGTGAAGCCCAGCTTGTGGGTTTTGGGAGTGTGGAGCCACCCTTTAATTGCCATTGCTCCCAGGTCCACTCTGGCCCAGAGTGGTAATACCTGTTAGGGTCCCAACTATGGGTTAAATAGAAACCGACTTGAAAACAACAAATATATTCTATTAAAAAATTTTTCTTCCGAATCTTTGGATTCAGCATTAAATAACCTGAAAAGGGTTGATATGCCGTAAAACAAAAACAACCAACCAACCAACATATGAAGTTAACGTAAAATGATCCCCCCCCCCTTTCCAAGCTATTCTGTCTTTTTAAGCCAGTTAACCACTTTGCAACTTGGGGTTAGGCTTAGTAGTAGGATTGACGAGTTTATTACTTTTTTTTTAGGAGCCAGGAAACTATGTTAACTTTTATTTTAATAACTTCTCAACATGAAACCTATTAAAATAACTTCAGTTGCCGATTTTTCCTTTCCAAAAAAAAAAAAATGAATTCGTTCTTGCAACAGTTGCTTCCTAGTAGTGGTTAAACAAAATGCCTGGTGTACTTCATTTCCTTCCTTTTCCCCCTCTTCCACTTCTCACACCGTTTTTATCCCCCCCCCCTCATCATATGACCTTTAAACATGTGACTCGGGTTTGGTATAAAAGCTCAGTCAATCTTCATGGCGTCTCTCTTTTAGATCCCACCTGAAGGTAAGTTCGTTATTGTTGTCATTTTTATGTACAGCCACATTAGGCACAAACACGTGGGTGCTTGCTTCGTTGATGACTATCAAAAACCTTTCCTAATCCTTACTCCATAAATAATGCAAAGAATGTATATATCGCTCATGTCTTTACCAAATAGGAAATTTTCTTTTGGTAAAACTCATGTTCAATCTCTTCTCATAATATTAAACCAACGCCATTTAAATAGGCAAGGGCTCCTAGAAGCAGTTTATCCTGCCTTAGTTCAAAATAGACTTCATAGCTTAGTGGGGGATGCCCTTTTCTCTTCCCTGCAACCCCTTTCCCACAGAAGAGATGTTGCGAGCCTGTCTCTGCTTTATCGTTATTTTCATAGCAAGTGCTCGTCTGAGCTCCAATCTATTTGAAAGTAAGTAAAAACACTTGTATGGGCTAGCTTTGAAAAACTACTCTTTAGGAGCGTTTTCTTATTAGCACCCCTAATAAAATAATTAATTGCTGAACACAAAAGCACAGAACAAATAACAAAACCCTTTTTAAGACAAAATAACGAAACGATTTGGACAGCAGAAAGTTGAAAGTTGGACCGTGTCTGGGCTGAATTAAGAATTTTGCCTTCCAACTTGCTGACGTATTTCTGTACACGTTATTTGTCCATCAAAACAAAGATTTTACACATTATAAACCGTCGTTGGTGTATTATTACTATTTTCTGATAATTTCAGTATTACGTGACCAGTAGTTTTAGAGTTTATCGATTAAATATTTACATAAACACACACACATCTACTGTTTTATTCATATAGATTTGTCTTCATTGTCGCTGTTGCCATAATCATCATCACCATCATCACCATCATCATCATTTGGTTGGCTTGGTTGTTTTGGTTTATGGCATATCAACCCTTTTCGGGTTATTTAATGCCGAATCCAGTAAATTTTGAAAAATGTTTTTATGCTGAAAGTTTTTTTATACCTTCAAATACTTATTCATGGTGTTTGGTTCAGGTGTTTTGTTTTACGGCACATCAACCCTTTTCGTGTTATTTAATGCCAAATCTGGTAATTTGGGGAAAATGGTTTTATGCCTCAAATTGTTTTTATCTTCGAATATTTATTCATGATGTTTGGTTTGCTTGTTTTGTTTTATGGATATCAGGTTATTTAATGTCAGATCCAGCAATTTTTTTTTTCTTGTCAATCATTTTGGCAAAAGTTTGTTTTATGCTTCCAATTCTTTATATTTATATAGTTCTTCAAATATTTATCCGTAGTGTTTAGTTTAATTGATTTGTAGAGAAAATCGTTGCTTTCGTTTCTGCATTTGCATAGGAAAGGAAAAACAACAATAACATCAATATTTGGTGCATTTAAGTCAGAGAACAGATATCTTCAGACAGCCTGATCTATTAGCACCACCGTCATCATCATCATCAGCAGCAGCAGAAGCAGCTTTTCAGTAAATCTTTACAAGTGGTAGACCTTTGGAAAGGAAAGTTGGATAGGAAGTGGCTTGATTTTAAATCTTTCTTATCTATCTGTTGATAGCTCAAACTGTAGGGAATGTGGCTAGAGTGCTAAATGTTTTGGTTTCGATTCTAGCTGATGACACCCAAGTCATTTTTTTTTTAAACTTTTGAAATCAGTACTATATATTACAGGTACAATATAATATTCAATGGAGATTTGACTCTTTAACAATAAATATGAAATCTGCATGAATTAAAACATATTTAGGCATATTTTATGATCGGGGCAAGATCAGGCGCCCCTCATTAGTAAACAAATAAACAAAAAGTGGGTAAAACATAACCCCCTTAGTGCAAATGAAACTAAGGATAAAAGATGTTTGTTGTTGAACTGGGCTTGGTATCAGTCAATGATCCATATCCGTCTTATTGGACACTTGGACACTTACATTTGTGGCATGTGATATTGCTGCTGCTGCTGTTGTTGCTGCTGCTGTTGTTACTGCTGCTGTTGCTGCTGCTTGTTTGTGTGTTTAGCATTATTCATGATGATTTTGTTGGCATTTGTTTCTCCAATATCTTTCTATTAAGAATTCTTTTTAGAAGGATATCAAGTACTTATGCGGGGAACCACGTGAAGATGTCCAATGTCCCTAAGTGGAAATGTCTCTGTGGAATGAATTGGATTCGAACTTGGTGCACTTAGGTTGTCAGTCTGTGCTGTTAACCACTGAGTCACCATTACCTCCCTGCTGCCGCCGCCACTGCTGCTGATGATATCAACGTTTATGTAATTGACTGATTATTTTGTACCAACTTTTGTACGCCTTTTTAAATATTCTCTGTTATATGCCTGGTTTAGAATAATAGACTTATCCAGAGACTATAAACGTAGCTGCATTTAACACATTATTTGGTAGTGATCTGTGGCAGTTATGGCCTCAGAATCATGATGTGTACTTCTGTAACATACTTTTGCTAATACACTTTTTATTAACTATACCACTGTTTGTCTCGATTATTACCAGCTTACAAGGCTACAACATTCTCTATCATTCAACTGACAATCAATCCGTTTCATTAGCCCTTATCCTTAAGTAGTTTTTGGTTTTATAAGTATGACACATTATGAAAAAAAAAAATTGGATTTTTACAGCAAACATTATGTTTAACCAATCATTATATAACCAAAATACAAGAATGTTCCATATTAGCTAACATACCAATTTGATACCAATGGTATACCAATTTGATACCAATGGTATGCCAATTTGATACCAATGGTATGCCAATTTGATACCAATGGTATGCCAATTTCACTTTTGAATTACTAGAATCCTAAGACCTATGTGTGCATAATTCTAGTATATGTGAAATATTAAATTGTTTTTACTGCCAATACATCGTTAAAGCAAATTAAATTATTTTGAACTATTAAAATAATTTCCAACTCTATTAATAATGCTTTCCCGTTTATTTTTTATTTTTTATTTTTATTTTTTTTTTACATAGGCATCACCACATTATCAAGGCCCAGAGGCCACTCAAGGATAAGGGTTAAAGAGTGTACAGTAGAAATTGGTTAATATAGTAATCATTAGTAATGAAAATTTGGTAAATTTGATAACTTATACGGAACGGCTCATCAAGAACTTATTTACTTTAGACTTGAACACAACCATATTGTAGTCAGCCGGAAAGCAGGAAAACGGAAGACAATTCCACAGGCGTGCAGTTCTAAGAAAGAAGCTTTGTTCATGGAATCTACGTTTAGGTTTAGGCACAGATAAAGAGTGGGGGAAATTATTGATAGTGTTTACAGCTAGACGAGTGTTTCTTGTGAAAGTTTGGCGAGGGGGGACCATAGATTGAAGCTCAGTTGAACACTTTCCATGGAAATAACGATACATCAGAGACAAACTCGCAACATCTCTTCTGTGAGATAGAGGTTGCAAGGAGGAGAAAAGGACATCTCCTACGAGGCTACGAAGTCTATTTTGAACTCTATCAAGGCAGGACAAGTCCTTTCTAGCAGCTCCTGCCCAGATGTGGCAACAGTATTCCATCCTTGGACGTACCTGGCTCTTATATAGATAGAGAATAGCATCAGCAGTGAGATATCTACCGGATCGATAGAAAGATCCCACCATTTTTCCAGCGGCCTTGGCAACAGATTTGATATACGTGTTCCATTTAAGATCAGGAGTAATGGTCAAGCCCAGAAGCTTGTCAAAACTTGAGGCCTCCTGAAGACGAGAGCCATTCATTTCAATTGATGACAAATGTGGATTAGAATGTTGCTGATGTAAAGAGAGAAGCTTGGTTTTAGATGCATTAAAAGTAACCAGCCACTCCTTTCCCCATTGTACTATGTGCTCAAGATCAGAGGAGAGAGAATTGGAGAGAACTTGGTCGTTTACTGTCTTAGATGTGGTACCATAAATGGTAGTGTCGTCAGCATAAATGTCTACAAATGATGTAAGGATATGATTTGGAAGATCATTAATGTAGATCAGGAAAAGAGTTGGGCCCAGGATGGATCCCTGAGGGACACCGGCATTAATACTGTGAGCTTCTGATTTTTGCCCCTCAACTACTACTCTTATGAACCTATCAGAAAGAAATGATTTAATAATTGAGAAGACTTTTCCAGCTATACCATAGCTAGCGATCTTATGAAGTAAACCTTTATGCCATACCCTATCAAAGGCTTTAGATATGTCAAGAGCAATTGCCCTAGAAAGATTGCCACCGTCGAGAGATTTGCTAATCCTATGCGATATAACTGTAAGGACATCTGCTGTAGATCTAGCAGAACGGAAACCATATTGAGTGTCACTAAGAAGGTTATTTTTGTTGAGATGGTTGATTACTTCTGTATTTAACACAGATTCTAGCAACTTACTCATGACGCACAGGAGACTTATTGGCCTGTACTGAGAGGGGGATGAGCGATCACCTGAATTCTTAAATACAGGGCATACTGATGAGATTTTCCAGGGAGATGGGAAACTATTCTCCTTAAGACAACGTTTAAACAGTTTTGTAAGTATGGGCGCTAGTTCAGGTTGAAGTTTTTTGAGTACTATAATTGGAATACCATCAGGGCCAGTTGCTTTACTCGAATCAAGGTTTTTGATTAGCTTCGCAACATCACATACAGATATACGAATATCACATAGCGTGTTTTCTGATACAGGAGGAAATATTGGGGGTTGGCGGTCTTGGTCGCAAAGGGTAGAATTAGCTGCAAAGTTCTTGACAAAGAGTTTGGCTTTGTCTGATGCTGACGAGATTACCTCAGGTCCATTGATAATAGTTGGGATGGAGCACACGCTTCTGTTCAGGATTCTGTTTGCTATTTGCCAAAACTGGTGGGAACCAAGCCGCTGCTCAGCTACTTTGGACTTAACAGATTGAGCATACAACTCTCTTGCGTTCCTTATTACTTTCTTACAACGGTTGCTGGCAGTCCTGAAAACGGCTTTAGTTTCCATACATCTATTACGTTGGAAGCAGTGGAAAAAGTGATTTCTGTGCGCAATGGCAGCAGCACATTCTGGAGAGAACCATGGCTGGCTGTTAGGTTTCTGCTGAAACTTTTTAGAGGGTATGAAATGGTCAATACCTACAATTAACCATTCAGTCAGGTCTAATACTATAGAGGACACATCCTTTTTAAACATGGAATGCAGAGGTAGATCAGATATAAATGTACGGAAGCTATCCCAGTCAGCCTTAGTGTATCGATATACTGTACGATGAAGAGGTACGTCTGGGGACTTATTACATTTCATTTTTATCTTAATTGATACAACAGAGTGGTCGGAAGATCCAAGAGGCGACAGAACAGAAACTGAACATAGTTCTGGGCAAGTTGTGAGAAAAAGGTCTAGTAGGCTCGCATACTGGCCGTCATTATCGGGCACACGGGTAGGTTCCTGAACAATCTGAGTGAGGTCATAGGCAATGGAGAAATCATGACAGAACCTCCCCTCATCATCGGTCTTGTTTGAGTGGGTCAACCATTCGACGTTGTGAACATTGAAGTCTCCACATACGTGAATGTTAGCTGAAGGATAAGTAGAAAGGACTTGGTCAATTTTCTCAGATATGCTTTGAAAGATAGTAACTCCGCTGTTGTGGGGGCGATAGAGAGTAAATATAAATGCAGTAGTGTGAGCTAAAGCAACCCGGAAGCACATATAGGGTAAGTTAGGATCTTCCCTGGAGATGTCCCTCCCACATGGAAAGCTATCTTTAATATAGGCACATATTCCATGCCCATGGCGATCTTGGGGGTCAGATTTAGAAGTTAAGTTAGAGTATCCTTTAATTGCGAACTCTTCTAGGGAAATAGCCTGTCTAATGCCAGTTTCACTTAAAAATAAAAGGTCTGGTTTAGTCTCCTGTAATTGGGTTTCAACCTCTGGAAGGTTAGAACGAAGACCCCTGATGTTGGAGAAGGAGACATGGTAGTAGGGGTCTACGTTGGAAGTTGGAGAACCGGGTTTAATCGTGTATTTTTTCTTGAAACTTGTCATGATGAAATTTTGGAATTTGTGGACTAGGTCGTCAGATTTACTTAGAGCAGGACAGAGAGGGGAAACTAAGAGAGAAAAAGAAACGAAGAATTTTTTTTTTTTTTTTTGTAGCACATGATAAGGTAAAGCCGTAACAATTACCCACTAGTATGGCATCGAGAGGCCCCACCAGAAGCTACTGCATGGTCCAGATTCCATTCACCAAATGGCAATACAGCAGCCCCAGTACTTTGCACCTGCTGATAGGACAGCCTCCTTAGTGGTTAATCCAAGGTTCGGGTCCCTGACTATCAGGCGGATAACGTCAGCCCAGACAAAACGTTTACCTCCAGCACCTTACTAGTAACATGGCTACAAGGATAGACATAGAAACAGAAAATTTCGACCAACTCTGCCGACTGTCGCGCAAAATACTGCCAACCTAGAAAACAGCTTTTTCTTCTCCCTTTGTCAGAAAAATCACTCATTAAAAAATGAGGACTGAGGGACAAATAAGAAGAAGCGAGAGTAACAGGAGCTGCCGATAACGCATCCACAATGCGTTTTCTACTCTCCATTTAAAAAAAAAAAAAAACACAAAAAAAAAAACTATTAAGTATTGTACTTAATAAAAGTCCAACGGACGTGTTTAAGGGAAAGTATGGTGATAGATTCCCCTCTCACGAACTAAAAATGAGTACAATTAGGTAATCTATTTTTGCAATCAACTCGGTAGATAAATAAACATTTATGGACGAGAAAAAAAAAGCTAGCATTTAATACAACAGAAATACATAAATTAAATACTGAAATAAAATGTAGTTATTAATATTTGAATCTAAAAATAAAAAGTGCGAATTAGTAGAGAAAATCACTTATCGCAACAACGCTTCCGTCTCCAAACTGCAAACTAGTGAAGAATTTAACTTTTAATAGTGTTCAGAAGATTTTTTTTTTTTTTAAATTAACCGTTAAGAGAAAGCGTGATTTTATTCTGAACTTTAACTAGTCACGTTTTAAGAAACTTATGATATAAAAGAAAAGCAGATGGGGGGGGGGGTTCTTCCGAAGTTAGTTGGTGACGTTATTTTTGTATTATCGCTTATTTTTAAATTCATGTTTTGAAATATGGCGTAAATCATAGACCTATGACATCATGCCAAAGCTATAATTATTTTATTAAAGTAAATTTTTAAGCTCTATTTGTAAGAGAGTCCAAATAGCTCAGTTGGTAGGACCTCAGATTGAAGATCTCAAGGTTTTGGTTTTGATTTCCGATCATAGCACTCATTTTATTTGTTGGGAATTTATTATTTACTGTTAATGCAATATTTTCTCTATTTTTAAAAGCAATTAAGATCTCTGATATTTTGACATGAGACAAATTCTGAAATGTATTAAATATATAGAATAAGAGGCAATGAAATGGAGTTTCGTTCTATACTCAAAAGCAACTTTATTTGTCATCCTCATCAGTAGAGTGTACAAGAGAGAAACAGGTTAGGAGGTGGAAGTGTTCTTGTATAAAGATAGATTTAATATATTGTTGACGAGAGAATAGTGATCGTTAGTGGTGGAAATCAGATAGAATATGATTATTTAAAGAGCCAGCTCCACAAGGATTTGTTTACATTAGACTTGAATTTTAATTCACTAAAGTTCATTGCATAATTTTCACATTTACTATTTCTGGTAGAAAAACATGGAAACATCTTAGTGTTAATCTTTTACTAATTTTATGTATTTCTTTTTTTTTTACAAGGGGGTCACTTATCAAGGCCACTCAAGGATAAGGGTTAATGAGTGTATGGTGGTCATTGAGACAACATCATAGTGATCTTTAGTGGTGGAAATCAGATAGAATATGATTATTTAAAGAGCCAGCTCCACAAAAATTTGTTTACATTAACTTGAAGATAACCATGTTGTAGTCAGGGGGAAAGCAAACCAGCAAAAACAGAGGCGGACAGTTCTGGGAAACAAGCTTTGTTTATGGAATTTGCATTTAGATTTAAGCACAGATAGAGAGTGGGGGAAATTGTTGATAGTGGTTGTAGTTAAACGAGCGCTTTTTGTGAAAGTT
Source organism: Euprymna scolopes (assembly GCF_053919585.1). NCBI lineage: Eukaryota > Metazoa > Mollusca > Cephalopoda > Sepiida > Sepiolidae > Euprymna > Euprymna scolopes. The sequence goes on from NC_136491.1 coordinate 99,977,506, forward strand.
TGGCAGGGGCAGGAGACCATAGATTAAAGCTCAGCTGAACATTTGCCATGAAAATAATGATAGAACAAAGACTGGTTCACAACATCTCTTCTGTAGGAAAGAGGTTGCAGGGAGGAGAAAAGGGTGTCCACTAGTAGGTTTTGGAGCCGATTTTGAACTCTGTCAAGGCAGCGTAGGGTGCTACAAGCAGTCTCTCCTCTGATGTAGCAACAGTACTCCATTTTAGGGCATATTTGGCTCTTGTACAGGTAGAGAATTGCATTGAGAATGAGATACCTTGTGGAGCGGTAAAATGACGCAACAATTTTTCCGGTGACTTTGGCAATAGATTTGATGTAAATCTTCCATTTCAAGTCAGGAGTGAAGGTCAGACCCAGAAGCTCGTCAAAGCAGGGAGCTTCTTCAGAATGAGACCCATTCATATCAATTAGGGCTGTGAGGATCAGAGTGTAAAAAGATAGAAGCTTGGTTCTGGATGCGTTAAAATTAATCAGCTATTTTTTCCTCATTGCATCACATGCTCAAGGTTGGAGAAGCGAAACTCAGAGAGATCTTGGTCATTACTGGCCTTTGAAATGTTGCCATAGATGGTAGTGTCATTTGCGCATATGTTGACAAACAAACTCAGAATGTGATTTGGGAGATCATTGATGAAGATGAGGAAGAGGGGTAGGCCTAGGACTGATCTTTGAGTCACGCCAGCGTTGATACTTGGAACTTTAGAATTCTGCTCATCGACGACTACTTGTATAAACCTGTCAGAAAGAAAAAATTTGACGGTTGAGAAGACATTTCCAGATGTTCCATAGCTGGAAATATTGTGAAGATCTCACAGGACGGAAACTATATTGCTTGTCACTGAGTAGATTGTTTTTGCTGAGGTGGTTCTCTATTTAACAGGGATTTAAGCAACTTGCTCATGACATACAAAAGTTAATTAGTCTGTACTGAGATGCAGATGACTGGTCTCCAGTATTTGTAAATATTGGGCAGTCTAATGAGTTTTTCAAGATGTTGGGAGCAATTCTCCTGTAGGGTTCAATTGAATAGCTTTGCAAGAATGGGCGCTAATTCCAGCTGAGTACTATGACTGGAATATTGTCAGGATTAGTTGATTTGCTGGCATCAAGGGTCTTGATGAGTGTGGCAACACCATGAACATATATGTGGATATTGCTCAGATTATTTTTGGTCTTGTGAGGAAATTCGGAAGTAAGTGGCCCTGGTCAATAGTGTTAGGACAACAGCATATTCTTTTCATTATTTTGACTTTCGAGTGTGTATCCATTGATATCTTATATGCTTTTATATCGAGTGATGTGATTCTCAATTGATTAACCATGTCTAACTATATCAGATATATACTCGAGAATCAAAACAATGATAACAATAATCTGTTGTCATAGCCCTACTGATCACATAGGGTTGAGTTTGATGCAAAATTCTTGGCAAAGAGTTTAGCTTTATCACATGTTGAGGAAATCAACTCAGGTCCATTGATGATGGTCGGGATAGAGGACTCACATCTGTTTAGGACTTTGTTTGCAATTGAAGCAGTGGTTTCTATATGCAGTGGGGACAGCACATTTAGGGGTGTACCAAGGCTGGCTGTTCGGTTTCTGTTGGAATTATTTTGGAGAATATGTAGCTGTCTATGCCGATGGTTAACCAATCAGTTAAGTCAAGTATTATAATAGACGATCGATCGATGCCTCCATTCAGTTTCGAAAGACAAAGGATACCTCTCTAGGGGCAGTTACGTGTGTAATTGTGAGGCAAGGGGCGCACAATCCCTAACTACACCTCGCCTGAATCGACATTGTTTGGGTCCAGTGGCAAGGAGAAGACCATGACGACTGGAAACAATGCCGAGATAAGCGAAGTCCCAAATGGTCACCCATTTAGTACTGACCAGGCTCAACGTTGCTTAACTTCGGTGATCCTGTGGGAACCGGTGTGTCAACATGATTATGCCGTATATATAGTAGACACCATCTTTTTAAACATAGAGTGTAGGAGGAGTTCCAATATGAATGTTTATAAACCGTCTCAGCCAGCCATCGAGTAAAGGTACATTGTTCAATGGGGTGAGATAGTTGGGATTCTTTGTTTTTATATTTATTAAAACAAATCAGAGGATTCTAGCTGAGACAGAACCAAAAAATGGGCACAGTTTAGAGTATGTTGTCAGAAAAAGCATTTAAAAGACTTGCAAATTGTTAATGATGGATACCCAAGTGGGTTCATTAACAATTTATGTTAGATCATAAGCAAGGGAGAAATCATGACAAACTCTTCTTTTGTCCTCTGTTTTGTTTGAGCAGACTAGCCATTCAACATTATGAACATTGAGATCTCCACAGACGTAAATGTTGGCTTAGGGATGGGCAGACTGGATGAGATCAATTTGCTTCACAATACTCTAAAGGATAGCTACTCCATCATTGTGGGGGCAGAAAAGAGTTAATATAAATGCTATGCTGTGAGTAAGTGCTACCCTAAAGCACATGTAGGGATAGTTGGGGTCTTCTTTGGAGATGTCCCTGCCGCAGGGAAAGCTATCCCTAATGTAGGCACATATTCCATATCCATGGCGATTGTACTGGCTTTTAATGTTCGGTTCAGTCTATTATACAATTTCAGACTAATGTACTATCTTCCGATGATCAATTCAGGACTATAGCCTAGTATCTGCTTTGTTGTCATTTTACCATCTTTGTAGGAATTACTTCCTCTTTCAGACGGAAATGATATTGGTTCTTTTGTAATGAGACCATCCTCACTGGTATTGCTTCCTTTTTGGGGATGGAGTAGTGTAGTATATGTTCTGTTATTCTGAGACCATTCTCCTAAGCATTACCTCCTCCTTTATTTTTATATCTTCTAGGCCTGAAATAAGTTACAATTTCAAAAAGAAAACATCAACCATCATTTTGATTGATGAAATCAGTTAAGTGAAAATGACAAAACAAAAAGCATAACATAAGACAAAACGCTCTTTGTTCGTTCAGGGTACAATTAACGAAAATATACATCTTCTAAAATCCCAACTCGTTTGTATGTGACACTTAGCACCTTAGCTATAGTGTAACGAGTCTATGGCTGATGGAATTATACATGGCAGAATCATGTTGACACACCGGTTCTCAGTAGATCACCAAAGTTAAGCAACATTAAGTTTGGTCAGTACCAAATGGGTAACTATTTGGGAATACCAGCTTCTCTATGTAGGAGGACATTGAGATTTCCTTGCAAGAATTGCAAGAACCTGACAGGGATATGCATGCGACTGGGGACCACTTGTGAACTTTGTATTCCCATGAAACTTCCTCTTTTGGAGAAAGCTAGTCCAACCCAACAAGGGTGAATGCCACTTAAAACAAAAAGAAAGAAACAAATGTTCAAATAACAAAACTTACAAACAGTTTTCTAAGGTTTTAAACTATGCAGGTCAATAAAATTTTCTATCGCTTGGTAACAGTTGCATATTTCTTTCTCCCCAACCTTTTTTCTTCAGTGGTTACTATACTGTACATTTGTCTTGAGGAGAGTTGTTGTCACTCAGACCAGTGAATGTTAAAGACATGCACTGCATGCAGAGAAATGATATGAAACTGATATAATGGATATGTAATGCGAGTTTTAAAGACAGACTTAGATCTGATGACTTCATAGGAAGATTAAATCTGGACAGTCTAAGGCAGTGTTTCTCAACTGAGGTGCTATGGCCCCTTAAAGAGGCAACAGGCCTTCAATCGGGAGCCATAACAGGATGCCAGAAAAAATGTAATTCAAAGAGACCCTTTCAACACTGAAATCGAACCTACTGAAGATGAAGCAGAAGAGCTGACAGAGTTCAAGGTTTCAAAAGCAATGAAGCTGGCTTTCAGTAACAAAGTTTCTGGTTATCTGTTCAGGATACGTATCCCCAACTCAGCAAGAAGGCATCTGCAATGTTCATACAATTTGTTACAATATACCTTTGCAAAAGTTGATTTTCCGAACCGGCAACCATTAAAACGAAATTCAGAAATCGTCTTTACATTAAGAACGATATCCGCCTTGCTGTGTCCAAAGCGGAGGTCTCATCACACAAGCTCAGCAATGTAATTTTCAGCAAAATTTTCTCTTTTTGATAATTTTAGAGTAACTAAATAAACAATATGCAAGAAAATCTGCATTTTTTGTTGTTGGTTGTTGTTGTTGTTGTTTTTGTTGTTGTTGTTGTTGTTGTTGTTGTTGTTGTTGTTGTTGTCGTTGAGAAGAAGAAGAAGAAGAAGAAGAAGAAGAAGAAGAAGAAGAAGAAGAAGAAGAAGAAGAAGTGCAACGGGCCTCAAGTGTAAAGATACTCAGTAAGGGGGGCCATGGGTCATCGAAAGTTGAGAAACACTGGTCTGGGGAGATGTGTACAAAACAGGAAACTTTTTTTTTTTTTTAGTTTGGTCATGTTGAAAGAATGCAAATTAATATAGATATGTTTAAGTAATTGATTGTGAACCACAGACGGGAATAAACTCTTTTTAAATGTTTGTGAATGTTTTATTCATTTTGTTTCTTCTAATGACCTTCTTAGATATGATTACAAACTCACATGCTTTGTGTAGATAAAAGCTTTCAGAAATCATGAATCTTTAAATTATCAGAAGGAATGATGGGAAATCTAAAGTCTGTTCGTAGAAACCATACAACTTCAAAGAAAATAATCTATACTTACACCTTTTGATAATAATATTTTTTTACCATAGGTTCACCACTTATCAAGGCCAATAGACATTCAAGGATAAGTATTTGTTGAGATTTATTTGAAGAAGACTATGTTGTAATTTGCAGGATAACAGTCCCGCAGTATTATGTTCTACATGTAGGAAACCCTTGCAAAGAAATTCAGTTTGTGGAAATTCCATCTGATGCTAGATAAATGGGAAAAAAACGAAAGCCTTTTTTCTTGCCTTATTTGGATTATCCAGATCACTGTTCACATCGTGATTGTTATTCTTACAACATTTCGGCCGATGTAACCTCCAACCTTCTTCAGGTATATCTTGTTGAACACAGTAATTTTTTCTTGGGAATCTGTATAGAATTTCGAATGACACCCTTTATTTAATCCACAGAGGTAGTATGCCTTTGTTCCGTCAGCCATAACCAGGTAGAAGTCTTAAGCAATTCACAATTGTATTCTTAGTATCGTCTGCACTGATGATTGAACCTTCAACCTCTAGAAGAGTGTCACTTAGAACTGAATTTTATGTAGTACTTTATCTGTTATGCCATCCATCCTTGCGGACAATTCTAGCATGAATTTTGGGTGCCTTGAACCTATTCTTGTTTTTAGATGTACAATTTTACTACTTATCACTATAGATCACTTTTTAGTCAAGGGTGGCTTTATGGACTGGGTTCGAATCTCCTGACCAGTAGTAATCAGCGCTTCCTACACTGATTATTATGCATGAGACACTAGTGTCTTTATGCATAAAAACTGTTAATATTTAATTAATTAGGCTTCGAAATATCTTGGCATAAAGAGCATATACCCCCCACTATTATAGTTTTCTTTATTACATCGACAAATACATCTATGTATACCAATATATGGCTTTGTCTTATCTATAATGCTATTAGTATATATATATGTATATATATTTCTTCTTCTTCTTTCTTTCTTTCTTTCTATCTATCATCTATATAAATAAAAGATAAAACATAAAGATGATGATGATATTAGTTTGTTTGTTTGTTTTTTTTTTACTTACAGGGAAGTACCAATGTCTTCCTACATACAACACCTAATATTCTCAAACGGTCACCCATCTGGTACTGACCAGGCTTAATGTTGCTTAACCTTGGTGTATCAACGTGATTATGACATCTATGTATATAGCATTATGGATTGCATGTAGAAATGATACGAGATGATACGTGATACTGTGTAATGTGTGTTTTAAAGACAAGCTTAGATCTAGTGATCTTAAAGGAAGATTTAAAGCAGTATAGAAAGACGTGTGCAGAACAGGAGCCTTCGCTGGTTTGATTAGATTGAAAGAATATATTAAAATCTTTAGATTAGTAGATGTAGAGCAGTGGAGGTAGCAGGGTTAGTTAGCGGGTAAAGGTCAAGGAAAATATGGAAGGAGGTGATAAGGATAGATTTTAGAGAAATAAAGACCTGGGCAGAGTTAGGCTAGTTTATAAACCACGTTCTAAAAAAAACAAAAAAAAAACAGTCAATTTGTAACTCGAATATGGGAGTGATTCTATAAAAACACTTTTGGAAGTTAGGTAGGAACGGTTCTGCTTTTGATTATGTTAAATACACATTTCTTTTTATTATTAATTTTGATTTATTTGTAATTTTCGTTTTCGTAGAAATATTTGTTTATGTGTGCAAATAAATAACCTGAATAGGTAATGATTTGCTTATGGTTTATTAAACGTCGAGAATTATTATTATTTTTATTTTTTTATTTATTTTTTTAATAATAAAAAAAGAAAAAATGAATGCTAATATAAGAGACGAGTTGAGACACTCGTGAACATTATCCCTTGAAACTTGAAACCACGAACAAACAACTCGACAAGTTGTATCCTTTGTGAATCCATGATGCGGAACAATTCAGTTTCAGTTATTAAAGACCTACTAACACACATTCTGTGTGGACATTCAAGGAAATATGAGTTGCATTAAAATATGATTTACTGTTGTTTACATATCAAGGTAATACTTGAAATTTAATATAATTCTTGAAGTCTGACACAGATTTAAGAAAGTGTTTCTATTTGCAGGGCTTATATAAAAAGAAAGAAAAAAAATGAGACTCATTCGATGAATAAGATTTTTACTAGTTCACATGCACTTCTTGGGTTACATAATAACGGCTGTTGAATTTTAAAAAAATTGGAGTTATACCTTTATCTCAAAAAAAAAAAAAAAAAAGTTCAATTCTCATACGTAGGAAACTAAGAATATTCCTTATAGATAAGCACTGGGATTTGAATTAGGAGCAACAGCTTTTGGAGAGAAGGAACAACAGAAGTATATATATTATAATATAAAACTCAGATCAGCTTGCTTGCTTGAGCCGATGAAACCGTCTTTCCGGTTGGCAACTTCTGCTTTCAAAAAGTGTGTATGCTTACCTATTTCATGGCTGCCCTGTCTTAAGTCGAATATTGAAAGTCACTGCTGCTATTCAAGGCGTACACAAGGTCAACAATATATCTATATAAATAAAACAGTAGATATATATGTGTGTGTGTGTGTGTGTGTGTGTATATCTGTCTGTGTAAATATTTAACTGATAAACTCTTAAACTACTGGTCGCATAACACTGAAATTAACAGGAAATAGTAATCATACACCAGGGATGGTTTATAACAAGTAAAATCTTTGTTTGGATGGATGAATAATGCGTACTGACATATATCAGCAAGTTGAAATGCAAAATGTTCATTTCGACTTGCCAACCTATTTTCACTTCTTTCTGCGCATGCCCAAATTCAATTCAATTCTTCACGTCGTTTATTATTAAATTTTGCTTGCCTATTTCTATATACGGCATAATCGCGTTGACACACCAGTTCTCGTCAGATCACCGAAGTTAAGCAACGTCGAGCCTGGTTAGTATCAAATGGGTGACCATTTGGGAATTCTAGGCGCTGTATGTGCTCTCCGCTTATCTCGGCATTTGTTTCCAGCCGTCCTGTGCTTCCCTTGCCACTGGTATTTAATAATGTTGTCTCAGGAGAAGTGTGGTTGGAAATTGCACACCTCCTACCACAAAGATTTCACATGCAGGCAACCCTTCATGGGTATATATAGTCTGTCCAAGACTGAAGGAGCCTGTTTTACCTATTTCTCAATAGCTACAGCGATAGGAGTTGTGGCTGGAGTGCTAAATGTTTTGATTTCGATTCTAGCTGATGGTACCCAAGTCATTTTTCTTATACTCTTTTGAAATCAGTACTATAATATATATTAGGTACAATATAATGAATGGATGAAGAATTGGCTCTGTAATAATAAATACAAAATCTGCATGAATTAAAATATTTTAAACATATTTTACAACCCGGCAAGTCCCCCACCCCGCCGCCGCTAATTTATTATAAACTATGATTTTATTTTATTTTGTAATATAGAAGATATCCATTTTGTCATGGCCGATCTGTCTTAAGTTGGATATTGAAAGCCACTGCTGCTATTCAAGACATGCAGAATGACAACAATATTTATCTGATATCATATAAACCTAAGATCAGCATGCTTGCTTGCTTGCTTGCTTGTGACGATAGAAACTGTCTTTCCGATTTGCGGGTTCTAGTTTCAAAAAGCGTTTTGTCTGTTTATTTTTTTACGTATGTGGTGGACTGATGGATATATTATATATATCCCCCAGTCGTACAAAATAGGAAAAATGAATTGTTTTGAGGAAGAAACGAACAACGCGTTTATTGAATTAAACGAACTTGGATTTATTTCATGAAGAAACAAATGAAAGAAAAGGGTACAGCACGTGTTTGGCTGGCATGCGTCTCTTGCTGTTAACTGGTGAGAAGGAAAGTTTATTGTTGCATAGAGAGAGAGAGAGTGAGAAAGTCAATCCAGTTTGGCGTGTGCCTCTCGCTGTAAGCTGGTGAGAGGGAAAGTCTATTGTTGTAAAGAGAGAGAGAGAAAGAGAGAAAGTCAATCCAGTTCATGGAGATAGAAAGCGTGTAAGGTGTACGTACTGTCTGTTGACTCTTGCCCCCACACATAGTAGCAGGTGGCGTGAGGCGCGCGGGTGCGCACGCCCTGAAAGGGACTGGTTGGTCCGTCAACCTCTCAGGTTGGAAGCCGAATTGAAAAGGGGGAAACAGCTTATGTTTCTTGCTCTTATAGTTGTTTCCAGTAGTCTTTTGTGCATGTGTGGATTTCCTTCAAAGGGGAAGTGACGTTGTCCATGTGTGTATATGTGTGCGCGTATGTGTGCGTACATGTGTGTACGTTACCATGTGTGTGTATGCACATGAATGTGAGTGTATGTACGCAAACGTGGATATATCTACGTGTGCGTACTTGTGCGCGTATGTGTGCGTACATGTGTGTACGTTAGCGTGTGTGTGTATGCACATGAATGTGAGTGTATGTATGCGAACGTGGATATATCTACGTGTGCGTACTTGTGCGCGTATGTGTGCGTACATATGTGTACGTTAGCGTGTGTGTGTATGCACATGAATGTGAGTGTATGTACGCGAACGTGGATATATCTACGTGTGCGTACTTGTGCGCGTATGTGTGCGTACATATGTGTACGTTAGCGTGTGTGTGTATGCACATGAATGTGAGTGTATGTACGCGAACGTGGATATATCTACGTGTGCGTACGTGTGCGCGTATGTGTGTGTACATGTGTGTACGTTAGCATGTGTGTGTATGCACATGAATGTGAGTGTATGTACGCGAACGTGGATATATTTACGTGTGCGTACGTGTGCGTGTATGTATGTGTACATGTGTGTACGTTAGCGTGTGTGTGTATGCACATGAATGTGAGTGTATGTACGCGAACGTGGATATATCTACGTGTGCGTACGTGTGCGTGTATGTATATGTACATGTGTGTACGTTAGCGTGTGTGTATGCACATGAATGTATGTGTATGTACGCGAACGTGAATATATCTACGTGTGTGTACATGTGCGCATATGTGTATGACAAGAAAAATGGCTTGAGATGTGAACGCGTCTTTTTGTGCGAGACTAGAAGGGCTCGTACACGTATGAACAAACATTTTTGTAAAAGGATATTAAAATGAAATTAAAAATATTAAAAAAGAAAACAAAAAAAAACTCTACTTGATCAATTTACGTGACTTTTTAAAAATATTTTCTTTCCATCACGAGCATCACGCTTATGCATTAATTTTATAGACTAACTATTCCATAGCCAAATATAACATATACTGACCCAACGGGTCATGGGTAGTCTAGTAGTAATTTAACAATTTTACTTGGGTAAGTAATAAGTAGGGCTAGGACAACAGCATATTCTTTTCCTTGTTTTGACTCTCAGGTATATATCCATTGATATCTTATATGGTTTAAGTACGGTGATGTGGTTCTCGGTTGATTAATTGTGTCTAACTGTGTCGGATATATACCCGAGAGTAAAGACAATGAAAAGAATATGCTGTTGTCCTAGCCCCAGTAATAAGGAATGATATAGAACAGGACAAACAACAGTGCATATAATTTAATAAAGAATGATAGGCAGAATAGGAAGACAAACTCTCCTTCTAACATTTAAAACAAATTTATTGAATCAGCCTTATTAATCTTCTATACTCTTATGATTTTTTTTTTTTTGTGTATTGATATTCATATTAAAAACCCTTTTTTCTATTGATTTAAAAAGAAAATACAACTTTGTTATATATGAGTCGTGGAATTGCATTCATCTGCAAAAGGTATAGCTAATTTGCATATTCTTTTAAACATTCATTTTAATTAATTCCCTATTAGTTTATTCGGTGTTCTGATGGGATGATCATCTTTATTTAACTATTATGTGTAATTAAATTCATGCAGATATTCTACATGATTTATACTTGCGTACTATTTTTTGTAAAAAGGTTATAATAAACACAAATCTCTTTCTACATCAATTCATTTATTGCAGACTATTATCCTCATCTTTCTTAGTTGTTGTTTCCCGTTTCGGCCAACTATTCCTCTGGCTTTTGTCAGGATAATAGTCCGCAATAAATAAATTAATAAATAATACTCATCTCAATAATGAACTCTTTCTACATATATTCATGTATGCGCATATATATTTGTTTAAAAAATTTTGCCTACCAAACTCCTCTGTTAGTTTTTGGTCTACAGACATGAAACATAATATATAGGGTATTCGAATCCATGCAAAACTTTATATTTGGGTTTTAGCCTGGGAAAATCGGTTCAAAAGTGTGAAAAATGAAGAAATGGAATTTGCCAGGTGATGGTCAAACGATGGTATTACGAATATGCATGCATAATGTAATAGCTATTGGTTCATGTTTTCATTTTTAGCCTTGCTACAAACACATCTTCATAGCTCAGGCATTAATGTCAAAGGACAAAGCAAATTGTAAGCTAAATGTTATGGTGTCGTTTCTCGATGGTGGCGCACAAGGCATTTTTTTTTAATACTTTTTTAAATCATGACTATATATTGGGTTCAATATAATATAATAATATATACGAAATCTACAGTAGTCAAAATATCATATTTAAGCATATTTTACGACCGGGCAATGCTGGCCAGCCTGCTAGTACAAATAAAAGTTAAGCGAAAGAGAAGGGTGTTAGTACTGAACTAAATCCATGAGTATGAGCGTTGTTCCAAAGGTAAAGTCTCCTACTTTTTAACTCAAAAAGTTGAAGAACTACGAAGATGGTAGTGGTATCATTAAAACGAGCTATCTTTTGTGTTCCAGATTTTATTTTTCTACATAGTCACCACCATTCTCAATGTACTTTTGACAGGAGTTCAACAACGTACCTCTACTTCTGATGCATGACCATGGCAGTAGTTGCTTTCTTAGAGTCTCATACCGTCAATATCTGCAACAGAGAGATGAAACTTTCAAGCCATGAATGCATAAGTTCAGTCATCGTAAAAATGGAATTTGCAATCTCTCTGATCCATTAGGGCGGAATAAAACATAGGAGGCATATGGAATGTTAATCAGCAGCATTTTTTGTGTTCAGGTTTAAAAGCTGGATCGATTTTTATACTTTTCAACATTTTTGTTTTTTTAATGAATAGAAATCGCTCCAGACAAGGTACAGAGTCACTTGATATAAGGAGCTAAAAAAAAAAATACTATTTCACGATCAAAAACTTTCCAACGATAAGTGTTAGATGGAATTGATTCTGATCAAGAAACAGCAATTCTTACCTATTTGTCCGAAACATCGCTTGTGGAATATGAGGACTAAAGAATAAAATAAGAAAAGCGAGAGTTACGAGGTTGACAGAAGTAAACCCAAGATCTACTTTTTACTCTCCTTGATTTCATTATTTTATTACTTTAACAATCTCAATTCTGGTTAGTTCTTAAAGATATCTTCTTTACTTACGTCATAGGAAACATTGTTTTATTTCGTCCTAAAATGACACAGTCCATTTGAAATATCCCTACTGACTGCCAAAGGACGTGTGGCTTTCACATCTTGTCAGGTTCTTACAACCTGACAAAAAAATGTAAATGTTAGTTTTCTTCATGTATTTGTTTTGAAGGGAATGAAAGAATCACGTGACTGACATCGGACATTCAGCGTTAGACCACGGCCACTGAGAGTAAGAAGATGGCCTGTTAACTGAAAAATGTCTGCAGGCAATGTAGGTAAGATTTGTCAGACTGTCAGTACTATATGAGGGCCATTTGTAAAAGAGCAATAAAACATTTTTAAACAGAAAAAGGAACACAGTTCGATTAATACTGAAACAGAACTTTATTCAATATAAAATATAAATATTATCTATGTAAAATTTAAGTAATTTTAAAGCAATATACAATTTAATACTGATAAAACTGAATTATGAATTTAGGGAACAAACAATTAAAGAAACATTAAACACAAATATTTTTGGGCCTTCAGAACAAGATCACAGTGTAGTATCTGTTTTGATGTTACACTTTACCTTTTCTGTCCTCGGTCAGTGGAGGAGAAATCTTTCATGACTGAGATTATTTTTGTTCCTATCCAGAGTGCCCTTTATTGGGAAGCTGGATTTTGCCCACAAGATTATATATCCAAATATTTAAATAACTATTACTTTAAATACAGAAATTATATTTAAAGTTTTGGTTTTCTGTTCTTCTATGTCCATTTTTCCCCCATGTTTTTCATCAAAATGTGTAGTGTATTAGTTGTCTCACAGGCCATCATGAGTGATCGCTCACTGGCAGTAACTTGTAGTGTTCCCTGGAGACCAAGTGACAACAAGTTTCCCCAGATTTCCAGTGTTCTCCACCTCTCGACCATTTGTGCAGATGATTGCATGTTATCGCAACAGCCGTTGTCACTGATTTCTCGTTGGCCTCGGCCATTGGTGTTTCCTGGGGTTTGGGTGACAAAATGCCTCCCCAAGGTACCAGATTAGAACTGCACACTTCCAGTGGAGATTCGGTTAGTACTCTCCCACCTCGTTCTTTCCATCCTCCCTGACCCTTCACAACTAGTTGGTGTGGTGCCAGTCGATGTCATCTACACCAGTTTTTATTATTATTACTATTATTATTATGATGATAATAATAAGGGTGCTTGTGCAGTGTACGCACGTGTATTTTAAATATTATTTCCAAGTTAAATTAAATTTGGGGTTTGTATTACTGTACACATAGATTCGAAAAAGTGGTAAAAAATCAAATGTATAACAAATAAATGTTATCAAAGGCAAGCTAAGTTACTCTTCTATCTATCTGGATAGGTTTTTAGTTGTTTTACTCAATTCAAAACGTGTAATCACTTCGAAAATCATACAATGTTTATTGATATATTTTATTTGTTATGTATTTGTTTTTTGAAAACTTTTTTTAATCTATGTGTATAGTAAAACAAACCCTTCATGTAAATTATTTACAGTTAAAATGTTATAAAAAAACAAAACTTGAAGTTTTAAATATATTTCAATATATTTCAAAGAAATAAATTACGTCCGGTGCTAAAATATTGAAAATTCATCATAAAAAAAAATTTAAAAAAAAATTCCGTGAAAAATGCTAACTATATTTGGAAATACTCAGTGAAAAGTTTTATCTATTATTGAAAGAACGGACTGAAAAATATTATATAAAAATTGTTTGTTTTGCAGTAAAAAAAATAAAATAAATAAAATGAAATATTCGACTTTCTCCGATAGAAATTAAGGGTTCAAAAACTAGTTAGTTCACTTACTATATTTTGTTAGATTAAAATTCTCCCAATGTGCAATTATTAGAATTATTATCCAAATGGAGGAATGTTCTTTCTCTTTAGAATATACATGGACAATCGGTAACACATATTAATAACCATGGACAATCGGTAGCCATATTCTTTTGCCTGTTAGCATAACCACATGGTTGAATACCGGAAGCTGTCTATACCTACAAATTAATCAGGAAGTGATGTTACGCTGTCATGTGCATCAGCCTTTTTTACTCTCGGTAGCCACAGCTAGACACACGATATTCAAAATTGGGCATCTTTTCATATTAAGATATACTAAAAGAGCTTTCTGCCAGAGATGTGTAACGGACTTAATTGCAAAGCAATTCCGACAAACACTAAAAAACAAATGGCTCGAATTGCTTATATTCTTTGATGCTTCACTTTATTGAGATTCACTTTCTTCCTCACTTCCTAAAGCAAGTAAGTTTTCACAGAAATATCACTCTGTTGTTCTTCCGGAGGCTGCCGATATGTTTCCCGAACCACACCTCTCAATCATAATGGTAGAACTCGCTCCACCTTGGTTATTTTGCACAGTTCACAAGTCAATTCCAGATTCTCCAACCATTCCATTATTAGAGTGTCCATTGCTGCATTACTGAATTCGAGGATTAGCCGAATATCGAATTGTCTCAAAAAAAGGAAATTAAATGAAGAAAATAGTTGTTCGAACTTCTACTTTCCCACAACTAAATTCAACTGTAATTTCCATCATCCGGTCTCTCTCTCAGCTATCAAAAAACTGACTGACCGTCGTGCTTCCAACTCATCCTTTTCATAACAGTTTCTGTCCTTTTATGCAAATTAATACCCTATGTATATTACTGAGCCTTCTACAAATGAAGATTTTTTTCTTTCTCTTTCCTTCCTTTATTTCATCACCCGACAGGAAAGAAAGAGGTACATCCATTTGTGTAAGTCACTTTCTTCATTACTTTCACCATGTAATCAATTTCCCTTAATGTTGTTGTTCAATTCCGTTATGGGAGGGGGGGATAGAGAAATGGGTTAAGAGCGTCTCTCCTTGTTGCTTTAATGCTTTCAGAGTTCTCTCTGCTGAGGTCCTAGATATGACCTTAAACTATATCCAGTGGCGAGGCCCCAGCTTGCGGGCTTTGGGGAGTGTGGAGCCACCCTTTAATTGCCATTGCTCCCAAGTCCACTCTGACCCAGAGTGGTAGTACCTGTTAGGGTCCCAACTATGGGGATTAAATAGAAACCGACTTGAATACAACAAATATATTCTATTAAAATATCTTTCTTCCGAGTCTTTGGATGCGGCATTAAATAACCTGAAAAGGGTTGATATGCCGTAAAACAAAAACAACCAATTAACCATCTCTCTGCTGACTGACCATGATTTCCAAAGAGGCTGAAGTAGATCTTCAGAGAACAGATGCAATTAATGCACCTTGCAAGCTGATTGTTCAGTGTATAACCAAATCACCTAGTAGGGACATTTTTCCATGAAAGAAAATAAGTCTTTATTTATGACTGCAACATATTTCTCTTCATCCTTGTTTTTTCTTTCTTTTGCCCTTTATTTTAGTCTCGTGAGCAGAATTACAAGAATTAAGGTCCATAGTGCAAACAAATGGCTAAAAAAAAATGGCTACTTTGTTCTCAACTCAAATTTATGACAATTTAAAATGCTTATATCTTTTATATTATTTTTTTGGACGCAAAATGCATCACATAATGAGTAGGTAAACCAAAATAAGCCGTTTTTAACTAATTTCCCAACTTTATCTTTTTTTTTTAACTAATTTATGTCAGCAATATTAATGATTACCAAATTCTATCTGGCAAATGATATCGAGTTGAATGGTAACAATAAAATTAAAAGAAAAAAAATTGTGTTAATCTGTCCAAATTTCCATCAAACTTCTACTTCTTGGAAAATCGCTATGATGTTAAATTTAAAAACTTAGCCCAAAGACTGCTAACACCAATCAGTACTGACTGAGCTTATAAACCAAAGATATTCAAAATCTCCAACTGCAAAGTGTCATTGGTATTGCTACACACCTTAAAATGTTCCCAAAAATGAACACATTAGGGTGTAAGATGCCAGAATTGCTTTTTTTTGTCCTTTTTTATAAAATGCTTTATTTTTCTTTCAAATTTGTGTTTTGTTTCTGTATTATTTTTCACCAAGAATTATCTTTTATCAAGAGTAATAAATTTGTTTTTTTTTTGTGTGTGTATTCTTTTTATCAAGAATTATTTTTTATCAAGAATAATAAATTTGTTTTGTTACTGTATTATTTTTTTACTAAGAATTTTTTTTTACCTAGAATAATAAATTTGTTTTACTTATGTATTATCATTATTTTTGTTTTGTTTTAATGTGTTCTAGAACACACAAGGGAACAGTGAGGATACTAAAAAGAGCTCTCGGTTGGTTTCAATAAAAAGCGGGGCAATGTTGGCAGCTGGTTTGGCTGCCCCATACCCAGCATTACAATCTCCAAAGAAAGGAAAAAAAAAAAAAAAAAAAAGTTTTACCAAGAATAATAACTCAGTAATCCTTTTAATAAGTCTATTTAGGTTATCTCCCTTGTTACTAAATGTGCTGATACGTTTTGCCAAAAAGTGGATGCCGTTGTAATAATTAATGAACCAAACTTGTAGACAGACTCTGCACTTCCTATCTCCGATACTGACAAGGGTGGGTCTATAGATCTGTCCAAAACGGGTGGCTCGTTTGAGTGTATGGCCTTGTAGAGATAACTCAGTCTTAGAGTTATTTAAATACAGAAGCAACCAGAGAATATGAAACGTTGATATAAACAACATGAAAATTGTATATAAACGCAAACCTAATTGAAAAAAAAAAAAAAAAAAAAAGTACAGAAAAATCTTTATGACGTACGTACCCGTCATGGAACATAAATATCACAATCACAAAATTATGTAAATTAATCGAGTAGATTTTTTTTATAGAAAATTATTTTTTACGATTTGTAATAGTTTTAATAGTAAATCGTAGCCATTACAAGACCGATTTTGATCTCTTATTTCTAAAGAGGTCTGAAGGAGGAGGTAACCTTTATTTAATTAATATTGCGGATCAAGACATAATGTTCTTGCTTACTCATGAAATTTGCTTTTCTTAGTAAAATTGTAGCATCCCCTATGTATGGCTGGAACAAATCTTCAACAGGAACATCTTATAGCAATCACCGTTTTCAACACGCACACATATGAAGTATGCACAGGCACACAACGTCGTAATTTGTCCATCCGCACACATGCAATAAAGGAACTATGTTGCATTCCACGTGCAATGATATAACAATCAGACTGGAATGTTATAGAACACACGTATATAAGGTTCGACCCGTGGAAATCAAACCAGTTCAAGATGCAGTTTTATGAGTAAACATCACTGCTGCCCGTCCACTATACATATGCCAGACTCAAGGACCCGTGGCGCAGTGGTTAGAGTACTGGGAAAAATCAATTGTAAAAGTGATATTCTCCTGAAGGTTGAAGGTTCAATCCTCAGTGTGGGCGACCGAAATATACATTTGCGAATTACTTAGGACATCTATCCAGTCATGGCTGATGGAACAAGAGCATGCTACCCCCGTGAAGTAAATAAAGGGTTTTGCTCGGAATTTCGTCCAAATTCCTAAGTTTGCCAGAAACATTCCCAAGTTTGACAAGATACACCTGAAGAAGGTCGGAGGTTATATCGACCGAAACGTTGTGAAAATCACACTCAAGATGAGAACAGTAGTCCGATGAATAATAATATATTTAATTTATTGTAACTTTGTTGTAAACATGCAACAAAGTCTCTCTCGTTTAATTATTGATAATATATTTTTGTCGTTCCAATATAAATGCATTTACCTTTTATATGTGATTCTTTTAGTTGTATTTATAGTTATAGATAGCAATTTAATAACAGGAGTTATAATGAGTGCATTTACAGATTCGAGAATACTTTCATTGTATGCCTCAATAAAAAAATTATTTTTTTAATTCAATTCATTTATCAAAAAATAAAGCAATCATGGTTCAAGTGCAATTTAGGGAAAGGATAGTATAACTTTATACAAAAGTGTAATAGAAATCAATCTCACAAACGACCTCTTGTTTGCTTCGCCTGTAAACTGCCAGCAGAAAATGTAGAAAGGAAAAGACAAGCATAATTTTGTAGGTCGCTCATTAGTGAACGTATGCTATTAATTTGCCTATGTACACAATTGGTAACTGTTAAATGGGACGAACTCCTAAAGCAGGAGTTGAGTGGAGTTTTTTTTGTTGGAAAGCTTAGAACGGGAGCGAATGGTGGAAGATAATATCGAATACACGAAGATTTATTGCAAGTTGAGAGAAGAAAGGAAAAAAGACTTTCGTGCGTTGCATTGACAAGAGGACGGTTTGACACTGCCATTTTTTTTTTTTTATTTTTGTTCTTTTTTCCTTTTATAAAAAGAATATACGGTAGCCCAGTATCTGTCCAAATTCACCTTAAAGTGTTGCGTTGTTGGTGCATTTATTACCTCACTTAGAAGTCTACTCCAAGGTTTAGGTTCCAAATTAAGAAAGCATTCCTCCTACAGGTCAATCGCAGTCAATGGTGAAATAGTTTCTTGCAGTGTCTGCATAGACCTCATACTGGTGCAGGAGTGCATAATACATCCTAAAGTATATCATGATGCCCATACTTTGCATAAAAATGCACATACGGTATAATCTCGTTGACACACCGGTTCTCATCAGATCACTGAAGTTAAGCAATGTTGAGCCTGGTTAGTACCAGATGGGTGACCATTTGGGAATTCTAGGCACTGTATGTGCTCTCTGCTTATCTTGACATTTGCTTCCAGTCGTCCTGTACATACACTTCACTTGCCACTGGTATTTAACAGTGTCGACCCAGGAGAGGTGTGGTTGGAGATTGCGCACCTCCTGCTACAAAAGTTTAACACACAGGTACCCCTTCGTGGGTATCCATAATCTGTCAAAGACTGAAGGAGCCCTTTTTTTTCTTTTTTTTTTTTTTTTCATAAGAATGCACTTTTACAGTTAATGCTTTAATTTGAACCTTTCTATCTATAGGGAACTCATAAACATCATGCACATACAAACAAACATTCAGCTTTATATATAGAGAGACAATAATAAATTGTTTACTCATTAAAATGTGATTTAATATTTTAAAACCTTAGTCATATGAGCTGATGGATACAGTATCACTTTATGGAATGCAGTTTTTTGTTTTTGCTTTTTTAATTTGGTAATACAATAGATAAGCTTTGAAATGTATATAAATTAGTTAAACATTTTCATGAGTAATGAATACATTAAATTGAGCGTGTCAGAAATATGTTTGATAAAAAGTTGAATAAAAGATAAATATATCATGTGAGTATATGTTCGTGCAGGAGATAGATGTCTGTATTGCGATTAATTTATTTTGCATGCAAAAAAAAAGTAGGTGAGAAAAAGATAGCGAATTCTATCATAGATTTCAGTGACAAAAAAAAAAAATAAATAAATAAAGCTTTCACTTCCTCTCTTCCATTTTTGGGAGATTTATTTTTTCAGTGTTTATTGTGTTGTCGAGTGAATGTAGTAGCCATGAATAAAGACTCATTTTCTCTCATGGAGAAATGTCCCTGCTTGGTGATTTGGTCACACACTGACCAATCAGCTTCAGGGCATATTTAGTTTCTCTCCCTCACCTCACTCTCAGAAGAACTACTTTAACTCCTTTGGAAATTATGATCGGTCATCAGAGAGAACCCTGGAAGCAACAAAGATAACCCCCCCCCCCTCTCTCTCTCTCTCTCTCTCTCTCTCTCTCTCTCTCTCTCTCTCTCTCTCTCCTGTCCCTGTCCTTTTCCATTGGATACTCAAGCATCAACTATCTTTGCCTGAAGATAATTGCTGACAGACATTCTAGGGTCTAAATAACTTCCTATCTTCCCTTTTTTCACTTAGACACTGTCTAACTTTCTTTCATCTTTGTCAAATGTTTTAGGTAATTAAAATCCTTTTGTTATTGCTGTGAAAAGGTTTTGTTTTCCTTTCATGTAAAAGTTTTCATTATATATGTAACACAAAAAAAAAGAAGAAAAGAAAAGCAAGAAAGCAAAGTGACTCAGTAACACACAACAACAGTCTCCAAGGATTCTCCTACAACAGTCTGTCTACGTTATCCCCACGGCCTACTTTTATGCAGTCGAGCAGTGAGATTTTGCACATGAGCAGTGTGATTTTGTGTCACTTTGTGAGATCACTAGTCATAAAAGTTGTGGGTGCCGCCATCTTGATTCTCCCCCCCCCCAGCAGCTTGATTCCACATGACATGTAGACGCTTTGGCACTGTTTTACAATCATTCCCTGTGCAAAGGAAAACAAATCTCTTTTTTTTAATGTAACAAAGTTGATAATATTAATAATACAAAATGTAGTCTGTATGCGACTATTAAGAGAAAACCAATGAAACAACCATTAGATGAAAACATTAAGAAAGAAAGAAGCTGCGGCAACTTTTTTTAATGAAAAAGAAAAGTTATGGTAAAATTTTGAAAAAATTAGTCTTTAAACTTAAAAAATACAAAGAATGAAATTCTTTAATAAAACAAGGATGAAACTTTGAAAGCTCCAGCAACTTTTATTTTTCTGCAACAAAGCTTATAATATAAACACCAACATCTAGTTTTTAACATTACAAAAAATGAAAATGCGACAAAAGTTGTAGAGGAATCATAAACACAGCTTTAAAAGTTTCATCCTTGTTTTATTAAAGAGTTTGATTCTTTGAATTTTTTAAAGTTAAAGACTAATTTTTTAAAAACCTTACCAGAACATTTATTTTTTAATTTAAAAAAAATTGCTGCAGCTTCTTTTTTACATGTTTTCATCTAATGAAATTATCGCTGGTTCATTGATGTTCTCTTAATAGTCGCATACAGACTACATTTTATATCATTAATTTATCAACTTTGTTACATTAAAAATTAAATTAAAAAAAAATCGTTGCAGCTTTCTTTTTTTAAATATTTTGATTTAATAAAAAATATCGTTACACTGAGCGTCCTAAATTATGAGATGAAAAAATGAACGAATCTTTTAGTAAAAGAGAGTTGTCTCCCTCTGCATAGTGGACTATTGTAAAACAATATCGACGCTTTAACAGTAAGCTCTTTTCTTGGTTTTTACAATTTTCCTTAAAACATATAAGGATAATAGACTATAAATATATTGCATTTGTAATTGTTAGAGGATGATATTATTCAATATATCTTGTTGAACTCAGGAATCTTTCTGTCGAACTTAAAAATCTTTAAGATATGCCTGAAGAAGGTCAGAGACTACATCAACCGAAATGTTGTGAAAATAGCACTCAAGATGAGAACAGTAGTCCAAAGAATCCAAATAATACGAATAATCAATACTCATCTCAAAACTCTAGAAACATAATACGAGGAAATGTTTTTAAAGAATAGCTCTTCAGGGTATGAATAGTTATTTCTTTATGAAACCATTCTTCATAAGCTGTATAACTCTAACGTATGTTGTATTATAAATATTACAAAAGTAATGAGAAAATATTTGACTCTTGCTTGAGAAATTTCGAGCTATTAAACATGAAAAGCATGTTAATGGCATACTACAAAAAAAAAAAAAAAAAAAAATCCAGGAGATATTTCATTTCAGCAAATCATTTTACAATTAACAAAGATTTTTTGGCAATAGTTCACTTTTCAACACATGTTGGCAATGTTTTAATCTAGCAAAAATAAATAAATAAATAAATAAATAAATAAATCTATATCCCTATAAATTCGTTTTTCCTTTTGTGTGTATTGATATTCATATTAAAACCCCTCTTTTCTGTTAGTATTTATTTGCTTTCCCACCAAAGCAAAATGAGACATGAGGTCGCTTTTAAAGTGGGGTTAAACCAGCTCCCCGAAAAAAAAAAAAAGGAAAAAAGGCACTCTGGTTAGGTCCAAAAATAGTAATTGTCCCAGTATAGAGGGTTTCCCCTCCATTGACTGGGACAAATTACCTTAAGTGTAGCATCTGCAGAACAGATGGTATTTATTTGCTCCCCCACCGAGCAAATTAGGCACAAGGCCAATTTTTAATGTGAGGAGTGAAGGGAGGGGGAAGGGAAAAAGGGGACCAGCTCCCGAGAGGTGGGAAATGGGAGCTGGTTAAAGGTCAGGCATGTGGGGTTGCCCCCACATCTGGTCTTTGCTAGTCATAGCTAGTCATAGCTAGTCATAGCTTGCAGTATCTGCCGGAGCAGATACTACACTTTGATCTCAGCCCAAAGGCCAAGAACAACAGGGTATTTATTTGCTCCCCCACCAAGCAAATTAGGCACAAGGCCGATTTTTAATGTGAGGGGTGAGGGGGAAATGGGGACCAACTCTCCGGGGAGTAGGGGAGCTGGACAGTGACAATTAGTATGAAGGGTTGCCCCTACATTGACCAAGATCTTATATGTGGGGTTGCCCCCACATATGGTCTTTGCTTGCAGTATCTGCCGGGCAGATACTAGACTTTGATCCCGGCCCGAAGGCCAAGAACAACAGAAAAAAGGCAAGCATCTTTTCTATTTATTTAAAACTAGTGGGGGGTACCCGGCATTGCCCGGGTGTTTGTAGGTGGTGTGTTTTGGGGTAAATGAAAACAAAAATCGTCGGTTGTTTAAAAAAAAACGAAGCCTTGACGCGCAGTTGGAAAATAATAAAGTGTGAAAAAAAAAACGTGCGACTTGGCAGGTGCCCATTTTTGACGAGTTAATGACGTCAACTTTGAGTGCGGGACAGTGTTTTATTTACTGCGAGTCTGTTCGCTTTTTTTTTTATACGAAAAAGCTTAATGCACATGTGGCGATCGAAAACTGTTGAATATTTATCTTTTGAAAATCGGCCAAATTAAATAGACAGTCGACGCCGGTTGTTAACTCATAGATATTATCATTCAGGTGCGATATAAAAAGTTTTAAGAAGGTGTGAGGTGACCGATCGGTTCTCGGAAAAAAGCCTTTTTGGGACATACACGAAAACGCACACACACACACACAAACATTTTCGCTTTTATATTTATAGAAGAAAATACAATTTTCTTATATATGGGTTGTGGAATTACATTCACTAGCAAAAGATCTACTATATTTTTATACTGAAAAGCGAAAGAAACACACGGTGATCGAAATATCTGGAAAAATAGCATGTGAAAATTGGGCAAATTAAATACACACGTTCTTAAGTCGTAGATATTATCATTTAGATGTGATATAAAAAGTTTTAAGAAGAAGCGAGCTGAGCGAGAAGGCCGACGAAAAAAGCCTTTTGCAGACATACACAAAAAGCGAACATACATACATACACACATTTTCGGTTTTATATATATAGATGATCATCTTTAGTTAACTATTATGTGTAATTATATTCATGCAGATATACTACATGATTTTTACTTGTACAGTATTTGCATAAAAAGTTTACAGTAAACACAAAATTATATCTATATTTATGCATACAGATATATTTTTGTTTAATCTATCTATTATATCTACTAGCATGAGTGCCCGGCGTTGCCCGGGTATTTGGAGGTGTATGTTGAGCAAAAAAAAAAAAAAAGCGGTCAATTTTTTAAACTTTGACCCCTATTATGGCCCCTTAATATTTATTGGTTTGAGCTCAAATCAAGTTATTAAATTAGATCCATGTCCAAGGAACCTATATATATGTGTTTAGATCCAAACTTGTCGGAGCAGTTTGGTAGAGTTCTCAAAGGTCAAATCGTTGAACTTTGACCCCTTAACAGCCAAATTTCTGGCCGAAAACCGATCATATCGATTTTCCCAAATCTCAGTACCCTGCATATTAAATTTCGAGTCTGTATTGACAGAGTTATTGCGTAGGGAAATGTACACACACAAACACACAGACAGACAGATACAGACAGACAGATACACAGACACGTTCACTTTTATAGATATATAGATAAAAGTGTTGCAGACCAGGATATAATAATACTATCTCGCTACAAAAGAAAATAATGAAATGAATGGAAGGAAGGAAAAAACTCAGTTGCTGAATAAAATAAACATGTCGTTTATTTTCTGTTGAAAATAAATGGTTTAGATGGAACACGTGTTCAGTTCAGTCGTTGACGACTATGTGCGTGGAAAAAAAGGAATAAAGTAGGGGAAAGAGAAATGGCAGTCCAGCATGTAGAAAAAAAAAGAGAGAGAAGGTTGACTTCAGTAAAGCCGCGCGTGCATGATAGCAGTCAGCCACGTGGAAGTGTCTTCAGGCCACAAGCTGTGGACGCGAACTTGTCTGGTTGATGAATCAAGGCAAAAGAGAAGAAAGAGGAAGTTGAACGTTGTTGTTGACTTTTATATCGGGGTCAGTGTTCTGACTGAGCATGTCTGGATTTCACTTAAAAGGAAGTGACGTCACCAATGTGTGCATGTTTGCGCTCGCGTGAGCGTGCATGTGTATATATGTGCGTGTGTGTGCGTATGTGCGTTCGTACATGTGAGTGTGTGTATGTGAAGAAAAAAACATGTTTGAACAAGACTCCCCCTCCTGAGGAGAAAAATATATATATATATATATATATATATATATATATATATATATATATATATATATATATATATATATATATATACAAGAGAAAAGTATTTCGTTTTTGTTTTTTTTATGTATATATATATATATATATATATATATATATATATATATATATATATATATATATTAATAAGTTATGTATTGTTTGAAATGTTTTGGCCAATGAACTTTTCGACATGTTTTTGTTGTTGTTTGTGGTATGTGGTTTTTTGTAATTTCTTTGTCAGTTTGTGAGTGTGTATGTTCTTGTATTCGACTAGGAGAAATGGGTAATTGTTCGTCTATGAATGAAGGTTTAAGTCTGTCTATTGCAATAGTGTCTTTTTTATCTCTTTTTAATATGGTAAAATACTTTTCACTTCTATCGAGAACTAGATAAGGTCTGGAATAATTTGGACAGAGTGTTTTTTTTACTGCATCATTCCTGATAAAAACGTATTTACAGGTGTGAATATCGCTTGGAACAAAAATGTTCATGTCTGGCTTTTTGGTTGGGGTGAATTTTAATCATGACATGTTTTAAATCCGTTACAAAAGTTGTCGTTGGGGAAATGTCTGTATTGTTTTCGCAGAATTGTCTCGGTAAAATAAGTGCTGACTTGAAAACTAATTCTGCAGGTGTGCTCCACAAATCTTCCTTTAAAGTGTTGCAAATTGCTAGGAGAATGAGTGGCAAATTGTCTGACCAGTCCGCTTTGTTTTCGTTCATAGCCAAAGATGCTTTTAATTGTTTATGAAACCGTTTCACCATACCATTTGCACAAGGGTGGTAGGCAGTAGTTTTAATGTGTTTTGTTCCCAACAAAGGGTTGAATTCAGCGAAAAGAGTTGATTGAAACTGTGAGCCCCTGTCCGTTGTGATTACAGAGGGCACTCCGAAAATCGTTATCCAATCTTGTAAAATCACTCTGGCTATTGTTGCGACTGATATGTCTTTCACTGATATTGCTGTCGGCCATCTGCTGAATCTATCGACTATAGTAAGGACGTGGGTGTGTCCTTTTGAAGTGGGCAAGGGTCCAACCAAGTCGATATGAACATGAGTAAACCTAGCATCTGGTACACTGAAAGTTCCTGAAGGTGATTTTGTGTGCCTGTGAACTTTGTTTTTTTGGCAAGGAATGCAAGTTTTAGTCCAACTATGGATATCCGTATTCATATTTTGCCAAGCAAAACATTCCCCTATTAATTTCACGGTGGCGTATTTTCCTGAGTAGGACAAATTGTGAAAGTGCTGGAAAACTTCTCTCTGAGGCTGGGTGAAATATAAGGGCGAGGTTGTTTTTGTGAAACATCACAATAGAAACTTGTTGTTCCGAACGGTATCGGCATTTCTTTCAGCTTCAGTGAAGTTTTGTCCATTATAGCTGGGAGCATGGTATCAACTAATTGCTCTTGTGCTATTAATTCCATACTTAGTGGAGTGGAATTTAAAGAAGCAATTGTTGCATGAGATAAAGTGTCAGCTACAACATTTTCTTGTCCTTTTACGTACCGTATATCGGTAGAATATTGAGCTATATAGTCAAAATGTCGAATTTCTCGTGGACCATATTTGTCAACATGTGTGTGTAGAGCAAATGTTAGGGTTTATGATCCATATAAATGGAAAATTTTCTGCCTTCAAGGAGATGTTTAAAGTGCTTAATTGCAAGATACATTGCAAGTAACTCTCTCGAGAAAGTGCTATATTTAGTCTGCGCTTTGTTTAACTTGGCAGAGAAGAATGAAATAGGGGTCATTTTGTTGTCAGAAATTTGGTGAATGACAGCTCCTACTGCTATTTCTGATGTATCCGTCATAAGTGTAAGTTCCGTTGTATCGCTATCTTGGATATATGTAAGTTTGGTGAAGTTTGCCAAAGCAGTTTTCGATTGTTCAAAGGCCTGTAGTGCAGGTCCTTCCAAAACTAACTGTTGGTTTTTGGTTTGGATTTTTAACAAGTCTGTTAAAGGTGCAAGTAACGCGGAACAGTTAGACAAAAAGCGTCAGTAATAGTTAATTATGCCTACAAAACGGCGAACTTGTCTGACAGATGTTGGTAGAGTGAAATTTGAAATGACACTTACTTTTTCAGGCAAAGGGGAGATTCCATCCTTGTCGATTAAATGTCCGAGAAATTGAACTTCCTGCTGACCAAAAACACATTTATCAGTGTTTAGTTTCAGACCGAAATGTGGCAGTCTTTCGAAAGTTTGTTCCAGGTATAGCCGGTGTTCTTTGAGGTTTTTGCTGGTGATTAAAACGTTGTCCACATATGCGAATATGAACGGCAGACCTCTGAAAACTTTGTCAATCAAACGTTGGAAAGTTTGACAGGCGTTTCTCAGCCCAAAAGGCATCCTTAGGAACTCGTAAAAGCCAAATGGTGTCGTCAGTTTTATGAATGTCTTCTTCTGCGACTGGAATTGTAAAATATGCCTTTACAAGGTCCAGCTTGGAGAAAATTGTGGTGCCTTGGAGTCCATTGACGAAGTCATGGATATGGGGGATAGGATATCTATCCGGAACTGTTTTTGCGTTTAAGCATCTAAAATACCCACACGGGTGCCATGTGGTGTTGTCAGCTTTCTGCACCATGTGGAGTGGTGATGACTAAGCACTTTTCGAGGGCCGTATTATCCCCATGTGGAGTAGGTTTTGAAACTCGGATTTTGCCAATTTGTATTTATCCGGTTTCAAGCGTCTGAGGGTTGAATAGACGGGTGGTCCTGTTGTCTTAATATAGTGCTTAGCGCTATGCTTGATGGGGTCCATGTTTTTAAACGGCTGGGATAGTTGAGGAAATTTTTGGAATAACCGGCAGACGTGTAAATCTTCGGGTAGGGCAGCACTGATTCCGGTGGTTAAAAATTTCGAGGTAGTTCCTCTCACCGAAATCTTCGTTTCATTGTCTGTCAATGTATGATGAGTCATGTCGACAGACAGGTTGAAATGGTCTAAAAAATCTGCCCCCAAAATTGGAGTGGTCACGCTGGCTATGGTGAAATTCCAGACAAAATTCCTCCGCATTCCCAGGTATAAGTTTAAAATTTTCTCGCCAAAAGTGGGTATTTTTGTACTGTTGGCAGCTTGTAAGCTGAAAAATTGGGTCCCTGTTTGGTGGCCATGTGGTGTCAATATGACGCTGATTTCTGTTCCGGTGTCTATTAAAAAGTTATATATGTGGATTTTGTCACGAATATAAAACAGACGACCTTTTTTCTGTGCTCCAGCTACAGTCGTCGTCGTTACTGGCTGGAAGGTTCGTTTCCCTGTGCTGGTTTTTTGAACGCGCAGAGCGTAGTGCATTTTCTCGCATCGACGCCGAATCTTCTGTGGTAAAAGAAAACATCTTGTCTATGTCGTGACGTGGACCGATTCCTGCTTAAACTTCTTCGCCTGTAACTTTGTCGCGTGTCATTGTAGTTTCTGAGATAATGTCGACGCGTTTGAAGTACGTCGGCTAGCTGCTCTGAAAGCTTTTCAACCGTAGACTTTAATTTGGCTAATTCTTCGTCTCAGTTTTGGTCAGGTTGCCGTTGGTGGGCGTATACTTGTTGGCTCCGGGAACTTTCGTGAATTCTGTTCGCTATGTCGGCGAGCTTTTCTTTTGCCGTCTCCTCCGACATCGGAGCGAGGATTTGCTTGGTAGTTGTGGGTAATTTACCCAACCAGAGACTCCTCATGATGCTGTCCGACATTTTGTTGTCTCCCAGCAAGGCTTTCATATGGTGAAGTAGTTGAGAAGGCGTACGGTCTCCTAACTCAACTTGCGTGAATAAGTTATGAAGCATGGCTTTGTTGGAAACACCGGTTCGTTACAGGATTGCTTGCTTCAGCGTGTCGTACGGTCTTTCGTCAGGTACATTTTTGAGAAAATCTGTGACTTCTTCTACCACCTCCAATGGCAGTTTTTCCACTAGGTAACAATAATGTGCTCGTTGTGATGTTACCTGTTTAGCGTCAAATATGGCTTGTAATTGGACAAACCATATTCTTGTATTTGTCGGGTTGAAGGGTGGAATATTTAATGCCATGGTTTCGTTGTAGGAGTCTGTCTGTTGAAGTTCCATTTTGTTTTTTTGTTTTTTAGAGAAAAATTATTTTTTGTGCGTGCCATGCATTTGTGTGGAAGAGTTTAGTTTACACTGCATGTTTCATTCAAACACATTTATTTCATTTTGAATTAAGGGGTTACCATCGCTTATTGCGGACCAGGATATTATAATCCTAACTCGCTACAAAAGAAAATAATGAAATGAATGGAAGGAAGGAAAAAACTCAGTTGCTGAATAAAATAAATATTTCGTTTATTTTCTGTTGAAAATAAATGGTTTAGGTGGAACACGTGTTCAGTTCAGTCGTTGACGACTACATGCGTGGAAAAAGAGGAATAAAGTAGGGGAAAGAGAAATGGCAGTCCGGCATGTAGAAAAAAGAAAGAGAGAGAAGGTTGACTTCAGTAAAGCCGCGCGTGCATGATAGCAGTCAGCCACGTGGAAGTGTCTTCAGGCCACAAGCTGTGGACGCGAACTTGTCTGGTTGATGAATCAAGGCAAAAGGGAAGAAAGAGGAAGTTGAACGTTGTTGTTGACTTTTATATCGGGGTCAGTGTTCTGACTGAGCATGTCTGGATTTCACTTAAAAGGAAGTGACGTCACCAATGTGTGCATGTTTGCGCTCGCGCGAGTGTGTATGTGTGTGTATGTGGATGTGTACATGTGCGTTCGTACATGTGGGTGTGTGTATGGGAGGAAAAAAACATGTTCGAACAAAAGTGAACGTGTTTTTTTTTGCTCAGCATACACCTCCAAATACCCGGGCATCGTCCGGTTGAAATACTAGTAAATAAATAAAAATGGACGATTATATTACATGCAAATTTGTAATGAATAAGAAATATGAAAAATTCAAATTATTTAACTATTCTTTTTTTCCTCTTTCTGTCAAGGTAATTCACTCTTTAGGCAGCAGCTTGTTTGATTTCCTCATCTTGACTTTCTTTTCCTCTTAAAAAGAGTCTTCTCTTTAAGAGGCAAGTTTCCTATTAACTGCCAGTAACTTAGGCTGGTTAAATCTTCTAGTTATTTAACTCAGAATGAATTAGGGTTTTCTCACCCTAATATTCTTTTATAATTTTCTTGCTCTTAACTAAAAAGAGAGACTAAAATATCCATTGATAAGTCCAGTGAATGGCAATGGAGCACAAAAAAAGGCATGCTATCAGTAAGGCTGTTTTGATATTGATTTTAAAATGTGAAAGGAAATTCCATTCCCCAAATAGGCAACCAATGCTGAGCTCCCTCTTCCCCCTTGGCTGACTGCTAGAGTGCCCATTCTTGGGCAAATTGGTGAGAACAATCATAAGGGAACAAACCTCAGGTAAGAAAGGCCGGCCTCCCCCCTTAACCGATGCTTAATAGTTTAATAAATTAAGAAATAAAATTTCCAAAATTCTGCTCTTGAAATTGTTTTTTTAAGCCAATAATAAAAAAAAATTCAAATCTGGCATGAAAAATAGTGATATCAGTATCATATCTCTATCTCAACTATTATATAGTCACTTTGTGTGTGTGTGTGTGTGTGTGTGTGTGTGTGTGTGTGTGTGTGTGTGTGTGTGTGAGTTCCTTCCTTATAGGTTCCGAAACGACTGAGACTATCTTATGCAAATTTCACAAAAAAAACAACTAATTTATATGTCTGGCAGTGTTCTTAGATATGTTTTTTACAGAAATTCATCTAAGATAAATATCGAAAATCGAAAAAATCCGATCTTAAAAATAGTTTTTCTCACTTATAGATAAAAAAGAATAATTTTTACAGGGGAATATTTTACGTTACACCAGCTAAGGGAGATAATAAAATCTTAGCAAATCATTTCTTAAAAATAAAAACAAATTTATTATAATCTGGAGATATAGCATAGTGCTAAAGCATTCAACTACAGATCGAATAATCCCCTGTTCAAGCCCAGGTACCTCACCATTTTATTTTAATGTTTTCTTAATAATGACTTCAATTTACGATAAAAGAGGTACTATTTAAAATCAATGCAAATCATTTCTTCGTTTGCATATTTTAAAACTAAACATTAATGAGAAGTGACTTTTCCAGGGCATTCATCGTCAAAGCCAAATATCAGTTGATGTGATATTGCACATAAATACAAATGGAATTTGATTAACAACATTATCATTATTATTTATTTTATTTTTTTGCGAATTAGTCCACCAGATAAATTATTCTTCGTAACATATAATAATCAATAGACGATTGATTCTATAATAATACATACGCAATCTGCATAAATTAAAATATTATGTTTAAGCGTATTGTACGACTGGGCAAAGCTAGTCAATTTCTTAAAAAAAGATTTACTCAACGCTAAACCCCGCCCCTAGCTACTTACTAAGAACATTTCCTTCCTATCCAGCATTTAACAAATAAAATCTGCTTCATGTCTGATGTTTTATATTGGTGGGGTGGCAAGGAATATAAAATCCTGCATGGATGAATATGAACTGAACCTCAAGCACAATAATCTCATTAATACACTAGGAACATTTTTACCCATAATTTTGATTTTTTTTTTTTTTTTTTTTTTTTTTTTTTTACACAGTGATCACCACTTATCAAGGCCCGGAAGCCACTCAGGGATAAGGGTTATTACAAGTACATTACGTTAGTGAGGAGATTTGCTGAAATGTTTACTTAAGGGGGCGGTTCATTAGGAATTTGTTAACATTGGACTTGAAGACATCCAAGTTGTAGTCCGGAGGGAAGCAGGCAGACGGAACAGAGTTCCACAGGCGTGCAGTTCTAAGAAAGAAGCTTTGTTCATGGAATCTGCGTTTTGATTTAGGCACAGATATAGAGTGGGGGAAATTTTTCACAGTGGATTCAGCTAGACGGATGTTTTTCGTGAAAGATTGGCGAGGGGGGACCAGAGATTGGAGTTCAGACGAGCATCTGCCATGGAAATAACGATAAAACAAGGACAGGCTCGCAACGTCTCTTCTGTGGGAGAGAGGTTGCAGGGTAGAGAAAAGGGCATCCCCCACTAAGCCACGAAGTCTATTTTGTACTCTGTCAAGGCAGGATAGGCTGTTTTTAGCAGCTCCTGCCCAGATATGGCAACAGTATTCCATCCTTGGACGTACTTGGCTTTTATATAGATAATTTAATAAATTGTACCTTTCTCGAGACTGAATCATATCTCCTTTGCCACAAATGCATCAAAAGTGTTTTAATCCTTCTCTCATCATCATCTAATGCAAAACATAAGCTCGAATTTTATTCTATAACCAAACATCTGCCAAAAATCACATGCAATATATTTCGCCACAAAAAAATGCAAATATATTTCGCCACTGCATAACAAACTTTGATCCTGATAAAAGCACTACTTGCTTTTTTACTGCATTTCATCCATGTCTCAATTCGGTTTTTCCTTTTCTTCTTTTTCTCTCTCTCTTCACTTTTCAAAATTTACGTCTTTGCTATGAGCACTGCATAGTTTTTCTAAATAATTATGCACATAGAAAGAACATTCAGTTTTGCATCTTTTTCCTTGATGTTATTCAACAAAATTTAAAGTCTTCACTTTTTTTTAAAAACGTTCATTGATCTGAACAAAAGTGGTAAATCTTTTGTAGCAGACGAAATTGCAACAAACACAAGTAGGAGTGAATTCTCACAGCTGGAGATTTTGAATGCACTTCCTTCTTTGCTTGTCCAATCAGAAGCCAGTTGTCAGTCATGTAACTGAGTTTATAAAAGGTTAAACCAGCAACACACTCTCTCTCTCTCTCTCTCTCTCTCTCTCTCTCTCTCTCTCTCTCTCTCTCTCTTTCTTCTCAGAAAGACTTATTCTGCCTTGACAGAGTTCAAAATAGACTTTGTAGTCTAGTAGGGGATGCCCTTTTCTCTTCCCTGCAACTTCTTTCTCACAGAAGAGATGTTGCGAGCCTGTCTCTGCTTTATCATTATTTTCATGGTGTGTGCTCGTCTGAGCTCCAATCTATGTCCCCCTTCACCAAACTTTCACGAGAAAAACTCGTCTAGCTGAAACCACTAGCCATATTTTCCCCCACTCTTTATCTGTGCTTAAACCTAAACATAGATTTCATGAACAAAGTTTCTTTCTTAAAAATGCACACCTATAGAACTCTTTTCCATTTGCCAGTTTTCCAGCTGACTGCAATATGGTCGTCTTCAAGTCCAACGTAAACAAGTTCTTGGTGAGCCATCCCCTTAAGTAATCCAATTTACCAAATTTCCACTACTAACGATTGCTACGATATTATTCCATTGACTACTGTGAACTCTTTAACCCTTATCCTCGAGTGGCCTCTGGGACTTGATAATTCCTATGTAAAACAAAAAAAAAAAAAAAGACGCAAAAAAGACAATGGGAAGTAAAGTGTTTGTAATGAATGAATGTTATCAAAGGCAAGATAAGTTACTCTTCTACCTATCTGGAAAGGTTTTTAGTAGTTTTACTCACTTTAAAATGTGTAATCGGTACGAAAATCATACAATGTTCATCGATATATTTGAAAAAAAACAAATAACGGCCAGCTCTCAGTTAAATACATTAGCTTGGGAAAATCAGTTCAAACTAAAAAATTATACAAAATACTGTTAGAAACCAACCTAATATATGTCAGCCTTTGTTACGTTAGCATATATTGAGTGGGTATTTAACAGTATTTTGTATACTTTTTTAGTTTGGACTCATTTTCCAAAACTAATGTATTCTAAAGCGAGCTAGCCGCCATTTATCTTTTTCAAATAAATCGATAAACATTGCAAGTTTTTCAAATCGATTAAACATTTTGCCTTAATAACAACACTAAAAACTTATCTAGTTAGGTAGAAAAGTAACTTATCTTGCCTTTGATAACATTTATTTGTTATTTATTTGTTTTTTGACAACTTTTTCGAATCTATGTGTATAGTAAAACAAACCCTGGTTTTTATATTACATGCAAAATTTTAGCAACGAATATTCTCGCGCTTGTGATTGGTTGAAAGAAAATGCCAATACTACATATCAACTCAAGCAATCTGAGATTCAGTTCAGAACGACAAGACATTTAGTTTTATTTCTTTTTCTCGGAGGATAAGATTTAGGCAGTATGGTGTACATCTTGCCTTTACTTTAACTTAATTATGTCTGAATGCTAGGTACGTGCAAAATGAATAAACATTTTGACCTCTTCCTTTACTTAAAAATTCACCAAAAATCAGGAAATTAACCAATTTTAATTATATTTTAATTATTTATCAAATAATGACCACGGAATATATTGAACCCATTACTTTTATTTAAATCTTAGTGGAAATGTATTATTTTGTTTAAACAAAAAATGCCTTTACTAAAGTTATGGCTTTCAGTAGTAAAAAAAAAAGGATCTAATTTATTTTTGCTTTTTTATGAAAATAAAGCATCGTAAAATATAACAATTAAAAAACAAATATTTAATTTTTACAGGAACATTACGATAAAAACACCTAAAGTCTGTATTAATGAATTCGATATAACTCGAAGAAAAATGAATTTCTCAAACTACCGATATTATCATTGAATTAAGCATTGTTTATTTAATATTTTCACACAAAAAAAATTATAATAGCAAAAAATATTTCTACTTTTTTTTTATTTACAGGTTTCGCATAATTTTTACATGTAAGATTTTATATATTTCCCTTGCTTAAATGAATGTGAAACTTTCGGTGTAACATAATTTTTATATAATATTGAACAATAATTTAAAAAAAATTTAATTTAAAAAGCAGGAACATAGAAAAATAATTAAATTAAAAAATGGTAAAAATGATACAAACATTCAGATTAGGAATGTATAGATGCAGTCTGGGGGAAAAAAAAGAAGAAAACTAGCACACCCTTCATCCTTTTTAATTACATGACGTCATTTTCACAGTCTTTCAACTGGCTGAAATTTTAGGCCTCCATATATTCCGTATTTACAAAACTTTAATTGTATGCGCCTTTGCGAACGGCAAAATCACTCGGTTTTGGGTCTAATTAAGCTATTTTTTGTACAAACAAGGTGTTTTTCTTTAATTATTTTATTTTTATTTAATTCAATATCTTAGGACTTTATTACACGATTAGTTGGTTTGGGCATCTTTGAAATAGACCCAGAAAACTAATATATATCTTTTAAAGGATTTTTACAATGAATTTACGGAGCTAATGCAGAGGGTGATCCGCGCTATTTTTATTAAATCGTATTTCCAAGTTTAATTAAAGTTTTATATGTTTTTTTTTTATTCAATTGTAAGGTTAAAGTACAGAATAGGTACAAAACACCCACCCCATGTTAAGAATGGCTTTTAAAATAATAACGTTATTATTTCAGCACGGATCACTCTCTGCATGAGTACCGAATTTTATTTAACTTCAAAATTTAGATGAATTGGTTAGCTCGCCGTGAAAACATTTTTCATAACTTTTTTTTTTTTTACGTGTACAAATAGTTTTTTCCTTATGGAAATTAAGTTTAATCCTTAATCATTCAAATACAATCAAAAAGTAGTCGGAAACTTACAAAAACACTATGATAAATCGGCTTTCAAAACTAGTTCCCCCTATCTTTATTCATCCATTTTTGCCCGTACCTACCGAATGCCTAAAGTCCCATTAATTGCTTAAAAATTATTTTATTTATAAAAATAAAACTTTTGAACAATTTATGTGAATTTTTGGAATATGATATTTTCTTTCCGTGACCGGTATGTACATCCTACAGATTTATTTTATTTTTTTGTAATATGGAGGGTAATTCTGGACAAGCACAAGCACTCCATTTTGTTTAAAACTGGGAGAAGAAACTTTTTAATGAGGAATATGTTTTGATACAACACCGGCGGATAATTATTTTTCTTTTACACCGGTTCACATAAGCGAAGGCTGGAGACGCTTTACAAGGTGACATTTAACTCAAGCAAGGATGCCGGTAGTTCAAGCGATGAATATCGTCGAGTGTATACTGGGGTGACGACACCTACAATCACTTATCGTTTATTTACTTTTTTTTTTTTTTAGAAAAGAAATTAATTTCGCGATCATTAAATTATCTCCATTTTATAGCATAACTTTGACATTGACCGTTAACATGAAACACGTTTTTCTAGTTTGTTTATCTTTGCGTTAAGTTTAAAGTTAAAACAAACAAAAAACACGTGTACTATTTTTAACCTTAACAGATACGTATACAAAGATTTCAGACTCCAACCATGTTTTCTTCATCTCATCTTTCTAAAATGATGCCTTCGTTGGTGTCTTTCTTCCTCGGTGCCATCACCTCTGGATTTGTATTTGGTGCCCT
The DNA here is from genome assembly GCF_053919585.1 of Euprymna scolopes. Taxonomy (NCBI): domain Eukaryota; kingdom Metazoa; phylum Mollusca; class Cephalopoda; order Sepiida; family Sepiolidae; genus Euprymna; species Euprymna scolopes. The sequence goes on from NC_136491.1 coordinate 100,013,441, forward strand.
GTACACAACGTACGGATACGCAATCCGAAAGTTCCGAAACAAAAAGGGTTCAAACGACGACGACTCCTGTTCGGATCTGGAAGAAACTTTTACGGACATTTTGATGTTTCCTGACATAAATATCGCGTGCAAGGATAAGTTTCTGCTGGACACTGGCTGTACTCGTCCGAAATGTCGCCAGTCGCACGGGAAAACGTCCTTGAGCGAAATCTACCGACACTTGTGCAGTGCCAAATCCTGCATCTGCGTGTGTGTCTTTCACATCACATATTCCGACCTCGCCGAAGTCCTCATCGCAATGTTAAAGAAAGGTGTGCAAGTTAAAGTGATCACAGACGATGAAAATGTCACCGAAGAGTCACAAGTCGCCAAACTCCGGGCCAATGGTAAATAAAATCTTTCAAAATATCTTATTTCCGCCTTCTGCTGACCAACTCTTCAATTTCAATTTTTCCTTATTTTTATTTTATCCAGTTTAAAAACATCGGTGATTTTTTTTGAATTGTAAAAAAAAAAAAAAAGTAGGGTGTAGGTGAGGGCCGGGTGAAAAATTAAATACACAACACATGTTACCAAAGGCAAGATAAGTTACGCTTCTACATGCCTGGTCCAGTGGTCCACTGGTCCAGGCATGTAGAAGCGTAACAGTAACACTAAGTTACAACATACAAAAACTTATCCAGGCATTGCCTGGATAAGTTTTTGTATGTTGTAACTTAGTGTTGTTCTTTTTTACTTACTTTTTTTTTTTTTTTTTTTTTTTTTAATATATTATTATTTACTCTTGTGAATTTTGCTTTTACCAACTTTAACTGCCTTTTAATTTTAGAGCAATTTTTTAAATTCATTTTTCTTTAAAAACGATTTAAAAAAAAATTATTACCAGTTTCTTTGTATGTGCGTGCATGTCACAGCACTAACTTGCAATGAGTTGGTATTTTACTACTTATTGAGCCAATCCCGGAAATGGCCAAAGAAGTTTACAATTTGAAAGTTTGAAAGGCCAACCCCTTTTTAAGCACAATTTGACTTTGCATGCTTTGCTTCGTGCCGTCTATCATTTTACATTTTTTTTCGATGCTAATGCACTTTTGTTTCCGCGCTATTTTTTAAATAGTATTTTCAAGTTAAATTCAAGTTTTACGGAATCTTTATTATTATTATTATTATTAATTTGTTAAGTGAAGGTAGAGAATAGTTTAAACAACACCCTCCTCTCCCCCATGTTAATAATGACTTTTTTTACTTTCAAATCGTAAACTGCTTCGCCCATTTCCAGAACTGACTATTTGCCGCCAACATTCGAGACTGACTCTTTCATAGAACGTACTAAAACGATTAGTTGGTTTGGGCATTTTAAACAAAAATGTCTGTGTGTTTTAATGAGTCTTTCTTAAATGTTTATTATTTTACATTTTACCAAAAAATAGCAATAATTTTGATACTCATCCAGGCCGTAACTTAACTCTTTGGAGTCCAAAGTTTAGACCCTGATTCAATAAAGCGATAATTAGCCAAAAAGAAAATAGACGATTAGCAAAATTATTTGATAACGTATTATTAGAATGCCGAAATATCGTCCGTCCAGGATTAGGCTTAAATAAGATTATTTAGAAAGCCATTCTTAACATGAAAGCGTTTTGTGACTTTTATTCTTTGACCTAACCGTTAATAAACAAGATACCATAAAATTTGAAAATCTTAAAAAAAAAAAAAAAAAAAATAGCACGGTCTATATGCTGCCCAAGTACCTTAATTTTCATCACAATAATAATGTACTCCTGATTAATGATTTTAGAATTTAAATTCTTAACTCTTTGCACTCTGAAATCAAGACTTTATCAATAACTGTGGCGATAACAGAGCAGTAAACAATACGAAAACCACGATTCGACCATTGTGTCTAACACGTGGGGATATCACATTTGCACTTTTTTTTTTTTTAAATAACGACGGAACTAATCTTACGATTTGTTAGTTTTATCGACATTGTCGATAAAATTCTTTAAAAATTTTTTCCGTGTATCAAGTGTAGTATCTGTTCTGGTGTTGGTGAAAGAAACCCTGGGTATTGTGCAGTGCAATAAAATGTGCACAAAATAAATGGGTGCTTGTTTAGATCGGCACTTATGGCAGCAATTAAAAGTAAAGAAAAAACAGAAAATTCTGTATAATGTACGTACTTAGAACGAAGATGTCATATTTCAAAAATTACGTAAATCGACCAAGTATTTCATTTAAAACTGAGAAAATCAAAATTTATAATTTTTAGCGATTTTACTACCAAACTGCATTGAGCGTAAGGCTGAGTTTTCACCTCTTAACTTCGATTTAAGTTGTCTCCATTTTATTTCATCTGATTTAATGGAAGACGAAAGCAATACGATTCGCTTAATCGTAAAATTTTATTTTCTTGGATAAAAAAAAAACTACTTGATCAAATTACGTGATTTTTGGAATATTTCATCTACATTCTATGACTGGTAGGTACATCATCATAGAGACTTTTCTGTATTTTCTTTACTTTTAATTGCAACCATAAGTGCCAATCTGAATAAGCACCTATAAATGACTACCTCTGTTTTGTGTGTGTGTTACTGTTTAAAGTAGTTTTAGATGTGCTTTATTTCATCGCAAATATTCACTTTTTACGACTTGGTAATCAACAAAATAGTCGCCGATATGGGAAACAATGAAGAAGACTGTCGGCGACCATCTTGTTGGCTACCAAGTCGTAAAAAGTGAATATTTGCGATGAAATAAATATCATTTAAAACTACTTCAAACACACAAAATTGGATACATTTTTTTTTTTTTTTACGACAGTACTCACTCAGCGTAGTTAGTATAAACACCTTCAACCTCTCTATGTTAAGAACGGTTTTCAAGGTTGGGGGGTATTCTGAAAGCCGATTTTAATATAGGGAGGTTGGGGGTGTTTATACTACGCTTGGTAAATGGTGGTACTGGTATACTCTCATAAAAAAATACCCAAAATTGAGTCGGATAGATAGAAAAGTAACTTTTATTGGCTATGGTAATATTTATTTATTGTATTGATTTTCTCCCTTTTAGTCGTTTGTTGGCTTAAGTACACAATCAAATCAAGTAATCCTTCTAGACTGAGGTAATTAGAAATTTTTGTCCAAATGCAAAGTGCTGTTTTGTGTTTTACTCTAACCTCGCGAAAAGGCAACAAACTAGGTACAATCTAAATTTTATTTGCATACAAAATCTAAACAAAGCTAACGCGAAAAACTTCGGTTGTTTACATTAAGTTTCTTAAGTATTTTGTAAAAAAAAAAAAAAAATGCTTTATAATTTAAAAGTATTTTTGTTTTTTGTTTTTATAATTATTTTAAATCTCATAAATTTACGCCCCTCCCCCTCCTCTTTTTGGAAAAAAAAACAAAAAAAAAAACTATTGATCCTTTCTGTGACCTTCACGGGTTCTTTCCGTGCCTTCCCACGCAAGTTTTCCCGCTAAAGAGAAGTGATTTCTTTTCATTTTTCAAAGCTAAACTCGGCGAAAGATAATTTTCTATTGACAAAAAATAAAATTCTCTACTGATTATTTAAGAGGCTTATAACAAACTCTGTTCTACTTTATGACCTGGTGCTTAAATTTGTGTGTAGTGTATTCTTATGACCTGTTGACCTCTCTGCATCTATCCTATAAAAGAAATCGATAAACTCGCGCATTGGAGTCTATTTTTGTTTTGGTCTGCAATTGAAATATAACAGAAATAGAATTGACTGGTTTCCTCTCTTTGTCCTTTGTTATCATTCAAACTGGACTCGATGGAAATAGAATAGATCAGTGTTAGTTATTCAACAACTTCGATTTTCGCAGTAAAAGTAATCGATGGTGACGGGAGTTCAATCTCAGTGATTGCTCACCTCCCTTGTATTTGTATTTTTGGTGATTTTTTTTTTTTTTTTTATTTATTATTTTTTTTTTTCCAGAATAGCTAGCAAAGTAAAAAGATGGGAGGTATGTTACCTTACGCTTCAACAGAACACCGACCGCTCTAATTGGATTTTTTTAGGATAATCGAGGTCGCTGACAACGAACCTGATAATCAAACTCGCCGCAAATTTACCGTTTCCATGGTATGAACCCCTAGACCTTGGGACTATTTTGTGCCATTTCACCGCCTTCGGTAGTGTTTATCTTACATGATACGTTCGCGTGCGAACGGGCGTAGTGAGGTGTCCTATCACATCGCGTAGGAATCTTGCCATGCCGGAATCTTTAAGTGGTCATTTCAAAGAAAGTTTAAAAAAAAAAAAAAAAAATGTTGTTCAATGTTCTTTTCGTCTTACGTAGTTTTTAATGCGTTTTTAATTGATGAAAAAATAGTTTTCACGAGCGTGAAAGCACCAAACACATATTTTTCGTTCTTTTTTTTTGGGGGGGGGGTATTCCATTAACAGGTGCTTCTGCAGTTTAATTAATCGTTTTTCCGTTGCGCCCCAGCACCCCCCCTCCCACTCGCCCCCAATGTAAACAGAATTTTTGTTAAATGGTTAATGTCGGCGCGTTACTTACGGAAAAACGGTTAATTAAACTGCGGAAGCACCTGTTAATGGAATACCCCCCCCCCCCCAAAAAAAAAGAACGACAAACATAAAAATGTGTTTTTGCAAACCGCTCGTGAAAATTATTTTTTTGATCAATTAAAAAAAGCATTAAAAACTATGTAAGACGAAAAAAAAAAATAATAAACCACATTTTTTTTTTTTTTTTTTTTTTAACTTTCTTATTTGAAAGATTCCTACGCGATATGATTGGACGCGAACGTATCATGTAAGAAAAACACTACCGAAGGCGGTGAAATGACACAAGATAGTCCCAAGGTCTAGGGGTTCATACCATGCAAACAGTAAATTTGTGGCAGGTTTGATTATCAGATTCATTGTCAACGACCTCGAATATCCCTATAAAACCAAATTAGATTATCAGTGTTCTGTTGTAGCATAAGGTAACATTTACAAAGAGGAGTAAAACTTGTCAAAAGCACTTTGTTTTGGGGTTGTTTTAAAAATGGAATGGAAATTTAAATTTTGTTGTTTTAATCTTTTTAATTGCGCATGCGCCAACAAAATAGAAAATAATCGATAAAATGATTAAAAAAATTAATTTACAAAAAAACATATATAGCACGACCACCAATACATTTTGCAAATATAAGAATTTTTGGTAAATGTTTATTTTTACTGTAACACAATGCCGACCATTCTAGTTAAGTGTTTTTAGGGGTTATCGAGGACTGGGAATGTTGTGGATGTTGAATGTTAACTAAATTTGTGTGAAATATTAAACAGTTCTGCTTGGTTAATGTCGACGCATTACTTACAGAAAAACGGTTAATTAAACTGCAGAAGCACCTGTTAAAAAATGGAATGTAAGAAATTCTGCAGAAATAAGCAGGCTCCTCATTGGTTGGTTTGTCTTCCCACGATTTTGTTTGAACATATCAGACTGCCGAGGGTACTCTTGGCACCAAATTTATCTTTTCAAATCAACAGTTTCAACATAGACTCTGGTTGAAATGGATGTTCGAAATTCACTCGAGGCTTGTAGCCTCAAAATCACTTTGTCTCATTGAGATGTTTAATGCCCTAATGTGGGTCGAAATGTTATCATTTGCAAACACCAATGCCCTTATGTTGGGCGAATTATTATACTATCGCACATGGTTGTGCTCTGTGAATCAATTGACTTTCATCATTATAATATAATGTCTGTCTGACGAAATTAAGGTCCACAGTCTGACCTGTCATTTGGCCGCCATTTGGACGGTTATCAACAGTGAACTCCATGAGGCTACTGGACTAGCAGTATCCATCTTGGAAGGCATCACTCAACTCTTCAACCTGTTGCAGTGTTCTTCATCAGCGGAGTTTTGTATCCAGCATATCACAAAGATGAACTATTACCCTTTTAGGGTGTTACCAGACCAGTACGGCTGATAGCTAAAGATGACACATCTTTTGCAACTTTTTTTTTTTTTTTTTTTGCTTTAATAAAATTGTACGTTGAACTTTAAAAGGTGAGCCTGTTGTAATTTCTGATTGGTTTTCTTTCATTCTGCCAGAGGCAAAACCAATGTGAGAGAATTTCTCCCAGGAAAAAAAATTAATTAAACTGCAGAAGCACCTGTTAGAAACTATACAAGTTATATAATTGAATATACCCCTCCAAATAAAAAAAAAGAACAAAAACCAAAATGTTTTTGTAAACCGCTCATAAAAACTTAATTGTTTTAGAGCAATTAAAAAGCCTTAGAAACTACATAACAACGCAAAAAAAATGAACCACTTTAGACTTTTTTTTATTTCAAATGTCTGCAAAAGATTCCTCCGCAATGTGACAAGTCACTTTACAACACGAACGCATCAATTAAGAAAAGTTAACAAAAGCGGTGAAATGGCACAAAATAGTCCATGGGTTAATACCATGCAAACGGTAAATTTGCGATGGGTTTAAATTGCCAGATTCTGCGGCCTTGACGACAAAACCACAAGCTAGAATGATCGGCGTTGTGTTGCAGTTTAAATAAACATTTACCAAATTTTTATACAGTAATAAAATTTTGGGAGCAAGAAGATTTGGTCAATGTGGCTTGATTGTCCCACTGAGGACTTAACTGCAAAGAGTTGCTCTTTAGAGGTTATTACCCCCAACCTCCCCATGTTAAGAACGGTTTCAGATTAAACACACACAACCTCCCCATGTTAAGAACGGCTTTTGGAATAAACAAAAATTACTATCCCTACTTACTTTTATTAATAATATTAGTATTGTTATTATGACTATTGCTAATACTGCTGTCATTGTTGGACTTTGGTTTCCTGTCAGTATTTCTTTATATTTTTCTATGCTTTTACCTCCCCCCCCCCATCCATATCTTCTGCTTTTACTAGAATATATCCCGCCTGTACCATTTATTCCATTACCATAACATTACAAAATAATTGATTTCAAAGCACATGTGGAGATGCCATCTTATGCTACCATATTTGATTTTTTTTTTTTTTTTTTTTTTTTTTTTTTTTTTTAACCTATATATAAATATATATAATTTCAGGTTAATAGTTCCCACAGGCAAAATGTTTCGGTCAGCTAGTTACTACTAACTATAGACCTCTTCAGGCGATATAACATTTATATAAGCGATATCGCCTGAAAACGTGCTCATGAATGTGAAAACAAATAAAATGTGTGTGTGTGTATATATATATATATATATATATATATATATATAAAATATTGTGTATGTATGTATATATGCAATAATATTTTTATAAATAACTAACGAGGGGTGGGGGGCTCTGCCCGGGTGTAAAATAGGCTTAAATATGATATTTTAATTTGTCCTGATTTCATATATATTATTATTATTATTAGTGTTGGGGCGATTCCTAAATTTTTTTTGATTCCAGGAAAATGTTGATTAACGATTCTGATACCAAGTACAATTCCGATTCCATTTCCCATGGAATTGTTGTTTTGAAATATACCATTATATAATCAAAAGTTTTTGTGTAGTGAAAAAATTTGGTACAGCGAAAAAGTGGAAATACAATTAAGGGAATTTTGAAAACTATTTGATTTTTTTTTTTTTTTTTTTTTTTTTTTTTTTTTTTTTTGTAAAATTCCTTTCATTGAAGATAAAGTCAAAACAAATATTTTAACCATGAATTAAACATGCACCATGAAATTAATAACAATCAATTTCAGGAGTTATTTTATATATTAAAAAATATAAAGAAAAAGTCATTAGTTCAACAAAAATACAATATCAAATTTCAAGGGGAATAACATGTTTTGTTTATCTTTTGATATTCATTTTTTTTCTCTCTTTATCTTCAATAACTCTTTAAAATTTAACATTTTTTTTTTTTTTTTTTTTTTTTTTTTTTTTTTTTTTTTTTGCAGCTTCAATCGCTAACTGGTTTTTATTCTACTTTCTAGAATATTCTTATTTCTAAATGAAATTTAAAAATAACTAAATCTTTGATTAAATTTTTAGCTTTTTATATTCAATCGTCTCAAATTATTCCTATTTATTTGACTTTTTAAAAAAATACTTTTAACAATAATGTTATTTTTTAAACCTAAATAAATTGATTTATTTCTATATTTATTTTATTATATACTTATATACTTTTAATGTTTATTCTTATTTAATGTCTTAATTTACCTCTTTATAAAAAAAGTAAATTTTTGGTAATTGTTTATTTCTATTGTTAAATAAAAGTAATTGAACTTTCGAACTCGCCTCTGCCTTAATGCTGTTTCTGACAATCTTTTTAGTTGTATTTTTTGTTAGTGGATGAGAAACATTTACCTATGCTCACATCACGACTGTGATACCAGGCATCGGTGAATGTTGATCAAGCCCCTGCAGTCCTTTAGGTGAACGGCTCTGAGTGACTAGTTAGTTTGCAAAGTTACGGTTCAAAGGATTAAAAAAAAAAGTTAAATTTTTTTTTTTCCTTTTTTAATAAATTTTTCACATTTTGTTTTGTTTTTCTTGTGCAGAGAAGTTCCAATAGAAATGTTTAATTGCTTCAGTCGCAGAATATTTTAATGAAATGTAAATTTCTAAAAAAAAAAAAAAAAAAAAAAATTAAACTCACTTACCGCCTTTATTTAACAGATAGCAAAATGATTATTTTCTTTTGTAGTTTTTGAAGGACCTTAAGTGGAACCGTCAGTCAGCATAATATGTAGTTCTAACGTTTTTGTTTTTGCATACTTCAAAAAAGCCGACCGACTGTCAAAGTTTTGTGAACTGATACCACGTGATCAGTTTCACTTTAATTTTAGAAATATTTCCTGAAACAGCTTTGTTCAGAAAATAGAAAGTACATATTGTTCTGTCAAACCTTTTATTGTTTGAATAATTTGACTTTGCTTGTTTTATTTTTAAAAAAATATAAGGTTGACAAGACATTTTTCATTTATTAATAAGATTTTTCATTCATTTACTAATGGAAGAGTGTCGGTTAAAAAAAAACTTGCCAAAAGATAAGCCCCTCCCTCTTTTTTCTATTTTTAGTCACCAGTTAGAAAAAACACTGATTTTTAACATGATTTACTCGCAATGAGAGTACTCTAAAATCTTTTTTCTCTAAGGGTTAAGTATTCAACTTTTTCATGGACTTGATGTAGTTAGGCTGTTTTATACATAAATAAACTTTGCTCACAAATGAAAACAATGTTACCTCGCGGCCCCTAAAGTTTTGCAACAGTGCAAACATAACTAATCATGAGCCTCAAAGTTTCAAAACAGACAGCGCCTATGTATGTGATGGAATAAGAAAACTCATTAAGATAAATAAAGATTACCTTTTAAGTAGTTAATAAAATTCTTGTATATCATATTAAATATGTTATGAAAAGTTCTATGATGTTTTTATCATAAATTTTTGACAGCATTAATCTCACTTCAAACAAACAGTTCAACTTAAAAATATAAGAGAATCGTAATGAAAGAATGATAAATCTAAGGTATTTTTTAAAAATGCGATTCCGATTCTGATTCCCCCCAAAATACACGATTCTTACGATTAACGATTCTAATTAATCGTCCCACCACTAATTATTGTAGTTTTTATTTCAAAAGTAAAAAAAAAAAGGGGGTATTTAGGTGGCATCAGTTAGAATCGAAACTGAAACTTTAGCATTCAAAGTTGGTGTCGTTGCCACTGTGCCAACGTGGCACGCATATAGTTATTAAAAAATAAACTTAGATGAATGTACAAAATGTTTAACGATTTTTTTTTTTTTTTTTCGATTTGACCCCTTTAAAACCCATAAAAGAACAATATTAAATATTTCCAGGAATATCTGCCGTACACACGACTTCAATGCTAGTTTTATTTTGGTGTCTTTAACTGCCCCCCCCCCCACCGCTTATTTTTGCTGATGAGGAGACTTTGTTATTAAAAGACAAAATTTTTGTCAATATTCATTGTCGATTTAAATAAAATGAACATCGTTACTGAAACAATCGTACAATCTAGTGAATTTTGTTTGTTTTCCTTTTGAAACTGATTTTTAATTCAAAATTATGAATTGTTTTAATCAATATTAAAATAGCTCTAGGATATCTATACCTAGCGAGCTTATATATCTACAGTACAATGAGCGCTGTTTTCTTTTAATACATTTACTAGTACATTAAAATAAACTCTGCTCTTTAGACTCTAGGTCTAATTCCCTCAAAAAAAAAAAAAAAATATATATATTAGACATTAAGAAGAGATTATAGATAGATATATAAATACCCGTTCACATACACCTTTCACGATAAAGCTAGAACCCAGAATTATGTCGGAGCACGTCACTGATGAGATGCAGTACATCGAAACCCACTTTGGGTCTGGTGTTGTCCGTTGTCGATGCAATTGCTCGATTCTATCTAATTCTGGGTTCTAGCTTTATCGTGAAAGGTGTATGTGAACGGGTATATATATATATATATATATATATATATATATATATATATATATATATATATATTCTATGACCTTAACCTTGAAAATGGTATGCATTATCCCTAGGTAGAGGGCCATCATCATCATGCCAAGTTTCGTTGTGATCGGTTCAGCGATGTGGGCTATAAGAGAGTATATATACGTAGGCTATGATCTTGACCGTAACCTTGAAAAATGGTGTGCACCACCCCTAATTGGAGAACCATCATCCGGTCAAGTTTGGTCATGGTCGGTTTAGTGGTGTGGGCAGTAGAAGTGTTGTACACACACACATACAAACGCTATTACTTCATATATATATATATATATATATATATATATATATATAAAGATTCCTATACCATTTAAACATGTTTTTCATTTATTTTTATACAAATAAACTTTCTACTCAATTTTTTGTTTAAAAACTTTTTCCGACGCTAAAATAAAACCTTACTAAAGATATTCTTTTTTTTCTTTTCATAATCAAAAACTTATGTTTTCTAAATAATTTTCTATTATATAAAAAGCAAAATATGTGTGTGTGTGTATGTTTGTCAAAAACTTTTAACAGGCATGTCGAAACCTGGCAAAATTGGTATCATTTTAAAGCTAGACGTTTTAGGCGACAAACATAAAAAAAATTGGCCAAAAACATTAATTCTTTCACCATCAACTGGGCCGGTTTTTTTTTATAAGGAGGGTCTTCTTTTTTTTCTTTTTTATTTGTCAACATTTTTGCAAGTCCTTCAAACCTCGCGTCAGCGACGTCGCAGAGGATGTTATTCCGACCACCCGTGACATCACAGTTGCGGTGGGCGCATCGATAAGTCCGTTTACTTTTTTCACCCCCTTTTCCTCCTGTGTTACGGGTTCAAGCCTGCTTATTACTCCCGATTTAAAATTTTTAATTTTTTTTATATATATACAAACACGCCTCTAACAATGCCGGGCACCCAGGCTAGTTAAAAATAAAAAACGTATACCTCGTTGCTGTAAGCCACTTTGTAAACAAACATTTTGTTATGAATTTACATGATGGCATTGCATGTCGCTCAAAAAAAAAAAAATTGGTACTCGCTATCATTTCTATCACTATGCACGTAAAAAAAACGTTCTTGACCAATTATTTTCAAATTTTATAGCAAAAGAAATAAATATATTAGCTATTACATACCGTTTGAACAAAGTTTCTATCTTGCTTTATTTTTGTACTAGAAAGCCTCAACTTCAAGATGTTCTAACTTTTGACTGGAAAATTGCACGTGTTTTTTTTTTTGTTTTTTTTTCTTTTACACAGTGATCACCACTTATCAAGGCCCGGAAGTCACTCAGGGATAAGGGTTATTGCAAGTACATTACGTTAGTGAGATTTGATGAAGTGTTTACTTAAGGGGGCGGTTCATTAGGAATTTGTTAACATTAGACTTGAAGACATCCAAGTTGTAGTCCGGAGGGAAGCAGGCAGATGGAACAGAGTTCCACAGGCGTGCAGTTCTAAGAAAGAAGCTTTGTTCATGAAATCCGCGTTTTGATTTAGGCACAGATATAGAGTGGGGGAAATTTTTCACAGTGGATTCAGCTAGACGGGTGTTTTTCGTGAAAGATTGGCGAGGGGGGGACCAGGGATTGGAGTTCAGACGAGCACCTGCCATGAAAATAACGATAAAACAAGGATAGGCTCGCAACGTCTCTTCTGTGGGAGAGGGGTTGCAGGGTAGAGAAAAGGGCATCCCCCACTAAACCACGAAGTCTATTTTGTACTCTGTCAAGGCATGATAGGCTGTTTTTGGCAGATCCTGCCCAGATATGGCAACAGTATTCCATCCTTGGCCGTACTTGGCTTTTATATAGATAGAGAATTGCATCAGTAGTGAGATATCTTCTGGAGCGGTAGAAGGATCCCACCATCTTTCCAGCGACCTTGGCAACAGACTTGATGTACGTGTTCCATTTCAGATCAGGAGTAAAGGTCAAACCCAGAAGCTTGTCAAAACACGGGGCCTCACCCAGACGAGAGCCATCCATCGCAATTGATGCCAGCTGGGGATCAGAGCGTTGATGATGTAAGGATAGGAGTTTGGTTTTGGATGCATTAAAGGTAACTAGCCACATCTTCCCCCACTGAACCACGCGCTCGAGATCAGAGGATAGAGAATCAGAGAGAACTTTGTCATTTGCAGCCTTTGATGTGTTGCCGTAGATGGTCGTGTCATCAGCATAGATGCCAAAGAATGATTTAAGTATGTGTTTAGGGAGGTCATTGATGTAGATCAGGAAGAGAGTTGGGCCCAGGATTGACCCCTGAGGGACTCCAGCATTTATATTGCAGGCCTCCGATTTTTGTCCATCTACCACTACTCTTATGAGCCTATCGGAGAGAAATGATTTAATGATTGAGAAAACATTTCCAGTTATACCGTAGCTGGAAATCTTGTGAAGTAGACCCTTATGCCATACTTTGTCGAAGGCCTTTGATATGTCAAGAGCAATTGCCCTAGAAAGGAAGCCTTTGTCAAGAGATTCACTAATCCTGTGGGATATAACCGTCAGCACATCTGCGGTAGATCTTGCAGAGCGGAAACCATATTGTGTGTCACTAAGAAGGTTATTCCTGCTGAGGTGGTTGACTATTTCTCTATTTAATATTGATTCCAGTAACTTACTCATAACACAGAGAAGACTTATTGGTCTGTACTGAGAGGGAGATGACTTATCACCTGAATTCTTAAATACAGGGCAAACTGATGAGGTCTTCTGTTCAAATTCCTTGGTAAATTCAATTCCTTTCTTTTATTGTTTTAAAAATATGAAACATCATCCACTAGTAGAACTTCTGTATCGAGTATTTATATGAGCAGACCTAAAACACATGCATTCGAAAAGTCATCTACCGCTCGCAAACACACTAAAGCGGTATGTTTTGTTGTTAATAGGCGGAATTAAATTGCAATTTCTTGGAGTGTACAAATCACAACAAAAATATTAAAATATCATTTTAAAGAAAATTTTATTTTGAATCCAGTCATAAGTTTTATATTGATTAAAAAAAAAAAGAGAAATCTATTAATTACTGATTTAAGAATTATGACTGTCAGATTAAGTAGCAGAATGTGCCTTGTCCAGCGCTAAACAGTATGTCGCTTGTAACATGGTTATGGATTCTGAGCTCCCTCCCCCCCCCCTTCCTTTTCATCTGTTAACCGTCTTTCCCTTACTGTGTGCATTTTCTTAGGGGTTACGTCTTTGGTCATAAATCAAGGTTCAGGATGCTTAATCCAAATTGTAACATTGACAGAATAATGAATTTTACATTTATTTTAAGACTTTGTCCTTCCCTTTGATTACCATCAGTTTAATGTCTGTTTTTCATGATGGCATGTATTGGACAGCTTTCAGAAATTTCAAATCAATTCATCTCTCACCAAATATTTATCTTACTTTCAAACCTATCCTTATCACTTCCTCCCACGTATTCTTTGGCTTTCCTCTGCCAACTCACTCTAGGACCCCGACTTGACAAAACCTGACCCAGTTGACCCTCAAAGAATGAATATTTTTTTCTAAATTTTAGATATTTACCAGGGCAACTTTTATCAAGAGTATATCAACTTTGCGAGTCTTTGTTTTGTAGTTTTTGATTTTTAGCTAGATATAAACATACACACATAGATAATTGTCCTTTATATAATAGATTGGGGGTGGGGCAGCATTGCTCGGTTGTAAAATACGGTTAGATATATTTTAATTTATAGTCAATTAAAAAAAGAAAAACTGGACTTCAGTGCCATCGGCCAGAAGTGAAACCAAAAGCACAATTTTGTAAACAGAAGAAAAAAATGCAGTGTAGTGAACACAAACTTACAAAAGTTAAGTTCATAAGCGAACACGTTATCGATCGGACAATGACGACACAGATGTTATGACACTGCAAATTTAGCTTTTTAAAATGAAACAACAAAACTGTTCGCACATGCGTGATTAACAAACTGTGTTGGAAATATGATACCCCCCTCTTCAAACAAAACATTTCTGCATGAAATAATTATTTTCTAAATTTTCAATATGTGTCTAAGAGATTGCTCTTTCTAACGATACCAATTTTGTGCCTGTTCGATGCGGATGACAAAAGTTTTTAGCAGACATACAAACGCTAACACACAGACAACTGAGATTTATATAATAAACTAGGGGGGGGGTACCCGGCGATGCCCGGGTGTCTTGAGGTAAATCAAAACTCGGGGGGGGGGGGGATTGGGGGTTAAATTAGTGTTGGGACGATTCCTAATTTTTATACGATTCCGATTCCAGGAAAATATTGATTAACGATTCCGATACCAAGTACGATTCCAATTCCGATTCCTAGGGAATTATTGTTTTGAAATATACCAGGTAGTTTTATACTTATGGTCGGTAGTTCCCAAATATGTTCCCTAACTTTGGAAGAGATATTTTATGTCTACACCGTCGTGTTTTGGTTTAAATAAAATTATTATATAGTAAACTAAACGGAAAAATTAGCAAAATTTATTTTAGAGAAAATTTATTTTGCTTAATTGGAATACAGAAAAAAAACAAAGACAATAGAATTTATCCTTCAGAGCAAAAACAAATAAAATAGAATTTATATAACAGAACAAAAACAAGAAAATTAGAGAATAAATTAACACAATTCATTATTTTTGTTCTCATAATTTACAGATTTAATGAATTAAATAAAAAAAATAATGTGCGTAATGAAAAAAACAATATACCACGTGACATGGCGCTGTAGATACAAAATAACCCTTCCAAAGTTAACGACCATATTTGAGAAATACCATTAATCGAAAGTTTTTGTGTTTTATACCAAAAGGTAGGTATAGCGAAAAGTTACAAGTAAAGGAATTTCAAAAACGATTTTTTGTTTGGCTATTGATAGTTGTATTTGTGACGGCAGTTCTTCAGACCTCCATAATTCACAAAGAGTAGTTAACACCTATTGTTTTTTCTTACTTTTTCATTACTTTTACACGTTGTTTCTAACGTGAAGAATAAGTTTAGCCAAACTAATTTTGAAATAGGGTATATCAAAGGAACACATATAAAAATGATACCACTATAAAAAACAAATGAAATACTAGATATAAAATTGAGCAAAAATAGTTACCAAAATTACAGAAAAAGATAAAACAAAACAAAAAATGGTGAAGTTTGTTGAGTGAAATGAATTATTGAAAGAAAATTAATTAAACTAATAGAAATGTTAAAAAAAAAATGTCACGTTTCAATATTTTTTTAATAATTAAATTCTCAGTGTTGTCGAAATTAAAAATTAAGTGATTTTTTTTTAATTAGACTTATTTCGAAGCTTGTTACCTTGAAAAATACATTTTAAACCCTGTTTTTTTTTTTTTTATAAATAAATTGAAAAAAAACGCAATTAAAAAAATTTAATTGATAATTGAAACTTTAAAAACATTAAACATTGAAAAATTACTTATCTCACAAATTAACGTCCAATAAAGTAGATCCAGTCTTCATACAGGAATTCGGTTATAATAAATATATCTTTCCCAAACTTAAAAATTAAATCTTTTTTTTTTTTTTTTTTTTTTTTTTTTTTTGGAGAGAGAGTGCTTTAAAATCGCCGGGGAATGCCGCCTAAAATTTTAAAGAAGTAAATTTTAGGAGTTTAGTGCCTTTCAAAGACGGTTATTATAATTTATTATCATCCTTTAATTTCCTTTTTTTCCTCCCCCACACCTTTCCACGTGGTTCAGTAGTTAACCAGTGCTCCTGTTGCTGTCAGTCAGCTATCTTTACCTAAGTTTTAATTTCTAGTTAAAAGAATTTTTCATGAATAGAATCAGCATTTTTAAAAATTATTTTTTTAGTTGTATATATTGTATTTACTCTTTGAAGTTAAGGAAGGTTAAAAAAATTGGTGACATCGGCAAGAAAAAAAAAGAGACTGCGATTTCGACCCTCACTAATAAAACTGCTCTGAGTGACTAGTTGGTAATTTTTTGTTCCTTTTCTTTTTTATTTTGCTCCTCCAATTCATTTGGATGCTTCATAGTTAAATGTTTTAACATGTTGGTTGTGGTCATGTTAGATGGTTTTGTTCCTTGCGATATTTTAATTTGACAGACTTTGCAAATGGCTTTCAACTCATGATCTTCATCAACTTCAAAAAGTTTCCATGCAAGACTTTTTTTGGACTTTGAGGCCATATTAGAAAATTCAGTTTATCTGTAAACAAATAATTTACTATTAAATTTTGTTTTAAAGCTAGTCACTTATTTGAATAATTAATTGAAAATAATCCGCTAAAAAAGACAAAAAAAAAAATATAAAGGGATGGAGCGGTAAATTGTACCAACCAGTAGTTAACAAAAAAAACTTATAGAATTTAATTTTTGAAACCAATGTATAAAAGTTTACATAATGAAATGCAAATATGCATTTTCTTTTGAATTTTTTTTTTTTTTTTTGGTTGACTGTGTTCAATTCACACATGGTTGATGCGGTTCAATATTGCTAAACTATAAGTAAAATTCTATTTATAAATACTTTTTAAAATGAAATTATTTAATTAATCGTAAATATTATTTAGACATAAAAATTTATTGATTACAACACCTTTTAAAAAATATATATTAATTTCTTTTTTGTTCGGCAAAAAACTGCGTCAAACACTTTTTTTAAAATTTTCAATTTAAAATTCTAGAAAAAAGATTATATTATTCTGCTTTTAATATAATCAAATTCAGGGTTTTATCTTTCTGGAGAAAAAAATTTTAAAAAATGGATTTTATTTCAATGAAATTAAAAAAAAAAACAACTGTTCTTCAGATGCTGCACTTCTATTTCTTGTTCTCTTTCGGTGGAGGAGAAATCCTTCACGACTGAGACAATTTTTATTTTTGTACCTTTTCTCCACGTTAAAAAACGACCCTGGTGTCTAACTCTGTCCCGTGGGGAGGCATAGTAAATAGGTACCCTTAAATTAACGAAGGGGTTATTTAATAACTTTAGGTTTGGAAGAGATAGGTATGGGGTTGTTTTTTTTTGAAACTTCAAAAGAAGCCGACTACTGTCAAAACTTTGCGAAATAATACAACGTGATCAATTTCATTTTAGAGATATTTCTTTCAAAAGCCTTCTTTTAAAAAAAGAAAAAAAAGTATATTCTATTAAACCTTTTACTGTTTAAATAATTTGACTTTGCTCGTTTTAAGAAAATATAAGTTGAAAAAGCATTTTCATTCACTATTAGAAGATTTGTCAGTAAAAAAAACAGTCGCCAAAAAGATAAGCGTTTTTTTTTAAATTTTTATTCGCAATGTAGAGCTCTGCATACTTCTTTTCAAGTTAACTCTTTTGTAGTTTTGATTACAATAGATCTGAATGAATGAATCTTGTAAGGGAGGGGGCACTTAACATTGCCCTGTTAATAATGAATTTCTTTCGTTTCTTTTTATAACATGCTACATTTCTCTCTTGTGGTTAGAAATATCAGGAAATTTTTTTTTTTTTTTTTTCAACATCAGACTAAAAGAATCGTAATGAAGGAATCGGAAAATTAAGGTATTTTTTAACGATGCGATTCCGATTCCGATACCTCCCAAAATACACGATTCTTACGATTAACGATTCCGATTCTGATTAATCGTCCCACCACTAGGTTAAATAATAATAAAAAAAATGTTTTGGTGGGTGAATCGAATGAATGAGAATCGAACCCGCACCCTTGAGTTGGAAATTAATGTATGAAAAAAAACGTGTTACGGTAACCATTGAGCCATGACGACAGACAACATTAAGCAGGTTATTTAACTATAAAAACAGGTGTGCGCAATAAAAGTTAACTCTGCTGCTTCCATTTGATCTAATTAAGAAGGTCAAATACAAGTCACGCAGCGTTTGGGTTTGTTTACCCAAATTTAACTGTTTCTTCCCCCAACAGATGTTGGAGAGGGGGAAAGCAGCTCCTAATTGTCCAGATTGAATAGCAACTGTCAAAGCTGATTGCTTCTGGACGTTTTTCCTGGCGCAATGCCGAAGACGTCGTTTGAGTTTAGTTTCACTTTATTTATACTAAAAAGCCTTTTATATAATAGATTATTACAGATAAAAAAACATTTTTTTTATAAACCCACAGTGAGCATTATATTTTTGTTTTTATTTATTCATTAAGAACATTATTTTTTCCCCTCGATTTATTTTACTTTTGTCATTTTTTTTTTATTTTTTTTTTACAGGAATTGTTGTACGTACAGATGATTCCTCGTCATTCATGCATCACAAGTTTGCCGTCATTGATCATCAAATTGTCATCCATGGCTCCTTCAATTGGACGCTTGGTGCCATCACTGGGAATCTGGAGAATGTGCTCATAACCAATGATACAGACGTGGCTCGGAATTACCAAGAAAAATTTGATTCGCTTTGGGAAAACTTTCAAAATAATTCCAAGAACAAAGAAGAAAACAGAGCATATATACCATATTGACGATAGGGACCAAACATTAGACATTTCTTGGACTTTAGATTTTAAAAAACATTTTCTTTTCATGAAATTTAACAAAAATATTGAAAGTTCTGTGTGTGTGTGTGTGTGTGGGGGGGTGAAATTACCTGAAAGCTTTACATTTTACTAAAAAAAATTTTAAATGGTCTTTATATATAGATGCATAATGTTATATATATATATATATATATATATATATATATAAAGAAATATGAAAAATAGATGATGAAAATAAAATTGAATTAACTAAAATATTTATTGATCCATCAAATTCAAACAAAGAATCACGATAATGAAAAAAAAGTAATTTATTTTTTCATTGTTGTAATTCTTTGGATTAATCGATTAATAAATATTGTAGTTTATCTAATTTTTTTTCATTTATTTTTTTCCCCATTTCTTTAATTGCTCTGTATAGTATATTGAGCTTTTCATTATCTTGATAAGTTCCAATTTTAAAGATAATGTGAAATTGTATAAACATCAGAAAAACCCTACACAAATTAATCAAGTTTCGATGATGTTAATCCTCTCGTCGGAGGTTCAACAATTATATGATCATTGATATAAATATTAATCTACATGGGTTTCTTTGATGTTTATATAATTTTACTTATGAAAGCTCTACATATGTATTGAGCACTTTTGAAAAAACATTGGTGATTTTAGTTCAATACATTTGAACATACTTAATTCATTGTGTGTGTGTGTGTGTGTGTGTGTGTGTGTGTGTGTGTGTGTGTGTGTGTGTGTGTGTGTGTGTGTGTATATATATATATATATATATATATATATATATATATATATATAGTTCCTTAGTCAAGTCTATAGCAACCTATCTAGGAGAAGGAAACTGAATAAAAACCTGTGACTAAAGAGATTACTGGTTACCTTGCCTTGGCATGTCACCGGTTTATAATAGGGATTCAGAATTGTACAAGTATTTGTTACTATAATCCAATAATATTATAGGTGTTTCCTTCCATTCTCATCTGTCACTCAGACATACTAGAATTCCTATGGTGATGGAGGAGTGGCAACGTGTGCAGATATAATCTGTTGGGATCACATGGTCATAATTTTGCACATCGGTAGCAGGAATTGCAAGTGTAAAGTTTGTCTGACATCTGCATTACAGGCTATGTAGATCCATCAGAACTCATCTAAAGAGTTATGCACGAAATCATAAATGAAGAGATGACTGGAGAAATGTGATATAGCAATCCTCTGTAAAAAAAAAAATATATATATATATAATATATGGGAATGGTAGTTTGCTTAAAGCATTGCTGGTAAATAAATGTAGCAGAGTATAAGAAGGTTATAGCAATGCAGGGAACTGGGTGTTGAAGTGACGTGACATATGAACAAAAATGGAAAACCAAAGGTTTTGTCAAGTTTTTTTTTTATCTTCCATCTATTTATTTTTGAAAAACAATCACAAATACAGATCAGAAACTATGAACTTACTGTTTGAGATAACCGGTATGGTAGAAGATTTTAATATTTCGAGGATATCCTCTCTTTTCAAAAAGAAAGGGACTAATTGGTTAAAGAGATTTTATATATATTAAGAAACTATTGGTCACTTTTTTTTTAGAGATTATATTCTTGAAATATTAAAGACTTTCATCATCCCAGTTATCTGAAACAGTAAGTCCATATTTTCTTATTTGTGATTGTTTTTGAAAACTAAATAGATATACAAAGATTAAAAAATAAAAACTCTACAAAACCTTTTGTGTGTCCATTTTGTCATCACAGTACTTCGACACCTAGTTTCCTGCATTACTATAACTTTATTATACTCATGTAAAAAGCACACATTTGTATACAAGAGTGAACTTGTTGAATTGTGGGATAATTTATTTTCAATAGTGTATTGGTTCCCAACATTTTTTCCTCATCAACTAGATTCATCATATTTCAAAATATCTCGCCTTTCATTGAGAAAGCCATGACCCCCCCCCTCTGTAAATGCATTGAAAAACACTTTAGTTTCTAAATCGCAAACAAATACACAAATTTCTATTGGAAATTGAATGAATAAACTTTAGTACTTTTTTTACTTGAAATAATTTAAAATAAAAGATTGAACATTGTCTTATTTTTAACTGGCATAATCTTTATCTATAGAAAATAGTGTTTACTTTAAAATGCTTATAAACAACAAAGCTTAAGGATAAAAATTTCAAGTTTAGTAAAAGAAAATGGAGCATGTTAAAGTGGAGGAAGGACAAAGTGGACAGGAGAAGACAGAGAGAGATACGATTTCTGTTATATTTATGAAGAGTTACTTATTAAAATCTATAGGTGTTATAGGTTAAAAATTTATAGGTGTTTATAGCTTCTGAAATCAACTAGTATGAAAATTAAGAGATGGGGGGGATGCACTCTTAGGTTTTTCATCTGATAATTTTGTTTTGTCACAAGAACAGAATAAAAATCAATGTAAAATTTTATCTTTTGAGAATAGATTTATTTTGTCAACAGAAAATCCTAAAATTGTTTTGTAAATGCATCTGAAATAACATATCTGGGTTAGATGTGGCTCTTAGAAGGAGGAAGCTCTGATGTAAAACCTGTGATTAAAGAGGTTATTGGTTATCTTGCCTCGACATGTCACCAGTTTATGATCATCAGGACTCTGAGAGTGGTACTACTTTCTATTCAACCTTCAGAAAAGTGTAATTTACAACTGAATTTTACCGTTATCCACTGTTAGCCCAAAAAATATAAGTTATCAATCCCATCTCAAAAATTCAGAAACTCTATTTTCAATAGTTTTACCATGAATCTTTGAAGTGATAATGATTTTTTTTCTCTGTGAAGATTAAAGATTTGTACATCATTTATAATAATTGGAGTCTGTATTTTCACAGGTATGTTGGAATTTAAAGAAAAATAATTTTTGTTTAGTATTTCTTCCTCTCCCATTGTTAAATATATGGGTTGTCGGCAATGGAGAAATAAGCAATGGCTTTATAAGGAGTTGTCTTTCTGTATTAGCTGATTTTGCAAGTTTGCAAAGTAAAGTTATTTCTGAATATCTTTTACTCTTTCATAGCTAAACAATCTTAAATTTAAGGTCGGGAAATTATTTTCAAGATTCCAGATATTTCCTGGATTCATCCTGACGTTTCTCTTGCTGTATGCCATTAATCTTTTTTCATAAACAAGGCACATTCATGTCTAGCGTGAACGTCTGCCAACATGCTACTCATCCAAATTTGTTTGGGATATGTCTCTTGCCATACTACTCATCTTTAAAATCAGCTGTGTTCCTCAGCACGCTTGACTTCCTCTAAAACATCAGCCATTCAATATTTTACAGGTCCAGCATATTATCAGAAGATTATAAAGAAGTAATTCTGATTAAAGTTCACTTTTTCAAAAAAAATTTTTAACCATTTTCATTCAAGTACGATTTTTATTCTATGGAAAAAATCTCCCTATTTCATTCATTTTAAATTCATTATGGATTTAAAAAAAAATAAATGTAAAATCTTTTCTCACCAGTACCAATTTGATGTAAGAAACTTGCTTTGTATATTCCTAATAGTAAAAAAAAATATATAGTAATGAATAGGGCTATGACAACAGATTATTCTTATCATTGTTTTGACTCTCTAGTATATATCCAACACACACACTTAATCAATCAAGAACAACATCACTCTATATAAAAGCATATAAGATATCAACGGATATTCACTCGAGAGTCAAAACAATGAAAAGAATATGCTGTTGTCCCAGTCCTAGTAATGAATACCCAAATAGTAATATGACATTCTGTAAACAATTTATTATGTGTATATTGGTGTTTAAAGAAAATATTGATAAAAAAAAAACAAGATACATTGAAAAAATGTAGGAAGTATTTTTCATAATGGAGATATTTAGTCTATACTCCAAAAGCAATAACTTTGTTTCAGTGTGTATGCATGCATGTGTATATACAGCTAGGGTATGGAAATATATTTATCGCAATTAAGTTATAGAGGTGTCCCCGTTTCATCCCCATAGGAAATTGTCAGGCTGAATAATGAAACGTGGATTCTTCAGTGTCGCTTGCTATGAATACATTTTCATTCCCTACGAATTAGCTCAACTCTCATATAGAGCACTGTTGAAGTAAATACTAGAAATCTATGCATAATATATCCTCTTATATGTATATACATGAAATTTTATGTGTGTAAAATGCAGTAGATATTAAATAATTATGAAATACTCATAGAATCACAGGTCTGTTCTGTGCGCATTGATCTAGTTGACAGAAAAGGAGCTATATGTGCAAAAGTACAAAGATATGCACCTTTAAAAATAAATGAAAATGTGTCGAAATGAATCTTCATCTATTAAAAATATATATTTAATATATATTTCTGAGTAGGACAAAAATATAATTTATGAAGAAACTTCCTCTGACTTAGATATATTACTAGTGTATACCCTCTGTCATCTGTATAAAATCATAGAATTAGTTTAATTTTTCATATATAAACTAACATGGCTACTTAATGTTGTTTCGGCAAAAGTGTAACATTTCTGTTAAAATTTATTTTTGTCTCTCTTTCCCAATTTTTCCCTCTCTCTTCCCATCTTCTGCCCAGTTCATTACTCTCTATGGACGCACACACACATTTTTGTAGGTTGCTAAAGAAATGAGACAGTGTAAGAGAAATAACTTCTTGAAAAAGAAAATCAGTTTCTTCCCTTTATTACATCAACTAGCAAGAAAACCAATCCCATCCCCGACAAAATCTGCATTGGTTTAGGGTCACAGAATGAATAATTTTTTTTCCTAAATTTTAGATATTCATCCCATGTAATGCCAATCAAGAAAATACTAACTTTGTGAGCGTGTTTATTATTGAGTTTTAGTAGGAAATGCACGCTGACAGCTGTTTCTCATACAATAGATTATCATTTCTGATAATACACTTACAATTGACTTTGTATCACAGACATTTCTTTCTGGCTTCATCTTCAGGTAGTGGAATAAGTCTGAGGTGGTTGTCAGACTTACTATTTGCTTTCCTGCTTCCCCTCACCGTGTGAAATGGTTTCATCTGAGGACTAGAAAAAAATCAAACATTTTAATCATTTTTGTGTGATGGGATAATATACAATGCATCTCATGTTCAGTTTATTTATGGAATGATAAACTTTGTTGTTGATACTCTAGAACAATTGTTCTACTGGAACTTGACATTTTCTTTAATATTAAAACAAAAAGGAAATGGTCTGTAAGTGTGTCACAATGATCAATCAACCCATCGCTATGCATGCATTGTAATGGCCACTTTTTGTCTTAGGACAATGAATACACTCTGTAAAGGTGTCTGCACAACAAGGACTTTATAGAGAAGCAGAGATTGCACAATCCTCAACTGCACTTTTGACTCTACATTGCAGGATGAAATCACAAGACTGTCGGAAACAATGCCGGTGTAAACAGCAATGAATTGGCACCATTTCTGAGTTGTCTTTTTAGATTAGTTTGATCAAAGTTTAAGATCCCTGTCTGCCCTACTATTTCAGCCATAATTAGCAAGAAAAGCGATAGATTCATGCTTTTTCCCAAGAATATTAGAGAAATGGCTTGGTCTTCAGGAGAGTATCAAAGTGTATCTGTTTTATCATTGGTTGAAGGCGAATGAAGTTCTAGACTGGGTCAATTTTTTCCTATCCAAAGTGCCTCTTTTTGGGCTGCTAGATATCCCCCCCCCCATATAAACAAGAAAAACTATTGTATATGACTATGTCTGCATGTAGAGACAAGTAAATAGGAACTTAATAGCACTGACTGAACTTGAAAACATGTTATATTTAAAGTTTACACCACTTAAAAGTTTTTCAGAGTTGGTACAACTATTTTTGTTTATGCATAAACAGAAAGAGAAAAAATGATTTTGCTAACTTTGAACAACGTTTATCATTTTTGTGGTGACGGTGATTAAATGGTTACCGACATGGACTAAAAACCTAGATGCGCCAAGTTCGAATTCAGTTTGCTCCACAAACAATTTCATTAAATCCATACTTGATCTTGTGTTAAACCTTCTCGAAAGGGGGGTAAATAAAATAATGTTCATCATTTATTTGTGAGGCGTCGGCTGTAATTTCAAATCTGATTTACTTATTATTTTATGAAAAACGTAAACTGTTACCAAAATTAAAATCCTAAATCAGAAATATTTAAAATTGTACTGTGTTATTCTTTTTTGTACGCATGTAACTTGTGTAGCATTTGTAGATTTTGTCATACTTGTTAGAAGAGGCTTCTCAGTGATGGATCTTGCAGATACCAAAAACATTTAACTGTTTATATTTTACTGCTCTTTGTATAATTCTTAGTTTGTTCAAGGATTTTACATAGATGTTAAGATAACGAAAACCTCATATCACTTTTTATCACAACTGATGCACTAAAGTCCTTTTTAAATGCTTATTTTTATTTAGATAGGTGCAGAATATGGCTGTTCAAAATAACAGAAAAACTAATGGATATACTTATCAGTTGAGAATATTATTGTACATAAAATATTACGAAAAATAAGCAAGTAGTATTTTAGTAAATAAATAAAATTCGTTTCTTGCATTTTTAATTATGTTGGATTGGCGCCATTTTAAGCCTTCTAAAATGTAAAAGGGAAGATAAATCGGCCGATCAATTCAAAGTTTTCTTAAAATGGACGTGTGCAAGGACTCAATGACGTCAATGCAATCTATAATTGGAAATATGAAAAAGAAAGTAATTTTATTGATTACTAGAATTCTATTTGATAAAATTCTGTAATTTTTGCTGTACATTAAGATTTTTCACAGATAAATATATTCATAAAGTTTTCCTGTTATTTTATTTTGAACTGTTATATTTCACATGTATCTCAATATAAATAAAACCCCTTTTTTCTGTTTGTTACAGACTAAATATGTTGTTTAATAAAGCCAGCTAAATCTTAGACAAATCTTTCATACTTTCTGATCTCCGTCGCATACTCAATTTTCTGTGTCATCTCACAAAGATAATATTTCTACCTGGAAGTCTTTTATCATTTTTATAAATATACATTTCTTTTTCTTTAGGAGGAGGTGCAATTGTTTTAATTATTTTTTTAAATAAGATTTTGACAAATGATTATTTAAACCAAACTTTATAAAATTGCTAGCCTGGGTGCCCGGCGTTGACCGGGTGTTTGGAGGTGTGTGTTAAGCAAAAGCAAAAACAGTGGTAGTAGGCAGGCTCGAACTCGTGACGCAACGCGAAGGCGAAAAAGAAAGTGAAAGAAAATCTGACGTCTTACTGATGCTCCATGGCGCGACCAGAAATCTAAAACGTCTAAATTTAGCGTAGTCAATCAAAAACAAAAGATGCCTGGCAGAAATGGCATCGGAAAATCCGAACCTCCCCCTATACAAAACTGCCCAGTTGAAGGTGAAGGATCTAATGTTTTATGCCAATTTTTTGATATTTGTCGTCTGGAGGGTCGAGCTTCAAAACAATACCAATCTCGTGAAAATCCGTCACCTCTTTTGAAAGTTTTTGCAAGACATACAAACATACATACATACATTTAAACAGACAGGTGAGATTTATATAATACACTAGTGGGGTTACCCAGCGTCGCCCAGGTGTTTAGAGGTGTGCGCGTTGGGGGGGGGGGTCAAATCAAAACAAAAGAATAAGCAAAGTAAGAACCCTGTTTAAATATATAAAAACAAAAAAAACAATGTTAAAACTTCTTTTAAAAAAATCGTTGCCTGGGTGTTTGTGTTGGGGGGAGGCTTTAAAAAAAAAAAAAATCAGTTTTGGTAAGTAGTTAAGATCAAACCCGAAGCCTTAAGGCGAAGGTGGAAAAGAAAGTATGCAAAAAACCTGTCACGTTACCCACTCGGCCAACAAAGAGCAACTGAAACGTGTTCGAATTTATTTAAGTATTAAAAACAGAATTGACACATACCCGCAATAAAAGTTAACTCTGCTACTTCTATTTGACCTCATTAATGAGGTCAAATTTGTTTACCCAATTTTTGCTGGTTGTTTCCCCAAGATGTTGGGGAGGGGGAAACCAGCTCCCCATTGTTCAGATTGAATAGCAATTGTCTGATATAAGGAGTTTGGCCCCACATTGATCAAAGCTGATTGCTTCTGGACATTCTCTGGTGCAATTGCTAGGAAGAGTGCCTTAGCTTTGAATTAGTTTCGGTTTTATACAAAAAAGCTGAACGAACACAACACTGGCTGAAATAGCAATAATTTTGTAAAAATCGACATAAATAAATCTAGATGCAACGCGCGTTTGCAAATTGTACATATTATGATCTAGGGGCTATATAAACAGTTCTAAGCGATAGTGACTGATTTTAAATTTGAATTGTTTAACTTGTCAGAAATTTCTTTTGTGTTTTACTCTTAAAATAAGTACTTTTTAATTCAATCAGCTCAAATAATCCCAAATCATTTGAATAAAAATAAAACTAACTTCTGAGTGTGTGTATATATATATATTGTTTTAACGAAAACCAAGACTTCAAAGAATGGGGTTTGATAGCAACAATTAGTGTATTTCGTCGTTAGTTACAGTTGTTTCAAGACTATTCAGACAAATCCAAACATTATGTCGTTTGAAAATTTTCACAAGAACAGCCTTTCTTCACATTATTGAATAAAAAACACTTTAACAATAAAACATTATGGAAACCATTTCCCTTATAAGGACAAGAAAACAAGCAAAAGTATTTTATCTATATCGCATCCTTGCAAGGATGCGATATAGATAAAATACTTTTGCTTGTTTTCTTTTCCTTATAAGGGAAATATATAAATGCTCAATTATGAAATATGATAATTTTGTCGCTTACAGTTTAAGTCATCTCTTTTTGGCTTAAAATTTATTGGTATATGAACGATTACTGAATTCTATAAACCCAGTAAAATTCGGAATTCTACAAATAAGCCTATATATATATATAAAAATGAGCTGAAACATCCGTTTGAGAACAAGCTAATAATATACTTGAAATCTTTTTAAAAAACAGAATTGCAGAGTCAGGTTTTTTAAGACTTTAAAAAGTACTTCGAGTGATTTTTAAATCTCTGAATAGTTATAGTCTCACTATTGGAAGGCTTAAGAGTTGGACGTTTCAACTCTGCCACTTCTATATATATATATATATATAAAAGGCAAATGCGGCGCACGCATTTTTATGTTTCGAAAAGGCTTTTTTTGCAGCGATTCTCGGAGGGGGGGTACTATCGCTTAGAAGTGTTTATATACCCCCTAGATAATAATATCTAGGATTTGGGAACGCGCATTGCGTCTAGATGTATTTACATCGATTTTTATAAAAATTTCGCTGTGTCGCCTGTTTGTCCTGCTTTTTAGTATAAATAAAGTAAAACTAAATTCAAACGGTGCCTATTCTCGGACTTTGTGCCGGAACGTCCAGAAAGCAATCAACTTTGCGGTTGGAAACCGTCATATCAGGCAATTGCTTTCATATGGACACCCCTATTTTTTATGGGGAGCTGGTTTTGAACCCAACATCTTGGGAAACTAAACCAAAACAAACTTGACTGCGGGATTGATATTTGACCTAATTCACTTTATAGTTAATTCATCACTTTTTGCTTTCGCCTCAAGGATTCTGTTTTTCAAACACCCGGGCACCGCCGGACCGTTTTTTTTTTTTTTCTTTTTTTTAAGAAATTTTAGCATTTTTTGTTTGTATAATATTTAAACAGGGTTATTACTTCGCTTTGACCTAACACTTCATGATAAATATAATGAAAATTTTGATTTTAGTAAATACTTATGGTGATTAAAACAATAGCAACAGAAAGGAAAAAAAAAACAAAAGCAACAAAGAGGAAATGATTTAATTTTAAGGAAAACAATTTAGTTATTTTTTTATTATTGATTTTATACAATTTTTTTTTATGGATTCAATATTGGACTTGAGAAACTCTCTTTTCTTAATTATAAGTTATCAGAGGCAGTAAATGCAAAGGTACTTCTGTAGCTAGGCTTGTTTATCTCCCTTCCATGTCAGAAAGATGTGACACAAGGTCGAGAAAGTGGGGTTTGAAAAACCAGCGTCCTAAAGGAAGAGCACTTTGGCCTGCAAAAAAAAAATGCCTGGGTAACCCATTGGCATTCTCCAGGTGATTAGCAGCAAAGTCTGGGAGAGTGGACTTCCTAGTACTACACAGGACCATAAAATGTCAGTTAACAGAGAGTAAGTTGTCTCAAAAGTAATCCAGATTCTGGTGTCTTTGGGACTGAGAGAAAACTTAGGCTAAGGTTGATCCCTTTTTGCTCAGGGGCAGTAACCAATTTTACTTAACATGGAGAGGGGTAGCTTCTTAACTATTTTGTACTTTCACTTAACAATTTAATAAACTATAAGTGTTTCAGCACCTTCTGATAGTTAAAGTAACCTGCCTGGAATATGCCGACAATAATGTGCACTCTATTCTGCCTAGATTTTAAATAGATATAGACTTAAAAATATTTTTATTTTTCACCATTATTTTCTAAATACGAGAAGAACAGTTTAAGAAATTATATACCATCTCCTTTTTTTATATATTATTTCAACCTTTATGAGAACAGAGGAAGTTTTTCAGCTATTCCTTTTTTCAAAAAATTTGTAAGTCATAATATCCTTTGGAGTGTGACTGAGAAAAAGGCTAATGTAATGTGTGAATCCAAATTGATAGCATAAAAGATGTTAGTAACCCAGTTTTATCTTTCCAATCATAACAAGGTTGACTTCATTTCTTGGTGTATATAACTAATTTTGAAATTATCGTCTGTGTGGAAAAAAGTTTATTTTAAATTAAGAGAAAAGTATGTCTCAAGGAAATACGTTGACACTTTTTCTTTTTTCTAAAAAACTGATTTAGAATTTAAAATGTTTTGTTTTTTTACATTGTAAAATGTATAATTTAATGAACACAAATTTTGATGTCCTGTAAGTCACAGATTCAAACTGCTATATCCAAATTTTAACTCGATTTTTTTAAAGCAGAAAGATACTTGTTTTTATGGTTAAAAATTTAATGAGCTTTTTGTATAAACTTTTTTTAATCTGAAAAATGTATTTGATGTGAATTCAAACTCATAGTTGGTTAAATTGATTTTGAGGCAATCTCTTGTTGATTCTAAATGCAGCAAGTACGTTTAAAGGTTCATACAATATTTAATAGTGAACGTTCATAAAAGACAAGGATGTGAGTTCTCTGCTCTTTAGCGAAATTCCAGGCAGTTGTGCATTTTAGTTCTTGACAATTTTTTTTTGTTTTCATTTTTGCAAAAGTCCATTCATAATAGTCAAGAATTTCTTATAAAAGTTTAAATTAAAAAAAAAAAAGGCACACTTTGATTGTTCAAAACTATTTATTAATTTTAATGCTTATTTTTATATGTTAGGATTTTTTTTTTGCTTTAAAGTCACTCATTTTTATAAAATAATCACTTTCATTAATTTCAGAAAAACATACAAAACTGCCTATTGTCATTTATGTCGAAATTCTAATTATTTTATCAAATCTTCTAAAAAATTATTTTGATTTAAAAAAAAAAAAAAAAAAAAAAAAAAAATCCATAATTTGTTTTATTTTGTGTTATTCTGTTTATTTAGTGTTTGTTTTATTTTTTACCAAAAAGTTATACAAAACTTTAACATTTTTGGGAGAAATTCTTGAATTGTGTCCCCCTGTTTCGAGTGACCGTCTCAAAAAATGAAAACAAAAAACTTTGTGTAAAAGTGGCAATTTATTTATATATATTATATAATAAAATAAAAGGCCAACTCGCTATAGCTTTATCTATTTTTCCTTATTTGGCTTGATTTGATTCCTCTTTCTTTCTCTCTTATACTTTATTTTTTTATCCTGTTTTTTCCTCTTCTTCCCACCACACTTTGTCTTTCCTTGTTTCGACTTCCTTTCCCCTTCTCTGAAATATTACTTTTGCTATACTTCAAAATAATGGAGGTAGATTTTGTTTTATCTATGAATGTATTCCTGTCTTTCTTTAAAACATATAGATAATTTCAGTTTAAAAAAAAGTATTGTACATTAACATCTTTTGCTATCATAAAAAAAATAAGATTCTAATTTTTTTGTTTGTAATGGCCTGAGCCTCCCTTCCCCAAGTTGATAACTTCATCTCAAGTTCAGATTTTTTATTTTGATTTATTTTATTTTTAATTTTTTTTTTTTTCTTGCCATCGGCCACTTACATCTCTGAAATATATGGTGGAAGCTGATTTATTATAACCCTTTCAATAAATAAGCTGATTATAAATAAATTGTCATGTTAAACAGAAAGTATGAAAGTTTAGATCTGTTACTGTTATTATTTTTAATAAGAAATATGAAATCTATTTTAAATATGCAAATGTTATCTGCCATTTCTTTGCAGATTATAATTCCTAGATGCAATATTCATATGCATAATTTTAACAGATTATTTTTTTATTAATTTTTAATAGAATGTCTTGATATTGACTAATTTTTTTTTTTTTTTTTTTTTTTTTTTTTTAATAGCAATTTGCGCCATTGAAATAAGTAAAAATTCATCATAATTTGGAATGTGCAGGCCTTAAGATGCACTAAGCGCTCATGTAAAACCTGTATATTTAAAAACTGAAATATTTCAATATATACAAAACTTGTTAAATACTTAAATAACTTTTACTGTTTGAATTAAATATAGTTTTGGTGACACTGGATCTAAAACAAATGCTGCTTGGTTTAATTTTAAGAGACAATACTTTAAAAGTTTTATCTATATATTTATGCTCCGTGTGTCTCAGATGTGATGACAGATTCTGGCAATATATATAATAAATTGTTATATTTTTTCAATAAAACTTTATTTTAAAAAATTTATTGTTTGTCTTTATTCCTATTGTAATCGTACAAATGTGTGTGTGTGTCTTCATAAATTTCTCTCTCGTGTGTGTGTTTAATTATAAATTAAGCTACACAATATATTCCACATTTCATTCTTGTAAGAATTCGTCAGGCTTCCCATGAGAATGAAACACAAAATATTCTGTGTAGCTTGATTGCCATATATATTTTCATAACTTACTACCTAGCTCTACCTATATATTGAGCACTGTGTTAGTAAATACTGATAATTTACGCATAAAATTATATTTTCGTATATTAATTTATGTGATTAAATGAAGTCATATATATAAATGCATGTATGCAAAATCCGATCCCGCATTTTGCTAATTTCTACCCTCTGATGAGAAGGAACGTATTTCTTCGAAACTCCGCAGATTAAGGATTATCCACTTATTAAGTGCTTCCTTTTTAGATTAAATATGTTTTTAACTCTTTTTCAAAGCGTTTTTTAACCTGTTTTATTAACTATTTGTTCCTATATATATATATATAGTGATGGGACGATTCCTTTTTTTTTTTTTTTTTTTTTTTTTCACCCGATTCCGATAAAATAACCGAATCTTATTCTTTTAAAGTTCTCAATATTTAATTTGAGATTTGTTGCTTAAAAAAAAATGAATTATTATAAAACTCGTTCCAATGATATATTTATTTTTGTAAAATGTAAATTGTACACTTGGGGACGTATATTACAAGGGTAAATCTTTCAAACTATTTTTCTGAAATGTTTTTCTTGTAATTGATTGAAAGTTGGGAGACAACTAAAGATTCATATTTTTAAAACAGCTGATTTTCAAAGTTTATCTTTAATGCTGTTTGAATTTTGATGAAACAACTGAAAATAGTCACCGATTGGCATGCACAATAAAAAGACAGTGTAAAAAGAGAATAGTTTACAAAGTCTGCTTCCCGTCTAAAAAAGACTTTTTTAAATAATAGTGGTACTATTTAGAAAACCATTCTTAACATAGGAATGGCGGGAGGGGGTCTGTTAACTATGAAATGACTTTCTCTTTGTCAAACAATGTTTATATATTTTATCCTTATTATAAAGACGTAGTTTTAGCAATGGTATACATTTATACTATGATTTTGAATTATGTAGATGAGGATTGGTTATTCGTATTATTTGGAATCTTCGGACTACTGTTCTCATCTTGAGTGTCATTTTCACACCGTTTCAGTCGATGTAACCTCCAACCTTCTTCAGGTGTATTTTGTGGCTTGAGTACTTGGAAAAATCAATTGTGAAAGTGATATCTCCTAAAGGTTGAAGGTTCAATTCTCAGCGTGGGCAACCGAAAAATACAATTGCGAATTACTTAGCCATCACTGGATAGAGGTCCTGACGGAACAAGAGCACGCTACCCGCACGAAGTAAATAAAGAGTTCGGTACTTAATTTGACCGAGTATTATTTTTTTTTTTTTTTTTTTACAGCGGAAAAACACGTTTTTATGACAGCACGTTGAAGCCAGACATCTTGGAGTTTAGAAACGTCATGGGGAGATAACTCCAGTTAAAGCGCCGACACTCCCTCTCCATCTTTAATAACTAGCTTTTCTTCCTAAAAATCGAACCTTTTGCTGGGTATAACAAATTGTTTTTCGCTGTAAAACAAAAACTACTCGATGAAATTAAGTGAAATTTTTTTTTGGGGGGGGGGGGAGAACTTCATTCCATAAGGATATGTACAATTTAAACTTT
Source organism: Euprymna scolopes (assembly GCF_053919585.1). NCBI lineage: Eukaryota > Metazoa > Mollusca > Cephalopoda > Sepiida > Sepiolidae > Euprymna > Euprymna scolopes. Next base: position 100,047,090 of record NC_136491.1, read on the forward strand.
TTTTATTATTTTCAATTTTTAATGTCTTGATTAAACTGTACAAGTACCAAAGGTTCCATTCGAAATTCCGTCTAAATTCCTGAGTTCGACAGAAACATTCCTGAGTTTGACAAGATATACTTGAAGAAGGTCAGAGGTTACATCAACTGAAACGTGAAAATGACACTCAAGGTGACAACACTAGTCCAAAAATTCCAAATCTAATATATAAACGGCTATATGACTGTCTGCCGGTCTGTCTCCATATTTTCCAACTCTATCTCCTCCGAAACTAAAAGTCACAGAGCAGAGCTAGGAGCCTCAAATGATTGAATTTTTTATGGGCCGTCCTTTTCTGGGTCTTTAGCCGGTGAAAATTGTTTTAAAGAGGTCAAAAATGGGTTAAAATTGAAAAATTCATTAAACATTTTGTACATTCATCTTAGTTTATTTTTAATCGATTTATATGCTTGTCACTTTGGTACAGTGGTAACGTCACCAGCTTTGCTGCAGTTTTGGTTTAAATTCTAGCTGATGGTACCTAAATACGTTTTTGTTTTTTTTTTACTTTTGAAATCACGACTCTATGATATATACAAAATGTGGAAAAATTAATTTATCATATTTAAGCGTATTTAACGCTGAACCCCCCCCCCTAGTAATTATGAATACATTTATACGTTTATTGATTTGTTTTACTGTAAAAAGGAAAACATGATACAGAAAATAGTAATAGTACTACTACTAATAATAATAATAATAATAGTGACAAATTTGATAATTAAGACCTTTAACTAACTTCTTCCCGCCCCCGCCCCCCCCCCCATTTTTTTTACTTCTTTTAGGTGATTACTTTGAAAAATTGTTTTCAATTTTTTTTTTTTTTTTTGCAAATTAGCAATTATAACATTATTTTGTAGAGATTATTGAAGAGGTGAAGAGGAGTTATGATTAGAATTCTGCAATCTATGCTAATCCACCAGAAAATAAAAATGTGATTTTTCATTTTTCAAGCGATTACATTTAAATGGCTTGCAAAAACTAAGTGGTAAAAATAAATAGGGGATCATATTAAGCAAAATTTATATGTGCAACCCACCTCACTCTAAATTCTATAAGAATTTTTTTTCTTTTTCAGTGTTTACACATAATTATCTAAAAATTTAGAATTTCATTAGAGAGGGGGTGGGGATTTTAAATGGAAATATAATTTCTTTTTTAACTTGAATTTGAAAACGATTTTCTTTTATTTTATCCAAAGCTTTGATAAACTTATGAAATTTTCATCTATATTTTTCACCTGTGCTCCAAAAAAAAAATGATTTCTTTCAGAGATGACCACTCCAGACAAAAACAAGACCAAACAAGCGACAGAAACATAAATAATAAAAACTTGTCAGGAGCGATTTAAATATATTAACTGTTAGAGGTATCATGTAGACTTTTAGCACTTTTGAACTAATATAAAGACATTTCAAAGGGAATAAGAGCAAGTGAACTCACTTTATTCACCATAATTTACCAATAAAAGATTTAAATTAGACCCAGAAAGTCAATGTTAAATCTGGGAATGGAATTCTTGGTCCTGTGTCTTTTAGTCTTATCTTATAAATAAACGACCTTCTAATCTATAATATAAATCTCACCTATCTGTTTAAATGTATGTATGTTTGTATATCTGCCTAAACTTTCGACAGAGGCGACTGATTTTCAGGAGATTGGTATTGTTTTAGAGCTTGACCCTTCGGACAAAAAATATGGAAAAATTGGCCAAAAACATTAATTCCTTCACCCTCAACTGGACACTTTTCTACAGGGAGCGGTCGCTTTATTCACCGATATTTTCAAAAGTCACCCCCTCTTTTTCGATTGACTAGCCTTAATTTAAACCTTCGTCACTTCTGGTTTGGCGATGGATGCAACAGCAAAAACGTCACTTTTTTTTTTTTCACATTCTTTTCCTCCTTCGTGGTACAGGTTCAAGCCTGCCTGTCTATTGTCACTTTTTTTTTTTTTTTTTTTTTTTTTTTTTTTTTTTTTTTTTTTTGTTCAATACACACCTCCAAACACCCGGGCAACGCCAGGCACCCAGGCTAGTCAATAAATAAAAATATATTCTTATTCATCTTTTTTCTTCTTATCATCATCGTCATCGTTTATATAACATACATGCATATATTGTCACAGTCACGTGCAAGAGGAAAGAGGGGTGGAAAGAAAGAATGGCAGCCATAACAAGAAGCTAGCATGTCACATACAAAGCTGTACAGGAATTATGAGTGACACAAGCCTATGCGCCACATGCACACCTAAAAAGAGAAAAAAAAGATTTAAGACACTTCTTGATTTGAATCCGTTTTGAACGGATGTGTTTGGCTGTGCTGGTCACCAAAGCAAGGCACTGATTGAACGGCGTGGCGAAGAAACTCTGTAACAGCCACATATGAGATATTGAAGAAGTCTTCTTCCTTAGCTGGATGGCACAAAAAAGAAATCATGGAAGGACGAAAACACAAAAATACGAAGCAATATTTGTCATTCAAGGAAGTTTATGAGACTGGATTTGTTGCACCCCGATACAAATGACGTTCCTCTCCACATGGGTCAGTGGATACCTGCTATATCGGACCCCTCTTTCCTCTTGCACGTGACTGTGTTCTGTTTGAGGGCCGCGGTTGGACAACGTCTACTTGGAAAAGCATAGAATTGTATCCTATGTCTGTTCATTGGATTTAAATGATTTTGCAACTAATATATTGGTGCCATATCTTTGATCCCCCATTGCGTGACGCTTAACTTATCAGGGACTATTTAGCTAATGGAGCTTTCTTGTGTTTCAAGCCCTGACTGGTCGTCCGATGAACACTTAGCCAGCGAAGCTTACTTGTGTTTCAAGCCCCGACTGGCCTTCCAATGAACATTCAGTCTGAAGGGCCCTCTTATGCTTTTAAGCCCCATTGAGCCTTCCAATAATGGAAATATTGAAGAAACTTTTGCTTTTTATTTATTTCTGCTAGTTACATGTTTTTATTACAGCATCGTTCAGTTGTTAATTGTTCTATGGAAAAAAAAAAAAAAGAAAATCGGACCCAAAAAAATGATAAAATTCAATTATCTGGATTTTTCTGTGCTCATTTCCATTTTTCTTGCTTTGTTGAATCTTTCTTTCTGTTATGGTTTAAGTTGTCCCCCTTTGCAAATTGGCTGTTTGGAGAAATGGAAAACTAGATGGCTCTGGTTGATAGTCAATTTGCATAAGTGGAGAAATGGGCAGCATATAAACGGTACTTTTTTAAGCAGGAGGGAAGAGCGCAGAGTGTGAAACGACGGTTGGAAGAAGTGACGGTGAATTCTTTTTGTGACGGTGAATTATTTTTGGACGTTGAAGAGCTCAACCTTTTGGAAGGAACAGCTGTGTCTTATATATATTTTTTTAATTTCTTTTTTTTTCTTCTACTTCACTACAAGCTATTTTGGCGGGAACTATGGAAGCAAAGAGGATCAGCAGTGAAATGCTTAAGACGTTCTCTGGAGAGGGAGATGTTATAACCTGGCTGACCAAGGTTAAACTTGTCGCTAAGTTATGGGACATCGCGGATGTAGCCAGCTTGATACCGCTGTATCTTGATGGTGATGCTCTGGCCCTATATCTGGAGATGCGGGAGGAGGATCGACTGTCTGTTGACGCCATTGAGGAAAAGTTGAGGGAAGCATTTACTGAAGGACCGTTTGTGGCATATGGCAAACTAAGCCGTATGCTGTGGACCGGAGAGCCTGTCGATGTTTACACCAACAATATCAGGAGGTTGACGGAACTAGCAGGATTCAATGGAGGAGGCCGTCGACAGATGGTTAAGATGGCTTCCCGAACCATATTTCTATAGCTCTGCAGCAACTGCCCGGTGTAAATACTATGGAGGTGGCGGAGTTGATTACACAGGCTAGGGTGCTGGCCAGGAAAAAAGAGAGTGAGCAGGGACTCGTAGCTGTCGCTCAACGAAGCAAACTGCAGCAGGAAATTGTGAAGGACGAAAAGCAGAGAGGACTGTGGCAGAGACCCAGGTTCTCTGGCAGATGCTACCGATGCCAAGACCCCCATATGACGCGGGAGTGCAGGGAGCCAAAGCCAGAAGTCACGTGTTACCGCTGTGGGGAAGTCGGCCACATCAGCAGATTCTGTCCCCAGAAGGGAACAGGGGGAAGCCACTGCGCCGGTGGCTACCCCACTTATTCGATGAAGGCGCTTCAGGGTATGTCACCACAAGTAGAGGTGACCCTAAATGGACGAAGTGTAAAAGCCCTTGTCGACACAGGCTGTACGTCAACAATTGTCACCAAAGACATGGTTGACACATGCACTGGAACCAGGAGCATTACGGCAGTTGACGGCAGAGAGGTAAAGTGCAATGGCACAAGTATCGTTCGGTTGATGGTACATGGGATGTCACTAACAATCCAGGCGATTGTTATTAACAAAATTGTCACGGGTGTCGATGTGGTGCTAGGGATGGACGCAATTGCTCAACTAGGGGGCGTTACGGTATATAGGAACTCCGTGAGATTTGGAGGACATCAAGGGGCTGCAGGTGTGCAATTCGTAAAAGGTGTCACAGGAACGGCCGGGTCAGACAGAAGTTGCAGGATAGAGGACCGAGATTTCTCTGCACACTTTGATGGTGAGAAATGGACAGTCAAGTGGGCATGGAAGGGAGAACCTCCCATACTGAACAACAGAGTGGAATGCTACGAGCATACGTTGCGAGGAGGCATAAGAGTTGAATTTGAGAAGGAGGTGGACCGATGGATCTCAGAGGGGATTTTAAGACCATGGACGGAGAAGGTGGAAGGTGTGCTGCCGTTAATGGCGGTTGTTCAGCCCACAAAACAAAAAGTTCAGCCAGTACTGGACTTCAGGGAGCTGAACGTACACGTTGCATGTCACACGGGAGGCGATGTGATGGACGTGTGCGGAGAGACCATGCGAGAGTGGAGGCAGATTCAGAAGGCTGCGACGATTGTGGATTTAAAATCTGCATACCTACAGATCCACATTTCACAGGAATTTTGGAAATACCAGCTGGTCAGGTACAAGGGCCGAACGTACTGCCTGACTAGGTTGGGTTTTGGCCTGAATTCTGCACCAAAAATCATGGCAGCGATCCTCAAAACGGTGCTAAGCAAGGAGGACGCAGTCAGAAGAGCCACCCATTCCTACATTGATGATATTTTGGTGGATGAGACGGTAACAACTGCGGAGGACGTAGTAAAACACCTCAACAGCTTTGGGCTAATTGCAAAACGCCTGGAATCGTTGGAGGGAGGAGCTGTGTTATGGCTCCAACTAAGAAAGGACCAGAAAGGACGGTTAGTGTTCCGGAGGGGAAATGAGATCCCGGAGGTGTCGGAAAAATTGAGCAGGCAAGAACTCTTCTCAATATGCGGAAGACTGGTGGGCCATTACCCTATTGCAGGATGGCTACGGACTGCATGTAGTTATATCAAAAGGCTAGCTAGTGGAGCAAAGTGGGAGGATGGAGTTGATAAAGAGACTGTGGACATTATGAGAGAGATTATTGAAGAGGTGAAGAGGGAGGATCCAGTGAGAGGTGTTTGGCATGTACCCAACAATTCAGAAGGTGTGATGCAAGCTGTATAGCAGTGGGGGTCACCTTGGTGGTGTTACTGCAGAAGATGCTGCTTGGTTGCGGAAGAAGGACGACGTGGCTCACATAAATGTGGCGGAACTGGATGCGGTTATGAAGGGTATCAACTTAGCCTTGAAATGGGGGCTACAGAATGTTGAGGTGAGGACCGACTCACCCACTGTGTTCTCTTGGATCCAGTCCAAAGTTACAGGAGAAAGGAGGGTGAAGATGAAAGGCACTGCCGAGATGCTAGTAAAGCGTCGATTGATGATGTTAAGGGAGCTGATTAGGGAATTTGATCTTCAACTTAGGGTCACTATCGTTCCTTCAGCGAAGAACAGAGCAGATGTGATGACGAGGGTGCGGAAGGCCTGACTAAAAGCGCCGAATGAGGCGGCTGCTGCAATATGTTGTGTGAATGAAGACACTCTGAAGGATTTGCATGACATGCGCCATTTTGGAGTGGATAGAACCTTGTTCTTGGCCGGCATCCCCGAACAGCACAGGTACCCGCGGAGGAAGGCGAGAAGCGAGTGGGAGAGGAAGTGTGGATCAAACCGCCTGATGCTCGCTGTACCACACGCTGGGGGAGGGGCATTGTGACAAGTGTCCAGTCCCTGAACAATGTATCTATCGACGGCATCCCTCGACACATCCTTGATGTGCGGCCGGTAGTGGTGTCATCAGAGGAAGACAGCGACATCGAGCTAAGTAGCAACGTTCACGAAGAGGCTCCGCGGAGATCGCAGCGAGAGAGACGGCCGCCATGTTGGTCGAGCGACTACGTGATGGGTTGACATGTGATGATCGTGTAGATCATAGGGGCGTGTGGTTTAAGTTTGCAAATTGGCTGTTTGGAGAAATGGAAAACTAGATGACTCTGTGTGGTTTGAGTTGTCCCCCTTTGCAAATTGGCTGTTTGGAGAAATGGAAAACTAGATGGCTCTGGTTGATAGTCAATTTGCATAAGTGGAGAAATGGGCAGCATATAAACGGTACTTTTTTAAGCAGGAGGGAAGAGCGCAGAGTGTGAAACGACGGTTGGAAGAAGTGACGGTGAATTCTTTTTGTGACGGTGAATTATTTTTGGACGTTGAAGAGCTCAACCTTTTGGAAGGAACAGCTGTGTCTTATATATATTTTTTAATTTCTTTTTTTTTCTTCTACTTCACTACAGCCTGCCGAACTTCTACCATTCTCTGCTGGAGTAGAGCAAACTAACCACAAGTCCAAGTGCTAGGACTGAAGTTAAATGCAACGCTTGGAACCAGATCGGCAATGTAATAATATATATGTCTCAAACACTTTTTGTATATATATATATATATGCACACACAGTGTTTGAGACAAATTTTATGCTTTTTGAAAAGAAAAGAAAAGAAAAGAAACAAACGTCATATCTTGGCTAATAATTGGCATATTCTCAAAATTCAAAGTAAATCTATTAGAAGATACAGCTTACTCGGAAGTCTCTGTCATGGCCTCTAAGTGGGACCTGAACCTCAAACATGTACCCTTCATTATGTCTTTTTGAGATTCCTGAACACCAGTCTGAGCTTGGCAATTAGCTTGTCCTTGGGTATAGTTGGTGTCTTTCTCAACTGCGCCGCACACATAATAGTTCCTGGGATTACAATCAGGCAAATTAAGGACTAGCTGTTGAGACTGGTGAAATCATAAAAGTTTTTGCAGTCACTTCTGGGTTTTCTCTGTAGGTGTGACACGGAACTAAGTCCTGCTGCCACATGTATGTCCATTCAGCGCTTAACAATAATGGACAGTAAGTTAATATACCAATTTGAATTAAATGCAAGTTTTTTTTTCAAACCTAGCCCTCCTAACAAAACCAGGCCCAGTTTACCCTCAAAGAATAAATATTTTTTTCTAAATTTTAAATATTATACATCCGGGGCAATGCTGATAAAAGTATGAATTTTGTGATGTTTTGTTTTGTATTTATTTTAGTTTTAACAGCATGATATGACTTTAACTAGAAACACGCAGAAAGACCATCACAGTTTGAGAGAAGTTGTTCTTCATGACCAATGCACTGTAGGTTAGCCACCTATTGTCCTGTGTGTTATGCAGCTGGCCCTGAGAAGAATATGAGCATTCCTCACTCAACTCGATGTTTGACCTTATTGTGGAGTTTCTTTGTTTTCGTAACATGGTTCTCTTCGACCTTGCAATGAGTAGTTTGTCCTTACAACTCTTGTATAAGAGATAGCAAAGTGTAAAAGATTAAGGGGAAATAACTTTTTAGGATAAAGAAAAGGGCTCCAAGGAGAGAAGGCTCAAAAAATAATTGTAAGGATAGACAGACACGTGTGTTGTCAACGTGGTTGCAGAGTTGGAAGGTCTAAAGTTCAACTCCAAGAATTCCAAAATAACTGACTCTGACTTCTTATTTTAAAGTCTTCTGATATTCAAACTGTATGTTGAATTTTATTTTAAGATTGAAAAATCAAATGTTCCTAAATTTTTTAAGTTTCCCACGTTCAAGAAGATACACCTGAAGAGAGAAGTTAGATCAGATAAAACATTGTGAGAATAAAATCAAAACGTCCAAATAATCCAATTAATAAAAAGATCGAACTCCAATTCCTAGGATTCTTATGACTCCATAGCCCTGATTGTTGACATCTCTATCTCTCTCTCTCTCTCTCTCTCTCTCTCTCTCTCTCTCAATAAGAACCCACTTTTGTGTAATAAATATATTCAACAACGTTTATTTAAAAACAATAGATCAACAAAAGTTTAAAATGGCAAAATTATTTACGTTTTAGTTCAAAGTTTGTTTTTCCGAATTTTAAACATAATGTAATACATAACTCCCTTGAAATGCACCAGATTTCTGAGGATTTCCTTCAAAAGCTTCTCTGACTTTAGCCACTTTTTGCCTGTTCTTTCTAGGCCCCCCCCCAAATCATGGTTTATCCATAATTGATTCGTTTTCTTTAAAAATGTTTATCCATTTATGTATCCAATTTCTGTGAGGAACATCTTTTTTATAATATCTTGTGAAGTTTCTTTTTACCCGTGTTATCGATTTGAACTCGGCAAGTCAAAAAATGCAGTCAATTTTTTTTCTTCTAAATTTGACATCTTAGGAATCTGCAAATGGATAAAGTATTTATATTATGGACATTATCTTCTACAAGCAAATAACTACCCACCAACCAAACGGCTAAACTAGCTTTAAGTATTTTTTAAAATAATTAACTTACATTACATAGCTTTAATATAAACCAACTGAGAAGTGAGTGTGGTAAACAACACAGACTGATGACGTTTCTGAATTTTTGAGATGAGGATTGGTTATTCGTATTATTTAGATTCATCGGACTACTGTTCTCATCTTGAGTGTCATTTTCACACTCAAGACGAGAACAATAGTCTGATGAATTATTACTGATGATCTGAGTGTTTCAGGTTCTTGTACATCACAACAACCTCACATTAATGCGAGTGTGCTTGAGGAGTCTCCTTGGACGTATATTATTCCTGATCTTTATCAAGCAACCATGTCTCAGATGAGTATATTTGTGATGACATAATACTCAATTTTTGACATGCAAACAAATAGAGCACACACATATCCAAGAAAATGACTGAGTTATTGAACTTCTTAGCTCTGAGCCCCTCAACTAGACAAATCTATCTCCCTCTGAAAGTTATTTCCTTTTAGATCAAGTAACACCATGAAAGCAAAACTTATCTTAAAACTTCAAAATGATAGTTATGAACTTATGTTAAGTTTCCTTTTTTTTTCTTTTTTTTTTTCTAAAAGAGAGTAAAAAAGGCATTGTGGATGCATTTTTGGCAGCTTCTAAACTCTCACTTCCCTTGTTTTGTCCCTCAGTCGTCATTTTCAACAAATGAGCAATGTTTCTGACAAAAGGAAGAAAACATATACTCGTTCAGCAGTTTTATGTGAACAGTAGCTAGAGATGACTGAATTCTCTTTCCATTCTGTTCTAGTTGCCGTGTCACTAATAAGGGTGCTGAAGGTAAACGTTTTCCTAGGCTGACGTTATCCACCTGATAATCAGAGACCTGAACTTTGGAGTAGAATAGCCCCCCCCCTCTTTGCTTTTGGTCGATTGGTCAGGAGAGAGCAAAACGAAACACTTCAATGACTCACATACAAGCTTTCTTCATCTTGCACACACAATCTCACACACTAGCGAGAGTTAGGTGAACAGAGACAAATTATTACTCATAGATAATATGCATTAACAAGAACAAGAGAAACTAACTACTTTGGAATTGTATTGCGCAGCTGATCTGGCACTTTGCTCATGGCCCACTTCCACCTCATAGTTGAGGCCCTCTCTTTGTGGTCAAAAGTAGCATACAAGTCTTTTTTCTCAACAGGAATAGCTGCACAGACTTCTTTCACTGTACCAAGTGTTACATCTTTAACCGCTGTGAACCTGATAACCTTTAAAGCTATTATCGCATTAATTCCAATCAATAGGTCATAGCCAACGGGTTTTTCTTGTACCACATACATCTTAGTACAAATCATGACAGTCCCTACCTCACAAATTATTTGGGATAAGCCATTGATGGTCAGAACATTCACTCATTGCTTCTTTCATGTCCGTCAGCAGTTTGCGCTAACAATCTGAAACATCTCATGTCTATGACTGCCGAACACTTGCCATCATCAATTTTGATGCCAATGACAGAAAATTCTGTGTTCATTGTTTGGCGAGGAGTAAACAAGAGCTGGTGAGGAATGTATGGCTGTGGACTCCATGGCACGGGCGCACAAGCATAGGATGACCTAGATCCATGTACATCCAGCAAATTGCACATGGCACCAACTGTGATCCTGAAGATCTGAGGCAGCTGATGAAAGACAGCGAAATCTGGAGAGAGAGAGAGAGAGAGAGAGAGAGAGAGAGAGAGAGAGAGAGTCACATTGGTCTGGGCTAGTAGACCGACCAGATAGATAGATAGAAGGATGCTTCCAGCTCAGGCCAATAACTCATCAGTCATTAATTTGTGAATTCATGATGACGCTCGCAAAAAGGTTACTAATATAATAGTAAGCTTACGAAAAAGGTGTATCTTAATATTCTGTTGTTCACAATATCAAATGGTACTGACAATTTGTATAAATCAGCTCAACTGTTAACCGTTTCCTTGGGATGAAGTCGGCCAATGAACTATTGCCATGCAACAAACAGATCTGTTCCAAATGCTGTATAAAGGCTGTGCTTAATTTCATCCCAGTCTGGTTTATCTCCGAGTAGCTGGTACACTGTGTAGGCCCCCTCCAGTTAACCTTAAGGGAATGACTGTTGCTGGCTCTTTTATTTTGCATGATTTACAAATACGTTCAGCCTTTTCAACTCATTCGATGACAGACGGCCCAGTGGCAGATCCATCAAACTCTGGTATTAAGCGGATGTTGAATCTGTCCATTTATTTTTATATAGGGAGTCACCACTTACCAAGGCCACTTTAAGATAAGGATTATCTGTGAAAATGAAATAAAAGCAGAAATAGCTTAAAAATGAAAAAAGGTAAATAAATTTGACAGAACTCTTTCATACCAACTTCCTCGTAGTTTAATTTTTAGTTCACAACACCAACTCCCAATGTCTATGGTCTCTCTCTCAGTTGTCAAAAACTGAACTTCCTGTCCTCCCCAATTTGTCCTTCTTATAGCCGCTATTCCTCCCAGCATCCAAATTATGCAGTCGAAATTACTTGAATATTACTGAATTAAAAAAAAAACAAACAAACAAATAAAAAAACAAACAATAACTTTGATCGTGTTAGCAGGTGAAAAAATGCGGTCATCTTGTTTTTATAAAATAAATCAAAACAGAAAATTACCTCCCTATGAACTCTCCTCCGTTTTCTTCAAATTCAATTTTTTTTTTTTATAAATAATAATTATCTACCATATCGATTTTCGTAATTTTTGGATATAATCATTTTAAAAATACGGGGAATATGTAGATACCATTGTTTTTATGTGAAATTCAGTTTTACGATTTCCGAAATTTTGTTCCGATAGTGTAGAAGCGCCAAAAAAGTCTGTATGGTGTACGTGTCATTCACAGAACGAAGAAGAAATATTTTTTAAAAAATTACGTAATTTGATCAAGTAATTGTCTTTTTATTTTATTATTCAAAAAAGAAAATTAAAGTTTACGACTACGCGAATCATAGTGTTATCATCGGCCATTATAAAATCCGGTGAAATAATTAAGGGGGATAAAACTCAATTCGAAGTGCCGAGGTTAAAATCAGCCTTCTGTTTAATACAGGTTAGCAGTAAAATCGTTAACAATTGTAAATTTCGATTTTTTTGGTAAAAAAAAAAACCCAGGGTACTTGTACAGTTTAATCAAGATATTAAAAAAAAATGAAAATATTGGAAAAATATATATTGTACATACTCGTTATGAAATATTTAATAAAGTTTTCATACAAAAAAAGGCAGTCTTGCAGTTAGGTCCCGGCAAAGTTTTACAACTCTAGAAAGGTCACATGAATATTTTACACCGTCAAATCACGAATATTACGAATTATTAATTTTAAAATAAAAATAATTGAAGTTTTAAAATAAAAAATATATAATTAATATAAAAAGATAGGAAAATTTTTTCCATTCCCATCTAATGGCAGAGTTGTGGAGACGGTGTGAGAAAGGACGCGCATTTCCACAAATTATTAAAAGCATAAGACAACAATACACTTCAAGAAATGTTTAATTTTCAAAGTTGTTTTATTTTGTTTTTTTTTTTACATAGGCATCACCACTTATCAAGGCCAAGAGGCCACTCGAGGATAAGGTTAAAGAGTGTGCAGTAGAAATTGGACAATATAGTAATCGTTAGTAAATGGAAATTCGGTAAATTTGTTAACAAGTGGAACGGCTAATCAAGAACTTGTTTACATTAGACTTGAAGACAACCATATTGTAGTCAGCTGGAAAGCAGGATAACGGAAGACAATTCCACAGGCGTGCAGTTCTAAGAAAGAAGCTTTGTTCATGGAATCTACGTTTAGGTTTAGGCACAGATAAAGAGTGAGGGGAATTAGTAATAGTATTTTCAGCTAAACGAGTGTTTCTTGTGAAAGTTTGGCGAGGGGGGACCATAGACTGAAGCTCAGTCAAACACTTTCCATGAAAATAACGATACAGTGGAGACAAACTCGCAACATCTCTTCTGTGAGATAGAGGTTGCAGCGAAGAGAAAAGGACATCTACTACGAGGCTACGAAGTCTATTTTGAACTCTATCAAGGCAGGACAAGTCCTTTCCTTGCAGCTCCTGCCCAGATGTGGCAACAGTATTCCATCCTTGGACGTACCTGACTCTTATATAGATAGAGAATTGCATAAGCAGTGAGATATCTACTGGATCGATAGAAGGATCCCACCATTTTTCCAGTGGCCTTGGCAACAGATTTGATGCACAAGTTCCATTTAAGATCAAGAGTAAAGGTCAAGCCCAGAAGCTTGTCAAAACTTGAGGCCTCCTCAAGATGAGAGCCATTCATTTCAATTCGTGCGAGATGTGGATCAGAATGTTGATGATGTAAAGAGAGAAGCTTGGTTTTAGATGCATTAAAAAGTAATCAGCCACTCCTTTCCCCATTGCACCACATGCTCAAGATCAGAGGAGAGAGAATCAGAGAGAACTTGGTCATTTACTGCCTTAGATGTGCTACCATAAATGGTAGTGTCATCAGCGTAAATGTCTACAAATGATGTAAGGATGTGATTTGGAAGATCATTAATGTAGATTAGGAAAAGAGTTGGGCCCAGGATGGACCCCTGAGGGGCTCCAGCATTAATAATAAGAGCTTCTGATTTTTGCCCATCAACTACTACTGTTATGAACCTATCAGAAAGAAATGATTTAATAATTGAGAAGATATTTCCAGCTATACCATAGCTAGAGATCTTGTTGTAGAGGCCAGAAAGGAGTTATCTCCCTTTCGCTCAGACTTTGCATAAGTGGAGTTATCCCTCTTATAAAAGGAGAGGCGAATCGCCATTAGTGGTTTACATTCGTTCACGGCGACACGCTGTCGGATTGAAAAACCAGCTTGCTTAACGCAAACCTTACATGGCGCTACGAACATATTGTCACTTTAAAACATGAAATACTTATATCGCAGCATTGAACTAAAGATATCGTACACTATGCAACAAGAAAACGTTCTCTTATTACGTCAACTAGTCGAGTTACAAAAAGAAAACATCGAATTACGGAAGGACATCTTACATGGACGAGCGAACACGTCGCAAACAAAAAGAATGCAGCGATCTTCTATAGGTCTGGACTCAACAGATAGCGAATGGGCACTCTTTTTAGACACCTGGTCACGGTACAAGGAGATGTGCAGACTCGAAAATCCAGCTGTAATTCGAAACGAACTGCGAGAAGCACGCACACCGGAAACGAACAGGTTACTGTTTGAGCTCATTGGACCAGAACGACTCAACAATGCGGCAGAAGAGTACCTTCTTCATCAAATACGACTGGTGGCCGTTCGAGGCTTACACAAGGAAGTCCACCGACAAACGTTTCACTCCATGAAGCAAAATGAGGGTGAGTCAGTGACCCATTTTTTATCGAGGTTACGTGGCCAGGCGAAATTTTGTGAATTTCGTATTCAGTGTCCGAACGAACCCACTTGCCGGCAGCAGGTTAATTACTCAGACGATATGGTTGCCGGGCAAATGATGGCAGGGTTAAGAAATATCGCACACCAGAGAAGGGTACTGGCAGAGGCAGCTACACTTCCTACCTTGGATATAAAGTTTTCACGGTTGGTTTGCCTGGAGGCAACAGACGAAGCAACTCCACACTTTTCCGATACCACACAACCTCTCGCGATATCTGGGGTACAAAGGTCGAATCAAGTACAACAAATGCATGAGGCAAAGGCCCTGTTGACCCCACGGGACACCAAACCTTGCAACGGTTGCGGAAAAACATCACACCGAGGTGGATCGATGAACCGGAAAGATTGCCCAGCAGTGGGACTCAAGTGCCACTTTTGTGGAATAGTAGGGCACATTAAAAAGGTGTGCCGGAAAATTAATAGATCCAAAACGAAGGCTATAAAAAGCGGGGAGTCGTTCATGTTTTGCACCATGGATAAAGCCCCTACTCACAGACACAATGAGAGACAACCAGCAAACATTCCTCACCTTGAGTGAATGGGAAACAGTTCCAGGTGGGCGCCCCAGAACCGCCCCCTTCAGTTACAGCAGAGGTAACTGTAATGAACAAGTGCCATGCGACCTTTGGAAGGGTGCCAAAGAAGCCAATGAAAGTGAGCACCCACGCCATCCAAGCCTTCGCGGACACAGGAGCCCAAACTTGCTCTGTTGGCCCCGAGATTCAAGGACTCCTCGGGTACCCAAATGGGTACTTGGTTCCAACTACCCATCGGATAAGGGGTATAACAAATAGCCAGTTACACATCAAGGGGGTCCTGTTTTTACATATTAAGGTGGGATCAAGAGAAACACGACAGGCAGTGTATGTGTCTGACAACACATCCGGGCTCTACTTATCACAAACGGCACTTAAGGAGCTGAAATTATTGCCATCCAATTTTCCTACATCATTATCGCAAAGCAGCTCAGCGGAAACAGAAGAGACGGCCCCTTGCGCGTGCCTGCGCAGAGCACCGGCTCCGAAGAAACCAGCAGCAATCCCATTGGAGCCAACCGACATTAACAGAGAAAAATTGGAGCAATGACTAAAGGAACATTTCAAGGCCAGTGCATTCAATATCTGTCCACACCAACCACTCCAAGTAATGAAGGGTAAACCCTTAGAAATAAAATTCCTCCCAGATGCGACACCGACGGCAATCCACACACCAATACCTGTCCCCTATCATTGGAAGGAAAAGGTGAAACAAGATATAGACCGTGACGTGGCACTGGGGATAATCGAACCCGTACCGGTAGGCACACCAACTACTTGGTGCTCGAGAATGGTGGTCACACCAAAAAAGGATGGGTCCCCAAGGCGGACGGTGGACTTACAAAAGTTGAACGAGGCGACCATGAGGGAGACACACCACACTTCATCCCCATTCAATCAGGTCTCGGTAATACCTGCACATACCAGGAAGACTGTACTCGATGCGTGGAACGGTTACCACAGTTTACCGCTGTCTCCAGCTGCACGAAACGCCACCACGTTCATCACTGAATGGGGTCGATACAGGTACTGTCGAGCCCATCAAGGATTTCATGGATCAGGAGATGGCTACACCCGTCGATTTGATGATATCACCATGGACATGGCTCGAAAAACTCGGTGTATAGATGACAGTCTCCTGTGGGACAACTCAATGGAATCCTCATTCTGGCACACAATTGAATATATAAACCACTGCGCCGATAGAGGGATTGTGTTTAACCCAGACAAGTTTCACTTTGCTGACATGGAAGTGGAGTTCGCAGGGTTTCAAGTAACAGCGAACGGGGTCAAACCCACAAGAAGAATGACTGAAGCCATCCTGAGCTTCCCCACCCCGACAAATATTACTGGGGTTAGGTCCTGGTTCGGGCTCGTAAACCAAGTCTCCTATGCATTCTCACAAGCGGAAGTTATGGCTCCATTCCGAGAGTTGCTAAAAACAAAGGACAGGAAATTTTATTGGGATGAGACATTGGAACAGATATTCCAAGAATCGAAAAAAATAATAGTGAAAAGAATTGAAAAAGGCATCCAAACGTTCGAAATGAACAGAGCAACAGGACTCGCGACAGACTACAACAAAACAGGGATATCGTATTTTCTGTTTCAAAAGCACTGTAGATGTGAGGGGGAATTAAACATGAGTTGTGGGGATGGCCATTGGAAACTCATCCTGGCGGGATCCCGTTTTACCAACGACGCGGAATCACGATATGCACCAGTGGAAGGTGAAGCCTTGGCTCTGATCTATGGGTTGGAATCATGCCGCATGTTCATACTCGGATGCCCAGACTTGGTGATTACAGTGGATCACTTACCGCTCGTAAAGATATTTTCAGACCGAGCCCTGGAGAATATAAAAAACCCACGCCTGTTAAACTTCAAGGAAAAGTCACTCATGTATAAATTCAAGATAAAACATCGACCGGGGAAACTCAACTTGGCCCCTGACTGTGCATCTCGGTACCCAGCGGGCACCCCACCAAGAGACCAGGACCAATCCATTGACACCGCAGTCAAAGCCGCCTTCACATCAATGTACGAGAATGATACTACGTTAAGAGCCATCACATGGGGAAGGATTGTGGCTGCGGCAGCCACAGACGAAGAATGCAGGACTTTGAAAGAACTGATTCAAAATGGCTTCCCCCAGTCACGTAATAATATCCCAACCGTAGTTCGAGTCTTCTGGCCTATGCGTGAGGAGTTATATTGCCTGGAAGGAGTGATCATCAAGGGGAACAAAATCCTAATACCTCGACAACTCCGCGCAGAGATATTGGAATCTCTTCATTCCGCTCATCAGGGTGTGAACGGAATGCTGGTGAATGCGAGACAGCGACTATTTTGGCCAGGGTTGGATGCTAACATCAGGCAAACAAGAGCCCAGTGCCGCACGTGCAATGAAATCGAACCATCTCAGCCCAGGGAACCCTTAATGTCCCCAGCAGACCCGGAATTTCCATTCCAACAAGTGGTGGTTGACTTCGTCCAGATGCAGGGTAGACACTTTATGGTATACGCAGACAGGTATACGGGATGGGTTGAAGTGGCCCTAATGACGTCGGGAAGAGCCAAGACGGTGTGCGATACCTTGAGGACTTGGTTCTGTACCTATGGCGTACCGGAAGAAATTTCGTCGGATGGTGGACCACCGTTTGAATCCCAGGAATATGACTCCTTTTTGAGGAATTGGGGCATACGAAAACATACCTCATCAGCGCATTATGCCCAAGGCAACGGCCACGCAGAGTTAGCCGTCAAAACCACGAGACGTATACTGGCGGACAATACGGACAGTTATGGACGCCTGTGTCATGATCAGGCGGCCCGAGCACTACTGACCCATAGGAACACGCCTGTCCAAGATCTGGACATGTCCCCAGCCATGATGCTGTATGGCTGGGTCATTAAAGACCACCTTCCTGTCCTGCGGGACAAATACCAGGTTTGAAAACAGTGGACAGAAATAGGCAAACTAAGGGAGGTGGCAATGGCCAAAAGACACATGAGGAACGAGCAGTATTACAACCAACATTGTCGCCCACTTCAGGAACTCCAGGTAGGAGATTACGTCCAGATCCAGAACCAGGACGGGAACCACCCACGTCGATGGACAAAGACGGGGAGAATCGTGGAGACCCAGGGGTACCGACAGTACCAAGTCCGGGTCGATGGAAGCAATCGAGTGACATTGCGCAACCGTCGGTTTCTCCGTAGAATACACCCGGTAGTGGATGGCCCTCATAACATCAGACAAGAAATCCCAAACCCACCTATAAATGTGGAGACCCCACAGGCACAACCTCCGGAGGAGGCAATGGAGGTGGAACAACACGCCGACACGGAATCCCCAAGCGAGCATGAGGAAGAAATGGAAGTGGAAGATACCATGGGAGGAGATACCCAAAAATACAGTCCTCCTCCGTTAAGGGAACCGTCAAGTCGGAGGACGAGAGCCCCAAGGGGTTTGTCGCCGCAAATGCGGGGAAATCGCACGAGTATTTCTCCACATAAAAGATGATCACAACAACTTGCTTTTGTGGTCACGAGGGGAAGGGGCATGTAGAGGCCAGAAAGGAGTTATCTCCCTTTCGCTCAGACTTTGCATAAGTGGAGTTATCCCCCTTATAAAAGGAGAGGCGAATCGCCATTAGTGGTTTACATTCGTTCACGGCGACACGCTGTCGGATTGGAAAACCAGCTTGCTTAATGCAAACCTTACACTTGTGAAGTAAACCTTTATGCCATACCCTATCAAAGGTCTTAGATATGTCAAGAGCAATTGCCCTAGAAAGGTTGTCTCCATCGAGAGATTCACTAATCCTATGAGATATAACTGTAAGCACATCTGCTGTAGATCTAGCAGAACGGAAACCATATTGTGTGTCACTAAGAAGGTTATTTTTGCTAAGATGGTTGATTACTTCTCTATTTAACACAGATTCCAGCAACCGATCACCTGAATTCTTAAATACAAGGCATACTGATGAGATTTTCCAGGATGGTGGGAAACAATTCTCCTTAAGACAACGTTTAAACAGTTTTGTAAAATACTGATGTGTACCTTCTAGACTTGTCAAACTTGTAGCGGACCAGGATATAATACCCTAGCTCGCCACAAGAAAATAATGAAACGAATGGAATTGAAGGAAACAAAGACTCAATTCATGGATAAGACAAACGTTGTTTATTTGCTGTTGAAAGAATGAACGTTTTAGTTATAACGTGTTCATGTCCGCGCGTGTGTAACCAATGTTCGTTGCGGGGTTGGTGTTGTAGAAGAATAGGAAATGTGTGTTAATCTCACTATCGTTTGTTCGCACGTGGGAAGAGAAATGAGTGTTGTAGTGGAAATGAGAATGATAGTCCAGCGTGTAGACAAAGAAGAGGATATGAGAGTTGACATCAGTTAGTAGTCAGCTACGCGAAGGTGTTCTCAGGGACCAGTAATAGATAGAGATAGAAAGAGTGGGAATGTGTACATACAGTCTGTTAGCTCATGCCCCATACATGGTAGTAAGTGGGCGTGACGCGCGCGAGCGTGCGCCTTCCGAAAGGGAGGCGGCTGATTAGCCCAACCTCTCTGGTCGAGAGTTGGTCCTAAAAGGGTTAGAAACAGCTTGTCTCTTTGTTTTATACTCGTTTCCGGTGGTGTTTTGCACATGTGTATATTTCCCCAGAAAGCGGAAGTGACGTCGTCCATGTGTGCGTTCGTGTGCGCATGTGTGAGTACATATGTGTGCGTTAGCATGTGTGTATATACCGTGAATGTGAGTGTATGTACGCGAACGTGAATATGTGTCCATGTGTGGACGTGGGCGCGTATGTTTGTGCGCGTGTATGTACATGACATAGTTTGAAATGTGAATGTGTGTTTTTGTGTGAGACTTGAAAAAGGCTCGTACAAATTTTGCCAGTTCTTAATTGCAAGACTGCCCCAAAAAATCACTTAATTTGATCAAATTTTAATGAGATCGATCGTGTCGCCGCCATCTTGTTTTCGCGGATGAGGACAAGGGGCGCCAAGAGAGATAACTCCAATCGCCGCTTAAAGTTAGTCCAAAATTTGACGAGATTATTTTGAAACATGGACAAAAAATACCTAGATATTTTTTTTTTTTCACTTATTTTACAGAGTTTCTTTATCCCTTTTTAATCACTTTTTCATTTTGTCCTTTGTTAATCACTTTTTCGTTTAAAGGCACCACCTCCCCTCCTCGTCCGCGGAAATAGGCAAAAATGGCGACGTTATGATCGACTCATTCAAATTTGATTTTTCTAAAGCGATTTTGTGTGTGTGTCTGTGTGTGTGTGTGTGTGTGAAAACTTTATTCCATAACGGGCAAAATTGGAGTTTAGATGGCGACTACCCTCGAACCAAAACAAAAACGATACACATCCGTGCGCGACGTCAACGGAGTGATAAATATCACTAAAATTGAATTTAAATTAATGCCTTTTAACGATACGTTTTCAATAAAGAAAAAGATTAATATTAAAATAGGTCAATATTAAAAGAAATTTAGAATATTGTTTAAAATAAAATAAAAAAATTCTGTTTATATTGTTTAATTTTGAAAAATAAGTTCAGCTTATTTGTAAACTGAACGATGGTCACTGTTTCCATGGATACAACCCGGTGAATCGAGATATGTGTCCCTTTCGTTTTTGGTTTGGATTGTTTTGGGTTCGAGGTTAGTCGCCACCTGAACTCCAATCCTGCCCTATAACCAGTACGTACAATATAACCCCCCTCCATATTTTCAGTTTTTTAAATGCCTTGATTAAACCGTACAAGAACCAAAAACGGTAAAGGTGCAGCATCTTTCTACCCTAAAAAAAACCTTTAAAATTAGCACTAATAGTTTTAATGAAAATAACGTTTAAAATTCTAGGAAATATGTACTTTCCTGAGTTTCAAAAAGTGGGGGCTAACTTTTCTATACGTATTAATATAATGTAACGGGGGGGGGGGTAGTATTTCATCATAAAATCTCATTTTACTTTTTGATTGAACTAGCATAGGGTGTACAGTTAGAATAATACGCATTTACGCTTCTCTGTCCGTCTGGCCATCCGTACGAAAATATAAGGGAATCGTAAATAGGACTGACAGCGTCGCGTCATAATAAAATTGAAACTAAGCAGCTAACGTTTATTTTACTTCGTTTTTCACAACGTATTTTAATTTTTAACCCTTTATTTCTCTGCAAGAAAGCCACGAAACTGTATCCACATCACCAAGTGAATAGCTGTATTTTTAAATATTTTTTTTTTAGTATCATGTTATGATGTTAGAAGAAAAAACATCCTTTTTTGTTGGCTTGTTGACGGGCACGCTTGCATTTTTCTCTTACCGTTTGTACAAAATAAGATGTCGGAACACATGGCGAGCATTAGCCCGAAACAAGAATTCTTACACTCGCGTGTTGTTTTTCCCAGATAAAGTGATTGCCTGCAAGGCCTTTTACGTGAACGACTATGGCTGTACGACTTTTGAATGCCATTTTTCCCACAACGAAGAGGAAACGTCCCTCGGAAAACTGTTCACTTTGTTGGGGTCGGTCCGACGCTCTATCTACGTTTGTGTCTACACCCTCACCTGCAACGATCTTGTCGACATTCTCATCCGACTTAATCAAATGGCAGCCGAAGTTAAAGTGATTACGGATTCCGAATTTGAAAATATCAATAACTCGCTCATTTGGAAACTTCGAAGTTGCGGTAAGTTCATTCTTAAAATTGTTGGTTTATTAATCGCGTTTATACGGAAGCTAGGAGGAACAATAATCCTCTTTTTTTTATGATTATTATTATTTATTAATTTATGTAAAAGTGCAGAATAGTTAACAGCACAATTATTTGTTTTTATCAACAAAAAATAACTGTGCTTCTACAAAATTGGAACTTAAACAATCCGACATTTACCAAACTAAACCTAAAACTTGGGTTAGAGTTTAAAAAAAAAAAAAAAAAAGGTATTTTTTTTTTTTTAGATTAGGTCCACCTCCACCTCCACAATTTTCTTTTAAATGACGATTTTTAAAAGTTTTCGACTATGCTGAGTACGGAAATCACATTGAAATTTTGCAGAAATAAGTAGTTATCGAGATATAAAAAGTTGTTTTATGCATTATATTCTTGGGCGGCCATCTTTGTTACGCGCGTAGATTTGTTTATGGCGCGCGCGCACTCGCGTAAAAAAGATAGCCGCCAGAGAATATAATGAATAAAACAACTTTTTATATCTCGATAACTACTTATTTCTGCAAAATTTCAATGCGATTCAGCATAGTCGAAAACCTGAAAAAGTCGTCATTTAAAAGAAATTGTGGAGGTGGAGGTGGACCTAATCTGAAAATTTAACTTTTTTTTTTTTTTCCAAAAAAAATGCGAGATAGGCAATAAGTTGTTGATTTGTATGTGTGCGTTTTAAGATTATTATCACATACTGAGTTGTAAAATAAAAAGTGAATTATGAGATCGCCGTCCTAAACAGCTTCTTCAAAAATTCGAAGTAAATTAGTGTATAGAGGCAATATATATATATATATATATATATATATATAGGAAGATGTACCTACTGTTGCCCGATATTAACGTTAAACTCCTTAAAAAAAAATGAAGGGAAAAAACGGAAAGAAACTGAGACACGTGCATGCGAGTATTATGTTTTTCTAAACAGTTCACTTCTTGTACGCGTGTGTGTGTGTGTGTGTATATATATATATATATATATATAGAGAGAGAGAGAGTTAAATCACAGATAATCAAGTGAATTGTCTTATTAAATATTAGAGTGATATAATATTTTCAAGACGTAAAGGTTAAGCTCAATATATAAATATAGAGCAAATATAAGTTTAAGGATTAAAATTAAATTCTGTAGATTATTGTTTGAAGCAAGGAATATATGGAAAAGAATATAATTCTTTCCATATAACCCTTGCTTCAAACAATAAATTATTTATACATATTTTAATCCAGATTTAAAATTTAACCCTTAAACTTATCTATCTATATATATATATATATATATATATATATATATATATATATATATATATATATATATATGATGATGAATGTTTATTTTGAAAATGCTATTGATTTCAATATATGCTGTTTTTATTTAATGTGTTAAAGCTGTTTCGAAATAAAAAAACGAATACCATACAGAATTGAGCTCAATGCACCTGCTTTATAGAAGCAGAGCAATAGGGGCAGTGTATGTATATATATTACCCCGCAACATATATATATATATGTTGCGGAGCCGATCGTTTGGAGACAATCGACCGAAGAACTAACAAGGTAGACACGGGCAAAAAGTAAACAGCAAAAAGGCAAAGAAGAATGACAGACACAGGTTGTTTGGTTAAAGACGAGGGTTCGCCTTTTATTTTTGCAAAGGAAGTGAAAAATCGTATGATTTAGATGTTGGTTGTCCGGAAGGTCACACGTCACTGGAGGCTAAGGTCTGGAGATCTGGAACAGGTACTCTAGTCGTAGCGTGGTCCAAGGTTGCTCTCGCTGGGTCTGGAACAATCGGCTGGATGTCAGGGCAATCCGGAACGGACGGTGGACACTGAGAACACGGGTGTCAGTGTTAAGGAACGGACGACACTGAGAACGTAGGGGTGAGTGTTAAGGAACAGACGACACTGAGAACGTAGGGGTGAGTGTTAAGGAACGGACGACACTGAGAACGTAGGGGTGAGTGTTAAGGAACGGACGACACTGAGAACGTAGGGGTGAGTGTTAAGGAACGGACGACACTGAGAACGTAGGGGTGAGTGTTAAGGAACAGACGACACTGAGAATGGAGGATCAGTGTTAAGGAACGGGTGGTTGGTAGGGAGTCAAGTGCAAGCGAGGTAGCAGGCCGGAGGAGTGAGGTGCAGGCAAGGTTGCAGAATAGTTGTAGGAGTAAGCAGGAAGCCGCTGGAGTGAGCTGGAAGCCCTGTAGACTGGGAGTGAAGTTCGCTGCTGGTGAGTCTTGGGAGGTAAGCAGTAGTGAATCGCATTAGTAGAAAAACTTATTAGCCCTGATAAGGGCTGGTTGTTTAGCCCTGATAAGGGCTGTTTGAACAGCTGCTGAGACGGCTGATGTTGCTGGGAATCCTTCGGCAGGTGGGTTCGTTCGATGTGACTGGTAGCATCAGTCGTCGCTTCGGGAGCCTCCTCCTACTACCCCGGCCAGGTATGGCACCCAGTCAGAACTGCCTGGTTGGGCCAAGGCTGGCTGTATTCATTTGGCCAGCATGATGTTAGAGGCGTCGCTCCCAATAAGACAAACAAACGACTCTAATTAATTTCAGAACAAAATTTATGCAATCAAAAGTAGATTGGGAGTTTGTTGATTCCATTTAAATTAATTTCGTTTAAAAGTAAAAAGTCAATTGCCTGTTTTGTTCGATATATTTGAATTCCGATGTGTGTAGCAAAGTCGATGAAAAGAAAGGGAATGTGAATGTATTCACTGAACCTGGATATGTTCATATATTTAGCTCATGTTAGCCAATCGCGTCCTTTGTTTGAGGTAAGGGAAGGCGAAGAGAACAGCGGGAGCGAAGAAAGAAAGAAAAATGGAGGCGGTGATATTGAAACTGCGACATATATGTATATATATATATATACTGGAAGATGTACCTGGTGTTGCTCGATATTAAATGTAACATCCAGCCCACCTGTTAATGAAATAGCTATAATGGAAAATTCACGATGGAATAAAACAAAACAAGTTTTAGCAAATATTTTTACTATATATATATATATATATATATATATATATATATATATATATTACTCTAGCTGAGATCGAAATCAAAACCTAAGGACATTAAGTCAAGTACGAGAACCATTAGGCCACTTGACAAGATCTTTAAAAAGCATTTTCAAACCTACGTATTTTTAACATAAAGAATCTGTCATGTGAACCATTCGCGCATGCGCATTCGTGAAACAGTTGACAAACAGATAAAAATCCGATGACCCCAACGTACCAATTTTTCAATTTTGACTCTTAGCAGCCCTTTTTTTCCGGATGAAAACCGATTAAAAAATTTCCACCTGTCTGAATTTCATATAGCAGCACGCACAATGTCTATTGCCATTTTCTCCTAGCATTTGTTTGATTTTATTTGAAAAGCTTCAATATTTTGATAAGTAGAAGAGCAGGCTTCACTTTCCAGGATTGACCACAAAGAATAATCAGGCGCGTTAAGATCAGGTGATTAGGGAGGTCATTCTTCTTTGTTGATCCAGGACGAAATTGTCTCTACATCACTGCTGTGTTACATGAGCAGTTATGCTTGTCGCACCATCTTGTTGGAGAGTCCAAGCACAGAATTAGACCATGGGGTTAGTGCACCTTCAAAAATGTCCTCAACGTTCTTTGTTAATCTTGACCTCTTGAAAGAGAAAAACAAGTAGAGATGTCCCTTTTTCAGAAATTGTTGCCGAGACCATCACTGATGGTGGGTTTTGCGTTTTGAAAATTTTTCCTGCATTATCAGATATTGCCTCACAATTTCTCACGAGATCTGTATCATTTTGATGCTTTGTGACACTGCAAAATTGATTATATAATGTTATAAATTTAATTTTAAAAAAATTCTTAATGCTGCAATATTTTAAGTTATAAATTTATATTTTTTACTATCTTGTCCTTTTCTTTTTCAGTTTTAACAACTAATCCTTTACTTTTCCATGTTTAAGCTTAACCATATTACTTTTCATGCTCGCATTTTTCTATTGTAATCCATGATTTTTCCAGGCTTCCAATAAATTCACTTGTTCTTTGTTTAATTTCAGTCTTATTTTCTTGCCCCCATAAACATAACATACACATATGTAATAATAACAATGTACGGCACTCATTTGTTTCTGTAAAATCCCCCAATTATTTCTCTTTCATGCTTTCATTCTCTCTGTTTCGCTTGTTACTTTTCTTTTCGTGACAGCAGTGAATTAGTAGCAACAGTAGTCACTGAAGTGACGTGGTTGCTATGGAAACCAGTCATAAAAAACGTTGCTCACCTCCTTACATTTTTTTACGATCTTGAACATCAGAAAATTCATCATAACTTTTACTGAACGGAAATTGAAAATGTTTTTTTCATAAAATAGCTGAGAAGGTGATCTATAAACTGTGATAATTGTTTGAAATTTGGTCGAAAAATAAGGGAACGGTGAAGCTTAAAAGCATTTTTAAATAACTAAAACTGCCACTTAACCATATATTCAAACACTACTGTGTTTAAATGATAACTAACTAAAAAGAAATTTAGAAATAAAATGACCCTTCTCAAAATCAACATGCAATTATTAGGAAGTTTCATCAGATGTTTTGGTGGCTTGGCAGGTCATGAGAAGTTTCACGTCATTTCCACGAATAGAGGTGACGAAGAGACACTCATAATGTTATATATACGCCAGTAAGTTGAGATTATGTTACCAGCATGAATTTCGGCACATGAACGAAATCTTTGAAAGCCAACAAGTCTCCGTTGTGTTTCCATGCATGAATAGATTTATCTTAAGTTAAGCAAACGATCAATAATAATGAGGAATCACGTCTCACACATAGAAAAGCCACAATCAAAGAAGTAAAACCAGCAACTGCACAGTATATGTAAAATGACTTTGTTTTGTTGATTTGTTTACTTGATTGCTTACGAGTGAAAACATGTGTGCACTTGCATAACAGACATGTGCAACCAGGTTGTGTTAACATTTGAAAATGCTACAATAAATCAAAGTCAATTCACATTGGTCCATGGTGTGGTGCGTCATTAACAGTCCCAGGTTGTTGAGGAAGTTGTGCATGGTGGAGGCCTATCATTCTGCTTGTCTCCATGGTGATATGCAGGTAATTTTGTTTTTCTTATATAAAAATGAAAAAACTCAACATCTGTGAATATTTGAATCTTATCACATTAAGAAATACCTTACCTATCAATCATATTCTTACCTGACATAGTTATATGGAATAAGTCAGAGAGAGTTGCAACCTTGATTGAAGTGAGTGTTCCTAATGATGGCAGCCTGAACAGAGCTGAAAGAGAGAAACAGACCAAATACCAAAGTCTCATGTACGATATGAAAAGAAACTGGAATCTTAGGGAGATATCAATCATACCAGTTATCATAGGTGCCACAGGGCTTATGAAGAAGAACCTGAAGTCCTACCTTACTAATATTCCTGGTGAACCAGGTGCAAAAGAGATCCAGACAATTGCACTTAAGGGAACAGCGAGGATACTAAAAAAAGCTCTCGGTTGGTTTCAATAAAAAGCGAGGCAATGTTGGCAGCTGGTTTGGCTGCCCCATACCCAGCATTACAATCTTCAAAGGAAGAAAAATGAAAAAAAAAAAAAAAAAAGTAAAGAATACCTATTCTATTAAGACTGATCCCCCCCTCCAAAAAACAAAAACAAAAAAAAAACACTTCTTTGGCCTTAAATGGCCATGCAGCTGTAGACAGGCCATTAAACCAAACAATCAATCAATCTAAAACATTGGGCACTCGCTGAAAGATCCACTCCTTATAAAAAATTTCTCTTTGCTAGATGCCTTCATTGGTTTGGTCACACACTTTGATGACACCCAGGTGACTTCATCTGTGAAATCATTGATCCAGCACCGCCACCAGGCTGGAAGAAATGTTACGGTGGTCGACTCAAAATCTGGCTCAGGACAGTGAACAGGATGCTGAATTGATTCTGGGCCCTTACCTTTTCAGAGTCCGTTACATGGTGAGGGTTTATTGTTCCACTTGTTGCTATGGCGATATGCAAATTGTTGTTTTCCTTATATAAAAAAAATCTACATCCATACATGCAATCTTGTCACATTTAGAAATACTTTACCCATCAGTCATATTCTAAAAATTCTGAGTCTGCTCCCTTTTTTATTCTCAGAGTACTGAACTTCTATTGCATCTGATTTTTTAATCCACTCATGTGTGGTACAAGATCAAGCTATAACACTCGTAAATAAATGTTTTGTTTTTCTTCTTTTCTAGGTATTCAAGTACGTACTGATTCTTTGCCTTACTTCATGCACCACAAGTTCGCTATCATTGACGAGAAGATCATCTTGACAGGATCTTTCAATTGGACTATAAAGGCTGTCACTGGAAACCAGGAAGATATTTTTATCACAAACAAACCTCATGTAGTACAACAGTACATCAAAGAATTTAAAGAACTATGGCACTATTTTGATCCAAAGCTGTCACATTCCCAAACTATGAGTGGGCGTTATGTGCAACATTCTATCAAAAAAGATAAAACTTTATTTCAGCCAAAAAAGAAGCTGATTTCAGAACCTGTGATATTCTAAAGGTTAGGGTTATTATTGATAACTTTGAAGACAGGTTGGCTTGAAGCAAAGTGTAATATCTATCCTGAAACTGCACTGCACGTTTTCTGTCTTCGACCATTACATGAAAAATCCTTCTAGACTGAGGCAATATTTATTTTTTGTTTTAATCCAGAGTGCTCTCTTTTGGGAGAGCTGGACTTTCCCCACATTAAAAACTGACCATTGTCTAACTCTACCTTCGCGGGGAGACAAGTAAATAGGAACTGTCATCAACATTTTAAATGTTTTCTTCATCTTGTCAACAGATATACACAATGAACATATGAACAACATTTGGAATTAAAGTGTGTGTGTGTGTGTAAATATGTTTTTTCAATTATATTTCACCTTTTATTTATACCAATCCTTTAATTTATGAAGCTCGATGTGATTACAGAGCATATAACAAATAAATGACAAACGTCTATGTTCCAAATTTCAAGATGTTGACCATCTTACCATTTATTCCTTTGAGTATATTGACATGCACAATGCTTGACAGCACCTGTTTTATAGCACAAAATCGTTCATTCAATTATTATATCAATCAATGAATTCAATGATTTTGTGCTATGAAACAGATGCTGTCAAGAATTGTGCATGTCAACATGAAGGAATAAATGGTAAGATGGTCAATATCTTGAAATTTGGAATATAGACTTTTGTCATTTATTTGTTATATATATAAAGTAATAGGTATAATCAAGTCTTAATGAAGGAACTTTAGGATTATTTTAATTCTTCAGACTACTTTTCTCATCTTGAGTTCTATTTGCACAACATTTTGGCCCATGTAACCTTTCAGTCTTCAGTTCTTCATTATTGTAGCAAAATTTGAAATATTGAATTTCAAGTGGAACTAATAGTATCTACTGAATTATCATGTCACAGTAATGAACATATCCAAAAATTATTATAAACGATAAGGTAGAAAATTAATTATTGATAAAAATAGTTTTTGAAGATAATTTGTGAAAATTGTGTTTTGCAAAAAAAAAAAAAAGGAACCAAAGAGTTTGAATTGTAACAAAAGGTAGGTAAATATTTTCTGAAAACTGGAAACCTTTGACCGATTTAGCAAAACTTAATTTTCGCTGTCTTTGAAAACTGTTTTCATTAATAATTAATTTTATATTGTATCTTTTTTCTTTTTTTTTTTTTTTTTGATATTTCCATTGCTGTGATATGATAATTTAATAGATACCATTGGTTTCACTTGAAATTTAATCTTTCAATTTTTGAATTCCGTTACAATAACAAAGAAGAACTCAGGTGCATCTTGACAAACTTAGGGATCTTTCTGTCAAACTCGGGGAATCTGCATAGAATTTCAAACTACTCTTTATTTAATCCATGGGGGTAGCATGCTCCTGTTTTGTCATCCATAACCAAGAAAAAGCATTCTCCGTATCATCTGCACTAAAAATTGGACCTTCAACCTTCAGAAGGCTCAATCCTCAGTGTGGACAATACGGAGAATGCAATTGCAAATTTCTTAAGACTTCTACCCAGTCATGGCTGATGGAATGAGAACATATTTCTCCCATGAATTAAATAAAGTGTTCTGTTCAAAATTCCATGCAGATACCTGTATTCGACAGAAAGATCCCCTGAGTCTGACAAGATAAACCTGAAGAAGGTTGGCAGTTATATTGGCTGGAATGTTGTGCAAAGACGAAAACAGTAGTTCAAATAATCCAAATTATCAATCCTCATCTCAAAAGTTTAGAAATGTAGAAAGAAACCTTAAGTTTCATAGCCATATGATTTTCAGATTTCCAGGAATCCAAGAAGATGATGAATGTAACTAATCTTCCGCTTGCCAATTATGCTGAAGATTAGCTATATGTATCTGCTCAGATTTCTAAAAATTTAGAAGCAGTATGGCTATGGAAATTAAGGTTTGTCTCTATCTATTTAAATAAACATGTTGGATTCTTATTTCCATAATTGATCACTCAGGTAATTTTTTTGTCTTTCTTTTTTTTAATGGCTGCTGTAGACTATGTTTCAGTTAAACTTTCTTCAGGACACAGTTGAAGTGGAGGGAGCCAAATTTTGGGGAATGGTGAAAAATATGTCAATTTTTTAAATAATTTTTTGAGGGAAAAAAATCCCAAAATTTTGCGTTCCCACATTATTCGATTCTTGTCTTCACGTTCTTCCAAAAAATAATACATTTTTCATTATTTAAAGATCTTAGCTTGTTCTGCCTAATAACTTATGCTCTAAGGAAGTTCTCACTGACCGAATTATAGACTATATAAATCTGTGGTGTTTGTCCAGAATCCCCACCTCCTTTAAAAAAAAAAAAAAAAAAAAAAGTAAAGAAAAATTTGTATGTACCCGTGATACAAAGAAAATATTGTACATCAAAAATCACATAAATTGATCAAGTAGTTTTATTTTTAAATAGGAAAATTAAATTTTAAAGCTAAACTACGAGTGACAATATTGCGATGTCATCTTGAAAACAGTCTGAAGAAAAGAGAAATGACTCCGAATTGAGATTTTAGCCGTTCTTAATGTGGAGAGAGGTATTGGAATATAATTCAAATAAGCTTAAAAATGATTTTCTTTATAAAAATAAAAAAACTTGATCAATTTATGTAATTTTCGGTGTACAACATTTTTCTTTCTTCATGGGTATGTGCATCATAGAGATTCTTTTATGAGAAAATTATTGGAACTTTAAAAACATTTTTTTATATTTGAATCATAGTATAGAAATTAGAAAACCAAATAACAATGTGTTTTCTTTTCTCTAAAATAAATGATTTATTTCTTAAAGAATAAACGAGCTTCCGACTTTAGTCTTTCCTATTGAAGATTTAAAATCCATCACGGATAGTAGTCGTATGGCACAGTCACGTTGACACACCAGTTCTTGCCAGATCAGCGAAGTTAAGCAACATTGAGCCTGACCAGTACCAGATGGGTGACCATTTGGGAAGGCTAAGTGCTGTATGTACCTTCTGGGAAGGTTGAGTGTGAGGCCAGCCCCCTCACCCCGAAAAAAGAACTTGCTACAAAAGCCTCTCCAAAGTTGTGGATGGCCTATGCCCCTCCAAGGGCTCAAGGCTATGGATGGGATGGATGGGTAGTAGTCCGTGAAGGTATTAATTATGATTGGTTTAAATGTCTTATGCCACAAGATATTTTTCTTAACTCATATCGTGCAGCCACGAGTGGTGCAAGACATTTAAATCCACTGTGACTAACACCTTCATGGACTGCTATCCACGAGGGATTTTATATCTCTAACGGAAATTATGATTTACAAAAAGAAAAAAATGTCAAAACCTGATAGAAACTTTTTATTCTTTATTTATGTTTTTTTTTTTTTTTTTTTACTCACATTCACCCCGAGCAAAGTATCTTGCCACTTGAACATAAGGGGCCACTATTTGGGACCATGCCTACAAAAGATTAGCATGATGTTGGTTTACGTTACATTTAAACTTCTGCATATCAGAACAGTCAGAGAAGCAGGTAGCAGGAAAGGAATTCCAAAGTCTAACTGTTTGAGGTAAGAAACTATTAGAGTAGAAAGCTTTCTGGCATTTAGGGGCCTCAACAGTGAAGAGGTGTGATTTTGTTGGTAAGTGGGTTTGTCGGGGATATCTACATCGAGGGGGCACAAGTCAAACGAGTTCATCAGAGCACATTCCACTAAAATATTTGTAAAACAGGCGCAGAGATTTTGGAGAAATAAAAAAAAATCACATCATTATTTGGCTTTCTAGTTTTCAGATTTTTCATTATTTCTATTTTTCCATATGGGGCAATTCTGGACAAGCACCAAATTCATTAAATAAAAAATAATGGAAATATTTTTAATGTTAATGAACCTAAAAATTCCATCCAAATTATTTCATTCTCTTAATGTGATTGTTCATATCTCATCAGATGAACTTGTTGAATTTTTCATTCTTCTTAGCAAATCATTTTTTTTTTAATACTTTTTTTTAAACTGAACATTAATTTTTTGTATGTTTTTATATTTTTTAATAAAAAAGTATTGTACCTATATTTTTAGTAATGCCTTTTATTCAGTACAATGGAACAATAAAATTGTTGCTCTAGAGAAGCCGATTTTATGAAAAACTGTTTTCTTTTTTTTTTTTTCTTATAGACTATCTACTAATTGGCTAGTTGTGTACAAATTCCAAGAACGATAGGAGCCTTCTATCATGTCTGAAAGTGACGCAATGTTCAACGATCAAGATCGAAGATCTACCGCTGTACAACTCATGCTCTCTACTGATCCAAGTTATGACAACAGGACCATTGCCAGCACCCTCAAAATGCAAATTCAGACAGTTTAACACTTGAGGGCATGCCCAGGGGATGGAAACAAATTTTCCAGCCACGATTATGGTCTTAAGTGAGGACCACATCATGCCACCTCACATCTTTGAAGTCGGCTTGAAAGTCAACACCAAAGTTTACCTGGATGTGCTGAAGAGTGTGGTGATCCCCTGGTGCAATCAAGTGGGCGCTGGCAGACTCTGGAAATGGCAGCAAAACTCGATGCCAGCCCACAAGTCCAAAGAGACCCAGGCTTGGTTTGAGAAGGAGTACTACGACTTTGTTCCCTTCTCTCACTGGCACCCTCCTTCCCTGACCTAAACCCGCTAGAGTACTTTGTTTGGTCATATGGCGAGAAAATCATTGATGTGACCGCCCACAATACCAAAGCCAGCCTGATCATTGCCATCCGTTAAGTATTCATCGAACTCCCACCGGCGCTTGTGGAAAAGGCATGTTCCCTATTCCAGACCTCTATCAAGGCAGTGATTTAGGCTGAAGACTGCTACATTGAATAGATATCAGCTGTACTACATAATCAAGTTACCTAAATTGATTTTTTTTTAACTTTTAAAATAAAGCTGCAGTGTTTTCTTTAGAGTGACAACTTTATTGTTCTACCCTGTAGATTGTCTGTCTATACAAATTTAGGTATGTGTATGTGTTTCTACGTACAAGACTTACCTCCAAACAATATTGAATTTTGAAACAGCTGCTAAGCCAACAGTTTCCAAGTATGGGTTATATTTATTTTTGATTTTAAGCAAACAAGATGCCATCCGTTTGTGAAAATTCAGATATCGCTCATTTTTGAGAAATCTTAATCATTCTGAGATATCAATTAATAAATATTCTTCAAATCTCATTAACTTTTTTTCAGTGTATTTAAAAGGGTTTTTAGAGGGCATAATATGAGCACAACCTCTCATTTCAAAATTCAAATATTTCAGATTTGCATTAAATTTGATCCATAGTCATTGGATACTAATTAAGATTCACAGGATTAAATTTCTTCTTTAAACTCTCTAAGCCTTAAATTTTAAGCATTTTCTTGAATCCAAATCTTATAATGGATGTTGATCAAAATTAAAGATTTTACACATAAGGTTAAGTATCATTATATCCTGGTTTTAAATATTTATAAAGACATAAAAAAGATGCAGAACTCTTCTCTTCAGGAAATTAATTTTACCCATCCTACATAATAAAATTTAAGTCTAAATAAAAATCGATCTGTTTCGCGGATTAAGGGAATATAATTTGGCCTTTTTGAATGCCTTTTGGCCATACATTCTGTTAACATTACAGATCACGTTTTAACAAACAGATGGCCACATGCATTCATCCATGTGGGAAGATGCAGGAAGATCAATTTTTATTTATTTACATATACATTTTATTAACCATATAAATGCCACATGATCGAAGCAGAAATGTTTATCAAGAGGAACATGCTTTTGCACATACGTAGATTTTTGACGTTTGCTAAATAACGCTTTTTGTCAATGGTGAAAGAAAAAACATTGATTCTTATTGCACTGTTTCATTCCTTTTATAGTAGAATCCCGGGATATGGCATTAATCCATTCCAGGTTTGGTTAAATTGCCGTATGGCATGACCTAAGCAAAATATTATACAGTACATATTAAAAATTAGTAACAAAACACAGTACAGTATATAATATACATGTATATAATCAAATAACATTATAAATAACGCCCTAAAGCAGAGAAAATACCATAACCAGGGACCGGAAAAACATTGTATTCCACATCATAACCTGAAAAACCGTATCCCAGGGTTCTACTTTATTTCATTTCAATTTATGAAAAAGAAAACTCAATATATTTTATAAAAATACAGCATTTAAAACCTATTTTCATTATCATTTGCGGAAATCACATTCCTCAAGCAAAATAAAAATTGCACCATTCTTCTGAAGAGGAATAGAAAACAATTTCTTAGAGAATAGTCTGTATTGGTTACATTAATAAAACTATTTTCATTATGAAATATTTAACAAGTATTTACAAACAAACAAGAAACCATTAATTATAAACGCACAAACAGGAACACTTTTCTATGTTAAATACGATTTCAATCATCTAAATTATTTACAGTGGAATAGGGTCTTTTCTGATTTATTTTTTCAGTATTGATACTATATTTGTTTTTAATAAAATCAGTATTTTATATTTCACCCTGAAAATATTTAACAAGTATTTTTAAACAAATAAAAACAACACTTTGCTTTGCTTTAAAAAATTGTCAGATCAGAGCCAAACAATCTACAGAATATTTCATTAACAAAACCATTTCCAGAGACTAGCAGTGGAAAAAAACATAATAGTTTTTGACAAAATCTTTCAATTAGATATGTTTTTATATACAAATGAAAATACATTAGAAATTTGCGATAAAAGTTTATCACAAAGCAAATGACATTCATTGTCTGAGAAGTATGTTATTTACATTTTCCTAACTTTTCTTTTTTTAAAACTATTTTTAGTTTAAACCTTTTCAAGTGTTTTTTTGGTTTTTGAAATTCAATAAATAATATATTCAATATCGTAGCTTTCCAACAAAATCATATTTAGCCACACACAGTTGCTTTTTTGTATGGGGAAAAACACATCTTCTCAAAACGAGGCATTGAATTGGTACCAAAAAATGTCTGTCTAGAATGATTTATATTTGTAAAAAAAACATGGAAAATCCTGTTTCCAATACCTAAAATAATGAGTTCTTTATTTATTTATTTATTTATTTATTTTTTTATGTAAAAAATTATTATATATTTCCGCCAGGTAACGCCAGGACACAGGTCCTGCTAATATCTCTATAAAATCATCTGATGTTGTGTATGCAAATACGAATAAACATAATTTGCAAAATTTAATTAATAATTTATTTAAAATAGTTAATTCAAAATAAAAAAATGAATAAATTTAAGTTTTTTTAAAACTTAAATTTATTCATAGTTTTCATAACTTTCCAGTGCATCAGCTGTTTCAGTTTATGTTATCGTGACCTCATAATTAATTGTTACCATTTATCTCCAGCTAATTATTAAATTAATAATTAACTAACCTTCTTTACTGGTTTGTTTGATTTATCATATAATCAGCAACCAGTCCTGACAAAAAGAAGTTTTAGCAGCCTTGCTGATTGGTGATATACAACACGGATCTATCGACATTCTCTGGTCCTAATGTAACAGACCACCCATTTGTACTTTGAACAAATTTTACGAACTCGTATGTTTGTTTGCAACTAGCGCGATTTTCTGGACCAACCACTGATTTGATCAACCTTTCCAGCCGCTGTTTCCAACTGTTCCGTCCAACTGCAACTAGTATGTTTGTCTATGTTGATTACCTAGTTACTTCGATCATTCTCCCGTTGATCTTTTAATGATTTTGTTTGATTGTCAACTTCCTATCTGTCCATCCATTGATTCAACCAATTCATAAATCGTGCACAGAAATCAATGTGTTTCTTTCTTGACCAGACACTGGTATTACATTTGTTCATACCAGGAAAACTGTCCTTTTTCAGGGCAAATCACTTATTGTGAATTGTGTTGTCCTACCTTTCCTTTTCAGAACAATTTATTATACTTCAAATATGTTACCTATTCTTTCCAAGATTTCTTTTTCAGTCTACATAGCAGCCACCTAACCTTCGTACCACATCCATACCTAAGGAATCAAACTTACCAAGCTATTTCTCCAACCTCCAATAAATTGGTTATTTTTTATTTATGAATTTAACTTCCACATTTTTCATCTTTCTTTACTGCCTTGCTTCTAACAAGTTGGAGGCCATTTAGCTGACATTAGCATTATGTTGTGTAACATAATAAGAACCCTACACTAGTAAGTAGTCATTAAGTTAGCTAGTGTGGATTTTGATAAGGGTCACCTTTTAGTGCATGTCAGAATAATCGAGCTGCAAATAGAATTGTACACAGAAACTTGTGTCGTGAGTTGAAGCAGGGAAGGGTAACATAGGCAAAGCATAGTCAAATGATATGAATATATGATGAATGAGTCACGTTTTTGAGTGAGAGAAACAGGTTTTCAGTTCAATATATCCATTGGAAGCATACAAATGAGATGCATCCACATGATGTAGAGACTGATAATCGCAGTGAATGTTGCTAATATCTCTCCATCTGTGCATCATTCATTCTGTTATATAGAAAGTAAGTTTAAGAAATAAAGCATTAGTCATTTGTCTTTCTCTCTCCTAAGTTCATTCTCTTCAATAAAACCTTGAAGAAAGTCAATAAACGACACCTTGTGTCTTTACTGCATGAGACGATTGAGAACCACTAGACAAGACGATCACAGCCACACATGAAACACGGCAAAGATGAAAAGAAACGACGATGAAGAGAATAAAAAGATCAACATGTATAAACACTCGCACGTGTGTATAAAAACTTTTGAGTTATTGCTCATTAGTTAAAACATAAGTTGTAATTTGTTTCATGTTTGTTAGCTGGAAAAGAAAACTGAAGGAAATTTATTTTTAGTTCTCACTAAGATTATTGCATTAGAATCAGTATGTGGAGCGATGTTTATGTTGTGTGGCCCAAACACTTTTATGTGGGATAGCACTTCTGCTCAAACATTTTTGTATCTTTTACTAACATTCAGACATTAAGTGCCATGTTGACAAGATGCCATATTTCTTTACTTATCTCTCACTCAAGTCATGGTAAAAAGCAAAATAAAAGACCCGCATCAGAGGTCAATGCAACAAGGAGTTATATCTCTTTCCTTTCCTCTCGCAATGACTTTCCTAGACAAGAATGAACTTTTTAACTCAATTCCATTAATCTAGTACCTATACATTGTTTTCATAACATTTTCCAGATGATGTTTAGTGTTGATGAAACTTTTAAATAAAATTGATTTTAATTGTAAAAAAGAAGTTTTTTTTTAGCCAAAACTTGCTAACGCTTTTCTTCATATCAAACTAGGCTAATAGGATGGATACAGGTACAGCAACCCTACTATAAAAGAGTAATTCGACATTTTCTAACCTCTTCCTCAACCTTAATATTGTGGCCCTAAGTAAAGGGTGATAAAGATGTGAACAACAGGTTTAGGGTAGAAAGAATTACTGTACAAGAAAGTTGAATATAAAGAAAAGGTTGGCAGTCTATAGTCTCAGTTGTGTCGCAATATTCCCCCATGAGAGTATTAACTCCTGGGGTTTTTTATAATGATTTGAAGAGTCCATTATGAATGAATGGGTAAGCCCCCATAACAATTAGCTTAATTTTTTTTAAAAAGAGATGAAGTTTGACAAAATTTAAGTTGGGAGCTGATCAACATGCATCAAAGTCTTTCTTTTTTTTGGTTTATGTTAAAAAAAAAAAAAAAAACGTAGGCGGCTTTCATAGAATTGAATTCATGTGGGGAGTTTTTTTTTACACAGTGATCACCACTTATCAAGGCCCGGAAGCCACTCAGGGATAAGGATTATTGCAAGTACATTACGTTAGTGTGGAGATTTGATGAAGTGTTTACTTAAGGGGGCGGTTCATTAGGAATTTGTTAACATTGGACTTGAACACATCCAAGTTGTAGTCCGGTGGGAAGCAGGCAGACGGAACAGAATTCCACAGGAGGTAATAGTATACACCACCCCCACCTGCATCAGTCGCGGAATGTGGAGATATCTAATGCTGCCATTGTATAACTTGGCAAAATATGGTTTTAAATTTTATACTTAATAAAAGCTGATTGTATGGATTATCTCCCCTTTTACAGTTTGCATTCAAAACTTTTAGCAAACGCCAACACACCCACAATTCTTTTATATATATATATATATATATGTAATAGAAAAAAGTTTTTATACTAATGAGGCACTACTAACTAAGGCTAAAAGCCATTCGAGGATAAGGGCCAATAGGGTTTTCAATTGAATTAATGGAGATTTGATTACTTAAGAGAACGTCTTGAAGACGGCCATGTTGTAATCAGCAAGGAAGCAATTTCTTGTGTTCCAAGGATGGGAATTTATTGGAAAGAAACTGCCTATGTTGTTTAAGATACACAGAGGAAAATATGAATTTATAATTGCTTGAACAAGCCACATCTACTTCACAGCATTTAATATACAAAATATATATTAGAAAGAAAAACCTATTCCATTTTTTTTAGTCAGTTCTAAAATAAAATCCACAGATATTTATTATTTATTTACACCTAATAGAATGTATCAAACACTACTTTTAGGTTCTTTGTGAAGATTAACATCAAGACATAATGGTACTACTGTTAAAAATCCTTCTTCCAATTTTGATCAAAATCCATTACATGATTTGGATTCTAGAAAATGTCTAAAATGTAAATCTTAAAACTTTTCAAACAGTGGAATTTTTTTTTGTACAAAAATATTTTTTTACAAGTATTTTTAAAATGATCTTGTAATCTTAACCTTTTATCGTATGGCCAAATAATGTAGTTGGTATTTGTAACATATAAGTAGTACTATAAAAATAAATTGTAAAATTTGAATAATTTGCATATTGTGATGGCGGCCAACTTGAACTTATAATATGGTTGACCATGAAAAAATAACAAAATACCAAGGTCTTAAATACAACATGAAAAGAAATTGAAATCTTAACAAGATCTCCATCATTCCAGGATCAACTGGACTCATGAAAAAGAATTTCAAAAACTACCTGTTAAATATACCGGGGGAATCAAGTGTAAGAGAGATACAAACAATTGCATTAAAAGGAAAATCTCGATTGGAATGGATGAGATGACGGGTGGATGTCTGGCATCTAGTAGAATGCTCCATCCTTAGCAACAAAAACAAAATAATAAAAAAAAATAAAATAAAAGTGGGATTTATTGCGTATATTTCTCCTGTTGTGTCTGATAAAAACAGTTTTGAATGCAGTATCATCTGCTATTAGAGGCGGTAGACTTGTAATTTTGCAACATGCAAGTTAAAAGGCTTAAGTTTAAGGGGTTTTAAGAAGAAATTGACATTCAGAGAAGCTTGTTTCATTGCTGTCTAATGACAATGGATAAAATTTAATGGAAATCTGAAATATTTAAATTTTCAAATGGGAGATTGTGCACATATTATTCCCTTTAAAAGCCATTTAAAATACACCAAAGAAATTGAGATTTGCAGAATATTTATCAATTGATGTCCAATACCTATTATCGAAATTGAACAATGGCAGTGGTATTATTCTAACTAAATACAATAAAATGATATTTTTCCATTCGCAAATAGATCGACACACACTTTTTCATTTGTCACCTGTATACATTTCTCTTAGCACATAAGCACGTATGCCTGTTGCATTTACCCTAGGTGGGCTGAACCAACTTCCTCCAAAGGAGGAAGTTTCAAGGGAATATTAAATTCATAAGCAGTTCTCAGTCGCACGTTTATCTTGGTCAGCAGAGATAACAACGTTAGGTTTTTGCAGGGGGGGGGGTCAACGTCCTCCTACATACAGTGCTTAGTTCTGTAAATATATAAAAAGAATGCACTCAGAAAGACACCCATTTATTTAAATATATTTTGTTTAAATACGTTCGCTTTATTACTTACATTTAAAAGTTTTGCGCAAATAGAAAAAAAAGTTTTGTTTTTTTTAATTCTTAAAGCTTTTGTAAATATTTAATATTAAAGAAAATGTTTTGTAAATATATATTTTTTCTTTTAGATCTTTAAAAATTTTGTAAATATATTTTTAAAAAATCTTGCTCGCGAACATTCAACCATGTCTGCTATTTGACATGTTTACAAACAACCAACGGCAATGTCAAAGTCGAACAACCGATGTCACTTGAAATGTTCTCCAATCTTTGTCTTCTACTACGGGATATCTAATCTTTACTTGATCCAAATGGTCACCCATCTGGCACTGACTAGGCTCAACATTGCTTAACTTCAGTGAACTAATGAGAACTGGTGTATCAATGTGATTATCTTAGTGCACATTTCAACCCTCTTTTTCTACATGTAGGTAGATGAGAGGACATGGGCCTGCTGCTTCTGCTTGACGCCACATGTGATATTTTTTTTTTTATTTACATACGTACAAAGATGCAAAATCATCATCATCATCATCATCATCATCATCATTTTCAGTTTAACGTCCGTTTTACATGTTGGATGACGTTAGACGGCTTTAAGAAATTGATTTTCAAACTAACTTATCTTTAGCCAGGTCTTTATTTATCCCTCTTTCTCTCAGTTCATTTTTATCACTTCTTCTCATATTTTTCTTGGCTTTCCCCTGTGGACTGTACCTGCTATCGTAATTGTTCTGCACCTACTAACGCGAGAACTCTCATCGATTCTTTTATAACATGGTCACGCTATTGAAGTCTCTTGTTCTGCACACACCTCCCTATACGGTCCAGATGTAACCTTTTTTTTTTTTTTTACATAGTGATCACCACTTATCAAGGCCCGGAAGCCACTCAGGGATAAGGGTTATTGCAAGTACATTACGTTAGTGTTGAGATTTGATGAGTGTTTACTTAAGGGGGCGGTTCATTAGGAATTTGTTAACATTGGACTTGAAGACATCCAAGTTGTAGTCTGGTGGGAAGCAGGCAGACGGAACAGAGTTCCACAGGCGTGCAGCTCTAAGAAAGAAGCTTTGTTCATGGAATCCACGTTTTGATTTAGGCACAGATATAGAGTGGGGGAAATTTTTCACAGTGGATTCAGCTAGACGGGTGTTTTTCGTGAAAGATTGGCGAGGGGGGACCAGAGATTGGAGTTCAGACGAGCACCTGCCATGGAAATAACGATAAAACAAGGATAGGCTCGCAACGTCTCTTCTGTGGGAGAGAGGTTGCAGGGTAGAGAAAAGGGCATCTCCCACTAAGCCACGAAGTCTATTTTGTACTCTGTCAAGGCAGGATAGGCTGTTTTTAGCAGCTCCTGCCCAGATATGGCAACAGTATTCCATCCTCTGAGGTTATCAGATCTAGGCATATCTTTAAAACTCACATCACACATCCAACATATTATTCTCATATCATTTCTCTCTATACAATGTAATGCATGTTTTCAACCCTCACTGGCCAGGATTCGTTTCCATACATCATCACACTGCGTACACATGCCTGGTAGACATGCTTTCTCGACAGTAGTAACACCTTGCTGGTAGTAATGGTAGAAGTTTCGTGAGCTTACTCTATCCATTACTAATTCTTGCAGTTACACTAGCACCTACTCCACTCTATGTGTCAATGGTACCAACCAACCAAAATCTCTCTCCATGCAACTCATGTCCCCACTGGCCAGATTTCATTTCCATACATCATGATATTACTTTGAAGAGTACTAGAGTTTTGTGTATGTACTGCCAATAAAAGTGCCCATGCGACAAAAGTCTGGAAACTTATTGAAGGCACCTTGTAAATTGTTTTTTTTTCTTTTTTTAATGTTAGTAGTAAAATTCTAATATGAAAGAGAAAGAGAAATACAATTTTTGCTTTT
The DNA here is from genome assembly GCF_053919585.1 of Euprymna scolopes. Taxonomy (NCBI): domain Eukaryota; kingdom Metazoa; phylum Mollusca; class Cephalopoda; order Sepiida; family Sepiolidae; genus Euprymna; species Euprymna scolopes. Next base: position 100,089,109 of record NC_136491.1, read on the forward strand.
CTTTTACAATTCTTATAAAATGTCTAAATATTTAGCTATTGAGTTATTTTGTTTTATTTATTTATTTTTTTTTTTTAATTTCCGGATTATTATAAAAAGACGTGTAATATGTGCATGTATTTTCGCCAATGTAAAAATACACCTGTGCGCAAGTGTGAGGGCAGTTATCTATAGATATTACTTTTACTGTCAAATTTAAAACCAATAAATATTCATCATTTTATCATTACTACCAGCAATGGAAAATTAAGTTTTAAAAAAATAAAAAATACCCCCCCCCCCAAAAAAAAAAGAACAACAAACAGTTAAAAGACTCGTTTTTGGCATTGGAAAATGTGAACAATTTTTTTTGAATTCGATACCGATTTCTATATCCTCAAAAGTACCGATTTTTCCGATTCCCAATTTCGATTGTGATAACATTAGTACCTACATCTACTAACCAAATGCAATTGAATTAACAAAGTCTCCTGTCGTATTGTCCAGATTTAATCTTCCTCTGAGATTACTAGGTCTAAGTGTGTCTTTAAGACTCACATTACACATGCATCATATCATTCTCATATCATGTCTCTTCATGCAATGCATGTCCTCAACCCTCACTGGCCAAGTTTTGCTTCCATATAGCATCATGCTGCACATACATGCCTGATAAATTCTTCCTTTGATCAATAACGGTAACGCTCTGCTGACAGAAGTTCCCTGAATTAACTTCATTCACTCCTAGCTATTGTTATCACATTAGTAAAAGCTCCTGCTTAGAAAAAATTTTGATATGGTAAAATTGATAGAAGATATGGAAGTGTTCAAGAAATATGTCCAAAAAATAATATAATTTTTATTGATAGCTAGAGTTGTTAATACACTGTCTTTGTAATTGTAAACAAAGACATGGTGAATCGGTTAAATTAATCGAGATTTTTTGTTCTCTCTCTTTGTGTGTGTGTGTGTGTGTGTGTGAGTGTGTTCCCCCCCCCCCAGCTAAAAACAAAAAAACTACAAAACGACGAGCAACAAAGTTGGTACATTCTTGATCAGTATTGCTCCGGATGCACAATGTCTAAAATTTAGAAAAAAAAAAAAAAACTTTTTGATCTTAACTTTTTCGTCAAGGGTGGTCGTTTCTTCAGCCATTTTATGTACTAATTAAAGGGAAGTCACTCTGAATTTTTATCAATGAGTTACTTCCCTTATGTTGTAATTATAAACAAAGACATAGTAACTGAATCGATTACTTAAATTTTTTTTTTTTTTTTGTGTGTGTGTGTGTGTGTGTGTGTGTGTGTGTGTGTGTGTGTGTGTGTGTGTGTGTGTGTGTGTGATTTTCAGAATAAAAGGTGAGAGATTATATTAAATGCAATTAAGAAGTGATTATATTAGCAATGCCATTTTATTTGAAAGCCCAGGTATGCAGTTTTGGTGTCCAAAACATTCTTTGTCTATCTTTATTGCCAAGGTGCAAAAACCATTTTAAGGACACTTCACATATCTGTGACAAAAAAAAAAAAAAAAACGTCTGCAGTCATGCCACTGAATTCAAGGAAAGTAAGGATATTTTAAATAGTAAAGCGGGGGAGGAGAGATTCGGGCATTTATTAATGTAGACAACAAACCGAAAAAATGGTAAAAAAAAAAAAAAAGCAAAACAAAAACAAAAACAAACAAAACAAATATATAATCAATAAATTCCACCAAAGGCAAAATAACTTACTGGATAAGTTTAGCGTTTGAACTTATTTTGAAGCGTTTTTTTTTTTTTTTTTTTGTTTTTTTAAGATTGAAACAAGTAGTGAGTGCTGAGTTGCCAAGTTAGAAAGACAACAACATGGCGGAAATTAAACTGTCATGTTTGGAGTCTCGATAATCGCTCAAAACTCGAAAATGGGGAAAAATACTGGTAGAAACTCACTACATAAATTTTATTTATTTGCTTACTTACCAGTTGCGCTTGTCTACGTTAATAAATGCTCACAGATTATTTCAATAAAAGTGAAAGGAAATATTTTCCTGGGGTGGAGTAAAGTTTAATTAGAACTAGCAAAAGGAAATCTACACTTTCTCTTCATTGTTGATGTTGTTGCATATTATGGCTTTGCATACAATATTAACTGTCAAGCATTTATTCACAGGAGGCAATTAACCCTAATTCTGTAATTGCATAGGCAGTTGTTATTGCTGGTGTTATTGCTATTATTTCTGCCTTCGATGTTGCCATGTTGGTGCTTCCGCTGTTATTATTGGGTTTGTCATAGTTGTTTAGCATTTTAGCAGAAACAAACACACACGTACACACATACGCGCGCGCACACACACACACACACACACACACACACACACACACACACACAGAAATTGAAGTTTTAAGCCCCCCCCCCCCTTGTTACACACGTACCAATGTAATAAAAATAATGAGCAGCAAGCAACATTCACCCTCGGTGAGTCGAACCGGCTTTCTCTAAAGGAGAAAGTGTCAAGGGAATATTAAATTTACAAGCGGTCCTCAGTCACATGTATATCCCGGTCATAGGAGATGACGACGTTAGGTTTTTGCAGTTCTCTCAGGGGGGGGGGGTTGAGGTCTTCCCACACACAGCGCCTTGTATTCCCGAACAATCACCCCTCTGGTACTGATCAGGCTCAACCTTGCTTAACTTCTGTTGTCTAACGAGAACAGGCGTATCAATGTCGCTCTGCCGTATACACAGAATAATTCATCATATGTTGATTTATTTATGTTCAAGTTTTCAACTTGCTTAAATAATCATTAGATTATTGATGAACTTCCGTAAGCAAAACTTGTGCAGTTTGAATGTCTAAATAATTTATGATTCAAATACAGACGGCAAGAATATTAGATTTACAAAAGAACTCTTTCTACCACAATGAAAGAAAAACATTTCCTTCTTCATCAGTGTTGTAGAGGACTAAGATATATATATCCTAATCCTGTTACAAAAGAAAATAATGAAACGAATGGAATTGAAGGAAACAAAAACTCAATTGATGGATAAAATAAACGCGTCGTTTATTTACTGTTGAAAGAATGAATGTTTTAGATATAACACGTGTTCATGTCCACGCGGGTGTAACCATCGTTTGTTGCGGGACTGGTGGTGTAGAAAGAAAAGGAAATGTGTGTTCATCTCACTATTGTTTATTCGCGCGTGGGAAGAGAAATGAGTAGTAGAAATGAGAATGATAGTCCAGCGTGTAGATAAAGACAAAGGATAGAGGGTTGACATCAGTTAGCAGTCAGCTACGCGAAGGTATTCTCAGGGACAAGTTGTATATATAGAGAGAGAAAGAGTGTGAATGTCAATCCAGTTCATGGAGAGAGAAAGCGTATAAAGTGTACGTACGGTCTGTTAGCTTTTTGTCCCACAAGTGGTGTGAGGTACGCGCGTGCGGTGCATGCTGAAAAGGCACGCTGCCGGTCTATAGACCGTCCAGCTAGGAGGCTAGTCTGAAAAGGGGAGAAGTCGCTTATTGCTCTTTCTTTTATAGGTGTTTCCGGTGGTCTTTTGCGCATGTGTGGATTTCCTTTGACAGGGGAAGTGACGTTGTCCTTGTGTGCGTACATGTGCGCATGTGTGAGTACATGTGTGTACGTTAGCGTGTATGTACGCGAACGTGAATATATGTACGTGTATGGACGTGGGCGCGTATGTTTGTGTGCGCGCATGTATATGACAAGTAATATAGCTTGAGGTGTGAACTCGGGTTTTTGTGTGAGACTAGAAAAGGCTCGTGCAGTGTGCATGCTGCTAGCCGGGATTTTCACAAACAGAATTTCTTTGCAAGGGCTTCCGTCTGTGTAACACACTAACATGGAACTGCTTCCTCACAGATTACAATTTGGTCCTCTTCAAAGCCCATGTCAACAGATTCCTATCAAGAAACATTCGTAGTTGGTGCTGACCATAATTCCATCTCATTAACTAAAGTGGCAATTGGCCTTAATAGGTGGTCATCCTTTATTAACAAAAGTCATAATTTAGGGCTTGTCCATTTATTATTTTCTGAAAAGATAAGTTATCAATAGTGTATTGTGCGAGAAAACTTGTACGATCTGATAGTGTAATTTTCTTTTCTTTTTTTTTAATGTTATTACTTTAAGGAATGACGCGAGAAACTATATATTATTTTCAAATCTTGTTAATTTGAAGAGTGACACATGTAACCATGCATTATTTTCATGTGTTATTACCTTAAGGAATGACGAAAGTAACTATATATCATTTTAAAATGTCATTACTTTAAAAAATGACGCTAGGTAACTATATATTATTTTCAAATATTATTACTTGAAGGAATGTCGCATGTTGCCATATATCATTTTCAAATGTTATTACCTTAAGAAATACCGCAAGTAACCATATATTATTGTCAAATCTTATTACTTTTAGGAATTACGTAAGTGACCATGCATTATTTTTAATTGTTATTTGTTTAAGGAATAACGCTAGTAAGCATAAATTATTTTCAAATGTTATTACGTTAAGGAAAAATGAAAGTAACTATATATCATTTTCAAATGTCATTACTTTAAGGAATGACGCAACTAACCAGGCATTATTTTCAGATGTTAAAACTTTAAGATATGACACAAGTAACCATGCATTTTTTTTTTGCAAAGTGGTCACCACATATCAAGGCTCAGAAGCCAGTCGAGAATAAGGTTAATATGTGTATGGTAATCAGTGGGGCAATAGCATAGTAATCGTTTATTGTGGAGATTTGGTATAATTTGATTATTTAAGAGGACGGTTCAATAAGAACTTGTTTACATTGGACTTGAAGACGACAATATTGTAGCCAGTTGGAAAGCAGATCAACAGAACAGAGTTCAACAGGTAGTCAGTTCTAGGAAAGAAGCTTTGTTCATGGAATCCATGTTTAGGTTGTGGCACCGATAGAGAGTGAGGGGAATTTTTATAATGATTTTAGCAAGACGAGTGTTTTTTGTGAAAGATTTTTAAGGGGGAGGGACCATAGATTGACGCTCAATCGAACACTTGTCATGAAAATAATGATAAAGCAGACAAGCTCTAGTTTTTAATCAGTTAATACATTGGTACAGTGGTAACGTCACTAGCTTTGAATGCTACAGTTTTGCTTTCGGTCTCGATTTTAGCTGATGGCACCTAAATACTTTTTTTTTTACTTTTGAAATCACGATTCTATAATAATATATATGAAATCTGGTACAAATTAAAATAGCATATTTAAGCGTATTTTACGCTTGGGCAAAGCCGGGTGCCCACAGGCTAGTATATATATATATATATATATATAAAATAAAAATTACAATTAAATTTACCAAAATGATCCAAGATGGTAAAACTAAAGTATATTATAAATATTACAGAATTAATATTTATAAAGTAATCTCAACCAGATGTAAAAGCTCGATAAAACCAAATAGGAGATAGAGCTTATAATAAGAGCAAATAAAACATGTTAAAAAACACTTTTCAGATTAAATACGTTTTTAACTCTTTTTCAAAGTGTTTTTTTAACATATTTTATTAACTATTTTCTCGTATATAGATAAATCCCCGAAACGGTGTTTCATGGTAAACAACTGATGATCCCTTGAAAAATAATAAAAAAATTGGTATTATAGTAACTTCGAGAGAGTTGATGAATTGATTGCAGGTGATTTAAATGACTTACTGACTAGATGGTTTTTTTTTTTTTTTTTTTTTTTAACGAATGATAAAAAGTAATTTTTTGTATATGGTTTCAAATGTTAAAAACTTCAAAGACTATATATATACATATGTATATATGCATGTATATATGTATGTATGTATGTATGTATATATATATATATATATATATATATATATATATATATATATATATATATATATATATATATATATATATATATATATATCAAACTATTAATATATTATAATTTTTAACACAAAAAATATATAAGAAAATGGATCCGCCACCCTAGGTGCTGCCATTAATAAAAAGAATCTGCCTGCATGTGGCCACTCCCACTTGCCACGCACACTGTTAACCTCTGAAAAGGGAAAAGTTTCTTCCTAATTCCTCCGCATATGTAATGTATGCTATCATTTTGGCCTCCCATCAAGTAGCTGCAGGCAACTTTGGTGAAATGGTGAATAAACTCTAGCAATCCTGGAAATGGTATCTGCTTGATAATCATTACATTTCTAATGTGGTAGTAGCAGCAGTAGTAGTAGTAGCAGTAGTAGTAGTAGTAGTAGTCTGCAGAAACTTAGTTTTTGCCATTTTGGTTGTTTTGTTTTCATGGCATATCAACCCTTTTCAGGTTATTTCATGCTGATACCGGTTATTTTGGTAAAAGTTTTTATGCTTCAATTCTTTATATCTTCAAATATTTATTCATGGTGTTTGGTTTGGTTTGGTTATTTTGTAGAGGATTATTCTTCTTTTTGTTTTTTGCTTTGCAGAACATGATTGAGTTTTGCAAATAGAGAGGAAAAAATAACATCGATGTTTGGCGTAGGAAGCCGGTATCTTCAGATAGGCTGATCTAGTAGCAATTTGATTCTTTTTAAAACAATAAATAATCTTCTTACCTGAGCAATAATTGTCACCTAAATATTCTACAAATTAATAAAACGAATGAGTGCTTATACAGTATTGGACACAAGTTAAAATCACATTTCAAGTAAAAACTTTTTGATATACTTACATATAATGCTAAAACAAGTCATCACCATCAAGTGGTCTCCTGCCTGGTACAGGCATTAACGGCTATGACTTTCCATCTCTCTCCCTCGAAGTATTCATGAATTCATTGTTGCTCATCATTTTTTTTATTTTATCCAGGCATTCAGACTGTCAACGTATGTTTCTCACTGTCGTCCTCTGCTTATTCTACCCACGATTTTTCCCATCAAACTAATTTGTTCTATTCCATTTTTTTTTTCTGTAGATATGACCCAAAACTCTCCAACCTGATAGGTCCTGCACTTTCTGCCAAGTCCCAGCCTTTGTTGCATCACCACAATGTTGCATCTCTATGCACGTTTTATAAGTAGTTCCACTAAATATGCTTTGATGAACTCACTGTACTTGTACGAGATGACGGTGATCTAGAATTCTTTCTAGAAAGACATCAGGTACTTATGGGAGGGACCGCATGAAGTTTACCAAAATCCTAAGTGAAAGTGATTTTTGTGGAACGAACTTGATTTGAACTCGGGGCATCATTTGTTTTTTTTGTACTGTTCTTATTAAGGACCTTTCTGTGTTTGCCATTTCTAATACCTCTTGGTTTGTTTTCTTTTCTGTTCAGGATATCTTCAAAATTCTCCTCTTGACCCAAGTTTCAGTTGCCTCTAGTCTCTTCCTCGTGCTGTTGATGATTGTCCAGCACTCACAACCGTATAAAAGAACAGAACATACATACGTTCGGAGTATTCTGAATTTGGTGTCTATTTTAATGTTTCTGTTGGTCATGATTGATGACAGTCTCTTGAAGGCGACTTTGACTGCGGCTATGCGACTTTGTATTTCAGTAGTGCACCTTCCATCAGATATGATCCAGTAGCTGGATCACAAACAACTATCTTCACCAAAACTTAAGAAAAATTATTGAGTAGAATTTTAATTAAAGATAGAAACCAGTTTTTGTGTTTTGTTGATCTGTCCCTCATTATTACTATCTAGGCTAGGCATTTTTATCCACGGCCCCTAAAATCAACAGAGGTCAGATCATTCCTATAATGATCAGATCCCTGTTGATTGAGGTGTAATTATGTTCCTGTGCAGTTCTAGGAGGTCCACCCTCCCAGGTTTTGCCTTATCGCTTTAAGAAGGGATTAGTTTATTGCTAATCACCTGAGGCGCCCTCACCGAGGAATGCTGACAGGGCGGCCCAGGCATTTTTTGCACATCAGAGTGCCCCTTCCTGGGGCGCTGACTTCTCAATCCCACTTTCTAACCCTGGTGTCACAGTTCTTGCAGTGGGAGAGAACTAAATAACCCCACTTCATTATTACTTAGTTAAATCATTAGCTTGTTTTTGATCACAAAGTGGTATTTTTTTTTAGCTTCTTAGATCAAGTGGCTTCAGGCATTGTCTGGATCGATTTCCATAAAAATATGACAGACTGACTTATCTCCCCCTGCTTTTCAGGATTTCCACTCTTATCAGTGCCATATCAACAAAATATGATGAAACTAGTTTTTTATTTTTAATTCAAATTCTGTATGGAAATTTTCCATAATTTTTGGTGCAGATTCCTATTTTGCCTGATAAATAAATACACCAAAATGTTTTCTTTTGAATTTATTTGGATTTTCATCTGTGCCCCCTATCTGTATAAGCAGAAACGAATATCGTTTTTTTTTTTAAAGATGTATTTATTTAAAACTAGCATTGCCTAGGTGTTTAGAGGTGTTTGTTGAGCAAAAATAAATAAATAAATAAAAAATAGATAAAAAGTTGTAGTAGGCAGGCAGGCTTGAACCCATACCGCAACGGAGGCCATTGTTATATTCGCATATCCCTCCATATTAAATCATACGGTATCACTGGTAGAATACTTAACATAATTAAATCCTTCTTAGATAAGAGAAAAATCCAGGTTGTCCTCGACGGTCGTACATCTAAACAGTGTGATATAAATGCGGGAGTGCCTCAGGGGTCTATCCTTGGACCTCTATTGTTCCTAATATTTATTAATGACCTCCCCGACAAAACTGCCTCTGAGATGAGTATATATGCTGATGACACTACACTCTATAACAGGCATGACATGAAAACAAACGAACACATATCTAAAGAAATAGCAAAAACACTAGAGGATGACCTCCAATCTATAGTGGAATGGGGACATAAATGGATGGTCACATTCAATGCTGCCAAGACTAAAATGGTTTCCTTCAATAATTACAAGAAACCTTCTCTGCCACCAATAGCAATGGCCAGTGACTCCCTGTCTGAGAGTACATCTTTCAAACTGCTTGGCCTAACGTTCACAGGAAACATGAGTTGGAACAATTATATTGAAAACATTGCCAGGGCCGCTGCGAAAAAGGTAGGCTCTCTCTACCGTGCTAGAAAACTACTAACACCCGAAAGTATCCTGTATCTCTATAAGGCCACCATTCGCCCATGTATGGAGTATTGTTGTCACATTTGGGCCGGTGCATCTGCTATTAGTCTCTCGCTCCTAGACAAGGTTAAAAAAAGAGTCGCCAATCTGATAGGCCCTGAACTGGCATCTAAGCTTCAGCCTCTGTCCCATCGACAAAACGTTGCATCCCTCTGCCTGTTCTACAAGTATTTTAATGGTGAATGCTCTGACGAACTGCAGACACTTGTGCCCCTGCGACGTAGACACCCTCGACAAACCCAACAGGCAGCTAAATCCCACCCCCACACAGTAGAGATCCTTAGATGTAAAAGATCTTTCTACTCCAGTAGTTTCTTCCCCAGAACCGCTAGACACTGGAATTCTATTCTAAATTCCTGCTTCCCCAACTGTACTGACATGCAGAAGTTCAAGTGCAACGTGAACCGACATCTTGCTGCCCAAATCCCAACATAGTGCCCCAGTAGTTGCTGCCCCTGATAGTAGCCCCCTACACCAAAGTGGCAATGCGCTTTGTTTGGGGTGAAAATGTAATTAAATAATTAAAAAATATTCACATGAATAAACCAGAAAAGCAGCAGCAGCTGCGACGGCAACAATGGCGACGATAAGAAAAATCCGTTTGTCAGTACAACGCAAATGAACACAATAAATACACACGACAAATTCAAATCCCATTTCTTTAGATACACACATCATTTGAATAACTCGCACCTCACTTCAACAAAGAAAACCACCAGAGAAAGCCGCACAGCAAAAGAAAAAAAAAACAAAATACAAAATACAAACATCACAGTAAAAGCAAATCAGGCAGCATATAAATGCAAATAACTATTACACGAAACGCTGCAACAATACAACACCGACTAGGTTACATTCACAACTTTCTCAGCTTTAAATCGATATAACACATGCATACATACACCAAACAACCGATTCCCTACAACGCGTTAAACCACATAAAATAAACACATTTAAAAAGCAAAACTCAAGCTAATGATCAAATTTCCTGTAGCTTCTTACTACGTCCGGCGCATGACTATAAAGCGCGAGCCTGCGCGACAAACGGGCAGTCGAGCCCAGAGACAGTCAGTCAACCAGCATGGGATAATTATCGGGTCCATCGAATCACCCCCCCCACCTCCTGATGTTAAACCTATGTTCGCGCGCATCATCCATCAACCTCTCCACGTGGAAACACCAACAGCGAGAATTAACACTTACATTCTTATTTCACCATGAATCATATTAGCGCCCGACTTTTCTCTCCTAAGAAGTTACAAACATTAACTTCACACCAAAAATCTTCTTTCCTGAACATTCTCGCATCCTTATGAACTTTGAACACTTTGTTTGTTTTTACTTTCTCGTTAAGTTTGTTTCTTTAAATAAACGATTGAGAAATCAATCATTTTAAAATTTAAACACATATCGTTTATCTAGTTCCTTCTCACCACCATACGCATATGCATAATATAACACCAAGAATGTGAAAAAAAAACCCTGACGTCTTTGCCGTTGCGCCCATCGCCAAACTGGAAGTGACATATGTTTAAATTAAAGCTAGACAATCGAAAAAAGGGGATGAAAAAACGACCCCTCCCTGTAGAAAAGTGCCCCGTTGAGGGTGAATGAATTAATGTTTCTGGCCAATTTTTTGATATTTGTCGTCCGAAGGGTTGAGCTTTAAAACGATACCAATCTCGTGAAAATCCGTTGCCTCTGTCGAAAGTTTTAGGCAGACATGCAAACATGCATAATACATACATATATGCATTTAAACAGACAGGTGAGATTTATATTATAGACTAGCGGGGGGTACACGGCGTTGCCCGAGTGTTTGGAGGTGTGTGTGTTGAGGGGGAGGGAGGTATATCAAAACAACCCTGTTTAAAAAAAAAATGTTCGCCGGGTGTTTGGAGGTGTAAAAAAAAAAAAAATTTTTAGCAGGAAGGAAGGCTTGAACCCCGAAGCCTTGACGCAAAGGTGGAAATGAAATGGAAAAAAACCTTGAGGCCTAACCGTCTCGGCCATGAAAGGGAGAGGAAGTGATAAGTGTCTTAAGTTAACGTTTATAAAGTGAAATCGACAGGTGCAAGAAAGTTAAGTCGCATGATGTTTGACCTTGAAACATGATGCGGCTGCAAGCCAGTTTTAGCTTTTTTTATACTGAACAGCGTAACGAAAACATGGTGATTGAAAAAAATCTCGAAAATAGCACGTAAAAGTTGGGCAAATTAAAAATAGATGTGACCTCCGGTCATAACACATAAATATTATGATTAGGCATTACATAAAAAGTTTTAAGAAGTAGTGAACCGACCGAGAAGCCCGGCAAAAAAGCCTTTGGCGGACATACACAAAAATGCACACACACACATTTTCGCTTTTTATATATAATAGATTGTACTGCTTTACTTGATAAGCTCACACAATGTGATTTTGGAAGAATTCATTTTAAAATGGGCAAGGTCGGAGTTGTTCACTTTAGCGACATCAGATTAATCACCAATCACTGTTTGCTGATCGAACAATGTGCGTGAATGGTTATAACGTATGTAAGAACAGGAAATGCGTTAGTGTGTGTCTACAGTTGGCATTGATTACCTCTAACAAAGACCAAGACCCTTTCCTTTAAAAACTATAAGAACCTTTCCAACCACCGACTGGTCATGACCGATAGTATCCTTCCTGAAAGTCTGTTTAAACTCCTTAGACTAATCTTCTCAGACAACATAGTATAAATAAATAGAAGATGCTGCCAAGTTTGCTGCAAAAAAGGTAGGCTTCTTTCACTACTGCTAGTATCCTATATCTCTGTAAGGCCGCCATTGGTTTGTGCAAGGAGTAGTGTTGCCAAATCTACTATGCTGGTGCACCAACCACTAGTCTCTCCATCTTAAACAAGGTGCAAAAGCAAAAATCTCCAACCTGATAGGGTCCTGGATATGACCTAAAACTATATCCGATGGTGAAGCCCCACCTTGCGGGCCTTAGGGAGTGTGGAACCACCCTTTAATTGCCATTGCTCCCAGGTCCACTCTGACCCGGAGTGGTAGTACCTGTTAGGGTCCCAACTATGGGTTAAATAGAATCTGACTTAAAAAAAAAAAATATACTCCATTAAAAATCGTTCCTCAAAATAACTAGATTCGGCATTAAATAACCTGAAAAAGGTTGATATGCTGTAAAACAAAAACAACCAACCAACCAATCAACCTGATAGGTCCCGCACTTTCTGCCAAGTCCCAACCTTTGTTGCATCACCACAATGTTGCATCTTTATGCACGTTTTATATGTAGTTCCACTAAATATGCTTTGATGAACTTACTCAGCTTGTGGGAGGTGACGATGATCTAGAATTCTTTCTAGAAAGACATCAGGTATTTACGGGAGGGACCACATGAAGATTACCAACATCCAGAGTGAAAGTGATTTTTGTGGAACGAACTGGATTCGAACTTGGGGCACCAACATCGTTAATCTGTGTCGTTAACCACTGGACCACTTAACCTTCTTTTGTTTGTTACTAATGATTCAGTAATTATAAAGGCCAAAAGTCACTCGAGTATAAGGGCTAACTCTATCCCAATCAATGGCCAACACTGATTTCCAATTAATCATTGTGTCTTTCATTCTGTTCTCATTGGCTGAATTTATGGAAGAAAATAATACAAGTAGGAGAAAGAGGAGGCTGGCTTTATTTGTGGGTACCACAACACATCGTAGACTCTTCATTAGCCATGTTGAAAGATAGAAACAGCAACATAAAAAAAAAGGTAAATTAGTGGCAACAAAACTAAAACAAACAAACTTTGCCTATAATTTTGTGAAGAGTCATTAACATTCCAAATGTTTTCTTATGTAACTGAACGCCTTCTTTGAGTACTTAAGGACATTGCCACAACACAACAGCAACAACAACAACAACAACAACAACAACACAACAGCAACAACAACAACAACACAACAGCAACAACAACAACATTCTTCACCAGATATATGCTGAAAGATAGAAAGACTAGATAAAAAAAAAAAGGAAGGATGGATGAAGATAGGCACGATTAATACAAAATTCAATAATCGCCATTAGAAATATTATCTGGTTTTCTGGCTTTCGGGCTATTGTAAATAATTCAATAAAGCTTTTTGAAATTTAAGTTTATCTCAAGACAGCCCCGGGGGGTGAATGTGGTAGCTTGGTAACTGAGATATTTCTAATTAAGAGTAGGATAGACAATTTTAAGTACTTGAAACCAAGGATGACCAACGACACCTATTATCTCAACACTTTTGAATGGCCTTGTGCTTTAATTTGTTCATTTTTATATTTTGTTCAAATAAATATTTCAAAGTGATGCCGTGACTGTCGTACAGACGGTCGGGTTTCAATCCTGGCTTGAGGTAGTTGTCTGTCTAGCCGCACTGATGAGCTGTGAAACAGCGAAACAGTACTGTATGTGGATGCCTATAATGCTCCTCATCTTTAGTTGAGCATATTGAGAAGTGATACACGAATTACCATTAGCGTATAAGCGATGCTCTTTGTGTAAACAAATCGAGCTTAGGTATTTCGGATGATGTGAAAAACATCGTTAAACTCATGAATCGCTCAGCAGCCGCCGATAGCATAATGGTTAGGAGCCTTGACTGTCGTACAGACGGTCGGGTTTCAATCCTGGCTTTAGTTGCCTGTCTAGCCGCACTGATGAGTTGTGAAACAATGAAACAGTACTGTATGTGGATGACTATATATATATATATATATATATATATATGGGGTAAAAAGAAAGTCCGCGCTTGTAATTTTTTCAAAGACTGCAAATTTAAGCTAAATTTAATGTAGCTGTTTAAACAAACTATACCTCATTTGATTCGCCTTTTATTCCTCTATCATTTACCTGTTCATATTGACTTTTAATTGAAATATTCTAGTGTTCACGTCAATTTAAAAAAAATTTTGCCGGCACTATATATATATATATATATATTATTCACTTCAAAGTTTATATATATATATATATATATATATATATATATATATATATATATATATATATATATATGATCAAATAGTTAATAAAACATGTTAAAAAACACTTTGAAAAAGAGTTAAAAATATTTAATTTGAAAAGGAAACACTAAATAAGTGGACAGTCGTTAAGTTTTTCCTTTTCAAATTAAATATGTTTTTAACTCTTTTTCAAAGTGTTTTTTAACATGTTTTATTAACTATTCGCTCTTATTATAAGCTCTATCTCCTATTTGGTTTTATCGAGCTTTTACATATGGTTGAAATTACTTTATAAATATTAATTCTTTAATATTTATAATATACTTTAGTTTTAACATCTTGGATCATTTTGATAAATTTAATTGTAATTTTTATTTTATATATATATATATATTGTTGAGACGAAGTAGGTTCCTTTCACAGTCGGATTTCGGCGCGGTTTGCTTGATCTGTGTTGGCTAATTGAAATTCTTGTGTGTAGGGCGTTTGCTCAGTTGGTAGAGTGCTTGCCTTGCATGCAAGAGGCTCGGGTTTCGAATCCTGAGTTCGGATGTGTCTAACTGATGAGCCCAAATAAGGGCGAAACTCAAGTCTTGGACTTCCGGTTCTTTGACTGTCATGGCTCTTGTGGGCTGCGACGTTGTTTGGCTGTGGAATTTATTATATACAATCTCTCACATTCTGAAAATCAAATATATATAAATCTTGAGGTGAGTAGGATCACAGATTACTGAATCGTATGGTATCGAGTCTTACAAAATATTTTTTAAGAAGGTAATATTATATAAGACAATCTCAGCCAAAGAGAGAAGAGCTCAATATACATGATAGAGCTAATGGAATTTATAGTTTTTTTGTTTAAATTTCATTTAGAAAAACATAATTTTTAAGAACAGATTTCATCTATTTTCTTTATCTATGCCCCCTAAAAAGATGCAATTAATCTTTAAATATATTTTCTTTGTTTGTGCTAAATAGCAAAATTATTTCGAATTACATCTAATATTTGCTAATGACTGTTTTTCTGATAAGATGAGCCTACATTGAAAATCCATGGATTAAGGAAAAAATCTGAACTTTATTCTTTATTCAAACAATAAATTTCTGTTCTAAAAAATTATGTTTTTCTGAAATTAAATTTAAACAGAATATATATATATATATATATATATATATATATATATATATATATATATATATACATATATATAACTATATATATATATACATATATATAACTATATATATACATATATATAATTATATATATATATATAACTATATATATATATATATATATATATATATATATACACTTGTGCCCGAAATTATTCATACCCCCCCCCCTTGAAAATTGAGTTTATTAGGTGTAACTTTGTAAGAATTTATTGTTTACGTCCATATTGATACATATTCTTAATAAACCTCTTCTGATCATTTTCGTCATTTTAAAATCTCGGGATACTTGTAATAAAAGAAATATACAGCTATTTATAAAATCTGCAATGTTCAAAAATAATCATACCCCCTTATTTTTTCAGTATTAATCGAGTTTCTGACTGTTTGTTTCCTGTTTGATTCTTATTTTGAATGCTTTTATACACCCTTTGATTAATTTCATTTCGTTTTTTGCATTTTTCAGAAATTAAAATGATATCAACTGAAAACCAATAAAAGAATAAAAATGATTAGAATGGGGAAGAAAAAAGAGCTTAGTAATGATCTTAGGACTAAAATTGTGAATTCACATAAGGATGGTTTAGGTTACAAGTCAATTTCCAAGAAATTTGAGGTCCCTACAGCAACAGTACAGAGCATCATCAAAGAATTCCAGAGCCACCACACAACAAACAACTTGATTGGTAGAGGAAGGAAAAGGAAACTGTCTGCTAGAGCCACCAGGAATATTGTAAGAAGTGTTAATGCAAATCCAACCACCACTACTAAGGACATTTTAGAAAATCTGGAGTCTTCTGGCATAAAAATATCAAGGCAAACATTGCAAAGAACTCTGCATGAAAATGGTCTGAAAGGAAGAAGACCAAGAAGGACTCCATTGCACACCGGAAAACACCTTGCAGCACGTCTAAAGTTTGCTAGGACCCATGTGAATTCTCCAGAGTCCGTTTTCTCAAGTATTTTGTGGACTGACGAAACAAAAATTGAATTGTTTGGCCATATGGATGCTTCTTACGTTTGGAGGAAGAAAGGAGAAGCTTACAACCCAAAGAACACCATACCCACGGTGAAACATGATGGTGGTAGCTTAATATTTTGGGGCTCCTTTTCGGCTAGTGGTCCAGGTAGTTTGGTCAAGATAGATGGAACCATGAAGAAGGAGCAATATTTGGAGATACTCCAGAAAAACATTAGACAAAATGCGGAGAAGCTCCATTTAGGACCAAACTGGGTCCTTCAACAGGATAATGATCCAAAGCATACTGCCAAAATAGTCAAGAAATGGTTTGAGGATAATCAAATTAATGTTTTTGAATGGCCTAGCCAGAGTCCCGATCTGAACCCTATCGAAAACCTCTGGCACATATTGAAAACTGAGGTTAAAACGCGGAAACCTTGAAATTTGAGGGATTTGGAGAACTACTGCATTGAAGAATGGTCAAAAATCAGTGTTGATGCTTGTAAAAACCTTGTTGATAAATATCCAAAACGGTTACAGGCAGTTATTAAGAATAAAGGGCATGCTATTGACTATTAGTAAGAGAGGTATGAATAATTTTGAACTAGTGCCATTATTGTTTTTCTTTGTATAATGTTTCAAACTTGCATAATTTATTTATTTGTTGAGTTTAAATTAAATGCTGATGCTTGATTTATTGTTTGAAATCCCTTTAATATTGTCTACCTTCTGGTTTGAGCAATATTCTTATAGAAATCTCAAAAGTTCTGAGGGGTATGAATAATATCGGGCACAAGTGTATATATATATATATATATATATATATATATATATATATATATATATATATATAAAATTTGAAGGATGAGATGCAGGTAAAATATTTTCCCATGTTTTTCCATATAAGGAAAATAGACCTCATACTGTTCATTGTTAAAGTGGTTTTTATTCAATATGTCTGACGAAAGGCTATTCTTGTGAAAATTTTCAAACGATATAATGTCTGAATTTGTCCAAATAGTCTTGAAACAATTGTAACTAACGATGAAATACACTATTTGGTGCTATCAATCTAATCCTTGATGTCTTGATTTTGTTACAACAATATATATATATATATATATATATATATATATATATATATATATATAAACAAATGATTAATATGTATATATATATATATATATATATATATATATATATATATATATATATATATTAATATATATATATAAAAACAAATGATTAATAAAACATGTTAAAAGACATCTTGAAAAAGAGTTAAAAACATATTTAATTTTAAAAAAGGAAGCACAAGATAAATGGATAGTCCTTAATCCGCGGAGTTTCGAAGAAATACTCTCCTTCTCATCAGAGGACAGGAATTAGCAAAATGCAGGATCGGATTTTGCATATAAAAGTATTTAATGAAACTACAAGTAAGTCACAGATCTTACTTGGTTAAAAAAAGGGTGAGGTAAGGGGAACAGGAGGCAAAAGAAAAATGATAAAAAGATTTCACATGAATGGATAGTCCGGTGAAGGGTAAAAATCCAAAAATGGTAAATCCAAAACGGTCGAATTCAAAATTTCAATCCATTTTAAATTCCACCGTTTTGGATTTACCATTTTTGGATTTTTACCCTTCACCGGACTATTCATTCATAATAATTAATGCATGTACTCTATATAATAATTAATACATATAATCTATTATAATAATTAGTATATATAATCTATATGATAATTATTACATATAGTCTATTATAATAATTAATACATAAAATCTTTTATAAGAATGAATTCATATAATCTATTATAATAATTAATATATATAATCTATTATAATAATTATTACATATAATCTTTTATAATCATAAATACATATAATTTATATAATGATCAATACATATAAACTATATATTAATTAATACATATAATCTATATAATAATTAATACATATAATCTATTGTAATACTTAATACAAAGAATCTATATAATAATTAATTCATATAATCTATTATATTAGATAATACATATAATGTATATAATAATTAATAAATGTAATGTATATAATAATTAATACATATAATCTATATAATAATCAATACATAAAATCTATATAATAATTAATAGATATAATCTATATAATAATAAATTCATATGATCTATATAATAATTAATACATATAATCTATTAGAATAATTAATAGATACAATCTATTATAATATTTAATACATATAATCTATATAACAATCAACACATATAATCTATTATAATAATTAATACATATTTTCTACATAATTACTAATACATATAATCTATATAATAATTAATACCTATAATCTATTATAATAATTAATACATATAATCAATTATAATAATACATACAATCTATTATAATAATTAGTATATATAATCTTTCATAATAATTATTACTTATAATCTGTTATAATAATTAATACATATAATCTATATAATAATTCATACATATAATCTATATAATAATTCATACATATAATCTATATAATGATTAATACATATAATCTATATAATAATTAGTACATATAATCTATGGAATAATTAATACATATAATCTATTATAATGATTAATACATATAATCTATATAATAAGTAATACATATAATCTATTATAATAATTAATACATATAATCTATTAAAATCATTAATACATATAATCTATTATAATGATTAATACATATAATCTATTATAATAATTAATACATATTTTCTATATAATTATTAATACATGTAATCTATATTATAATTAATATGTATATAATCTATTATAATAATTTATACATATAATATATTATAATCATAAATATATATAATCTATTGTAATAATTAATTCATATTATCTATTTTATCATAAATACATATAATCTATTATAATAAATAATACATATAATCTATATAATAATTAATACATGTAATCTATTATAATTATTAATACATTTAATCTATTATAATAATTAATAAATATAATCTATATAATAATTAATACATATAATCTATTATAACGATTAGTATATATAATCTATATAATAAATTATTCATATAATCTATTATAATAATTAATACATATAATATATTATAATAATTAATACATATCCTCTATATAATACTTAATACATATAATCTAATATAATGATTAATACATATAATCTATTATAATAATTATATATATAATAAATATAATAATTAATACATATAATCTATTATATTAATTAATACATATAATCTATTGTAATAATTAATACATATAATCTATTATAATAGTTAATACATATAATCTATATAATAATTAATACATATAATCTATATAATAATTAATACGTTCTCTATATAATAATTAATACATATAATCTATTATAATAATTAGTATATATAATCTATATGATAATTATTACATATAGTCTATTATAATTATTAATACATAAAATCTTTTATAAGAATGAATTCATATAATTTATTATAATAATCAATATATATAATCTGTTATAATAATTATTCATAAAATCATTTATAATCATAAATACATATGATTTATATAATAATTAATACATATACTCTATATATTAATTAACACATAAAATCTATATAATAATTAATACATATAATCTATTGTAATAACTAATACATATAATATATATAATAATTAATACATATAAACTATTATTATTATAATTAATACATATAATATATATAATAATTAATACATATAATCTAATATAATAATTAATATATATAATGTATACAATAATTAATACATAGAATCTGTTATAATACTTAATATAAAGAATCTATATAATAATTAATTCATATAATCTATTATCCATTATAATAATTAATACATTCTAATATAATATATTAATACATATAATGTATATAATAATTAATAAATGTAATCTATATAATAATTAATACATATAATCTATATAATAATTAATACATATAATCTATATAATAATTAATACATAAAATCTATATAATAATTAATAGATATAATCTATATGATAATAAATTCATATTATCTATATAATAATTAATACATATAATCTATTATAATATTTAATACATATAATCTACATAATAATCAACTCGTATAATCTATTAAAATAATTAATACATATTTTCTATATAATTACTAATACATATAATCCATATAATAATTAATACCTATAATCTATTATAATAATTAATACATATAATCAATTATAATAATTAATACATATAACCTATTATAATAATTAATATATATAATCTTTTATAATAATTATTACTTATAATCTGTTATAATACTTAGTACATATAATCTATATAATAATTCATACATATAATCTATTATAATAATTAATATATATTATCTATATAATAAGTAATACATATAATCTATTATAATAATTAATACATATAATCTATTAAAATCATTGATACATATAATCTCTTATAATAATTAATACATCTAATCTATTATAATCAATAATACATATAATCTATATAATATGTAATACATATAATTTACATAATAATTAATATATATAATCATTTATAATAAATAAAACATATAATCTATATAATAATTAATACGCATAATCTATCTCATAATCCATACATATAATCTTTATAATCATTAATACATATAATCTATTATAATAATTAATAATATTTTCTATATAATTATTAATACATGTAATCTATATTATAATTAATATGTATATAATCTATTATAATAATTTATACATATAATATATTATAATCATTAATACATATAATCTATTGTAATAATTAATACATATCCTCTATTTTAATTATCTATATTTAATAATCTATTATAAATTATTTAATTATCTATATTTAATAATCTATTATAAAAAATAATACATATCATCAATATAATAATTTATACATATAATCTATTATAATTATTAATACATTAAATCTATTATAATTAATAAATGTAATCTATATAATAATTAATACATATAATCTATTATAATAATAAGTACATATAATCTATATAAAAAGTTATTCATGTAATCTATTATAATTAATACATATAATATATTATAATAATTAATACATATACTCTATATAATACTTAATACATATAATCTAATATAATGATTAATACATATAATCTATATAATAATTATTACATGTAATTAATATAAAAATTAATACCTATAATCTAATTTAATAATTTATACATATAATCTATGTAATAATTAATGCATGTAATCTATATAATAATTAATACATATAATATATTATAATAATTTATACATATAATCCATTATAATATTTATTACATATAATCTTTTATAATAATAATTATATATAATCTATTATAATAATTATTACATATAATGTATTATAATAATCAATACATACAGTATAATCCATATAATAATTAGTACATATAATCTATATAAAAATTAATACATATAATCTAATGTAATAATTAATACATATAATCTATATAATAATTAATACATATAATATATTATAATAATTAATACATATAATCTATCATAATAATTCATGCATCTAATCTATCATAATTATATATACATATAATCTGTATAATAATTAATATATATAATCTATATAATAATTAATACATATAATCTATATAATAATTAATACATATAATCTCTCTTTAATACATATACTCTATATAATAATTAATGCATATAATCTATATAATAATTAATACATATAATCTGTATAATAATTAATACATATAATCTATTATAATAATTAATACATATAATATATATCATAATTAATACATATAATCTGTATAATAATTAATACATATAATCTATTATAATAATTAATACATATAATATATATCATAATTAATACATATAATCTATTATAATAATTAATACATATAATCTGTTATAATAATTAATACATAAGCTATTATAATAATTAATACATAATCTATTATAATAATTAATACATATAATCTGTGTAATAATTTATACATATGATCTGTTATAATACTTAATACATAATCTATATAATATTTAATACATATCATCTATTATAATAAATTACATAACAGAAATACACTCATTTCATTTCATCTAAACATCCACATTCGAATTATAACTGCCATATTTATTTCAAAAAGTATATAAATTCCATCATATCTTTTTTTTATGTATTAATAGTTATATGACATTTAAAAAAATTTATTTTTACAACGCTTTAATGTGTTTTTTTTAAATTTACAACGACATAGAAGAAAATTATCCTTTTCACAACAAGCATAATTTCAAATATTTCAACGATTTTTTTTCTTTCCGAAATAGACCAAAGTCATACTTTACACAAGAAATATTTTCGAAATATTGTACTGGCATTTTATTTTCTTTGATTTATTTACCCAGAAGTAGTCTTATAATAAAAACGAAACATTGAGGGACATACAACTTGGTTTGTTACTTTTTCATCTCTCTAAGGCGTCGGAATACTGTTTACACTATTCTCATTATATATATCTATATAATTATAAAACTCAAATGACCTTGTAACTAGTGATGTAACCCACTTTCCAGTTTGCAACATCCGGTTGTGCATGTGTGCATAAACATTAACCCATAACAACGTAAACAAATAAACACAAATCTCTTCTTTTGTAGATTTTGACCTGCGCACTGAAATATTAATGTTATTATTTCGAAATTATTATTTGACATGGGAAGAGATGGGGTGTTTTGCACCTATTTGTCGCTATTTTCTTACAACTAAACAACTTTAACCCATTGACAAACATAAGAACAATTGTAGTAAAGCCAAGACTACTACTACTACTACTACTACTACTACTACTACTACTACTACTACTACTACTACTACTACTCTCTATCCATCCCTTTTCCTGCCTTCCTTCTTTTTTTATTTTTTGTTTACATTTCTAGATACAAAATAGTTGTGTGAGAACGCTGAATTTGTCGACACATTTACTAATCTGTTTCAATATTAGTTTTATTTTATTTTATTTATTTAGGTTTTATGTTTTTGCTTCAGGTTTTATTTATTATTTTTTTTTAGATTTTAAGTTTCTATAACTTGGTTGAAGGACTCCAATATGGGTTTTTCATTCTTATATTTCTCATCGGTAAGTTCATGTGTGTTTTTGCTGCTAAATGATTTTCGTCGGCCTTCGATTCGTGGGAAAATCATGTTTAATTTTCGATTTTTGAGCGATTATTTAGAAAAATAGGTAACTTTACACGAATAGGGAGGATTATTTTTTTCATGTTGGAATGATCCGTCCGAATGCCATTAACCTGGAATAATCAACATAACCATAAAATGTATTGTTTTACTGTGTACGTTTTCA